>NC_083110.1:14042820-14355820 GCF_949774975.1 Lagenorhynchus albirostris
TTCCTTACATTTGTATACAGTACCACAGTTTGCAAAAGTCTTCTTTGCTCTTTTGAACAGCCCGTTGAGTGAGGTAGTACTATTCTCATTGGCCGGATAAGGAAACTGAGGATCACAGAGGTTAAGTGTCTTGTCTAAGGCCATCTAGCTACTTGGGTAGGAGACTTGTAGGTTTGGATTCCAAGTCTAGTTCTCATTCCACCAGACCCTGGAGGGGACAGAAGAAAGAAGAAACACCCTATGTTCCCAGACCTGTTTAGGTTTGCAATGTAGCTGATGAGACAAGTCACAAAACCATTAGACACCCAGAGAAGAAAACACCTGGCCTAACAGAGGCAAATATGATCACCCTCATCAGGCCCTATGCATCATCCTTCATTTAGCCAGTTTCCATCGCTTCTCCCTGTTGCCTTACTTGGTCTTCTTCTGGCCTCTGTGGCACCCACCTAGACCTCAAAGGCCTTCGAAGAAAAGCTCCTGATGAGAAATTGGAAAGAACTTTAGCTGATTTCTGGTCCTGGGAATTCCAGACTGTAGGCCAGGCAGATGTGCACTCCTCCAGCAATGGAAATTTTTCATTGACAAGTGAGAATTACGCCTTAAATATTGTGTTTCTCCTGTAGCTTAAAAATGTTTGTCATGCATTCGTTCGATTGTTCAGTCATTTACTCGATCATGTTTGAATTCAACAAGCATCACTGAGGACCCAGCATGTCCTTGGTGTCCTAGGGCGCCCTGCTAGCCCTAGAAATGAAACCTGAGTTAGCCCCTTAAGGAGTTCCATTTCCACGTGACTCTTTTAGTTACTTGGGCAACAGACTTGAGTGCGGCATTATTCTCTTTTTCATACCATAGTCACCCCTGTGAAGATAAGGGCTCTGTTCCAGGACCAAGATTGAAGGTGGTAGAGTCCAACATGTACAAGACAGCCCACATGGGGTGCAAAAAGAAAATATTTTGATGTATCCTTGTAACATTTCTTTTATTGGGAATGTGTTTTCCATAATGTACAATATGTTAGTGTTACATGCAGTAGTGCACATATATACTTTCTGAATCCATAACTACACGTATGTCATGTGCTCAATAGTGTTTTATCGATGGGGGGGCAGTCAAGAATTTGGGTTTCCCTGCTCTACAGCCACAGCTACACTGCCTCTTCTTTCTCAGCAGTATATAAAACCCTGCTGAAAGGCTCATCTGGGGAGCTTTCCAAAGTCACTGGGTTCAGATTTGGCCTGATGGCTGAGGAGAGACTTATACAAAGTTTCTAGAGCAGTAGAGTTTGAGTGAGGTCCTACAGTCTGTTCCAGACCTTCTCTCTTACACAGAGGAAGGATAGATTTCTTCTTAGCTCAGTAATCCCTTCCTTCCTGCCAGGATCTTGAATCTTAAGAGCGTACTTTTTCCCCTCATACTTGGAGAACTCGTTTTCTGTTTATTTGATGTTGGAGCTCTTCTGCAGACTGAGTCTTCACCTCTTTTCCCAAGTAAGCACCGTGCTTTATCAACCCCCTCCCCTCCTGCCCCTGATCTGGAGTTGGAAGGGAATTGGTTGGGGCCCGAGTTCCCCTCTCTTCTATTGCCAGACATTTACGTTTGGCAATGGATACCAAGCAAGCATCCTCTATCATTAGCATTCTATCTCTGGAATGGAATTCTAGAGCATTCTACCAACTTCACCAACGAGTTCTGCTCACTTATCCAGTGTCTGGGCATCGAACACTTTTTGCCTACTTTCTTGCCCAGGAATCCTTTCTGCTGTACCGTAGTGGATTTCTGGGCTGAGGACTATTTTCACTTTCATCTAAGTGTTCTATTTTCTTCTTTCTCCACTCCACCTCCGCTCTCGCTTCAGTGATATCGTGGAAATCATTACAGCTTCTGAAAAATAGAGGTTGTTTCACTAAAAGAATTACTAGTCTATGATATTTCAAAAAGTACTTAGGTGGGGAATGTGATTATTTGAATTGCAAAAAGGTCTTAAAAGATTCTTTTTTATTTTCTTGACATATGATCAGTTTGATCAAAATTTCAACTTTGATCAACTGTTCCAGAGACCCATCTGTTGCGCAATGTGAATTTTACTTGAAGTATCCCTTTCTTCCAGTTCAGGCCTTTGCTAAAGTCCTTGCATGGAGTGTCTGTGTTTTGAGATGAAATTTGGAAAAATTGCTCATCCACGTTAGAGGTAAGCCAGATGATCCCTGCAAACATCCCCATCTGGTTTCAGACAAGAATTCTGAGCTTATCAACTCCCAGGGCCACGTGGGGGCAAAGGCAGTCTGGCAGAATCGTTTTGAGTAAGCCATTCTGTGGGATCTTTTCTTCCAAAGCAAATGAGGGCTTCCTGTCCTTGATGCTAAAGTGTAATGACACATTCATGACATCTATAATTAGATAGGGAAGGCTCACTGCCGATAGTGTAAAATGGCACAAACACAAGAGAAGTTTTATTTTATTTTATTTTTTTTGGCTACGCCACGTGGCTTGTGGGATCTTAGTTCCCTGACCAGGGATTGAACTTGTGCCCCCTGCAGTGGAGGCGTCAAGTCCTAACCACTGGACCGCCAGGGAATTCCCAAGAAGTGTATTTCTTGCTCTGATGAGAGCACTGGGTAATGAAAAGGATGACAGGATGACTCTCCTATAGGCAGTCGTTCAGGGACCCAGACGGGCGACGCCCTAGCATCTTCATCCCATGGCTTCCAGAATTGCCCTAGCAGGCGTCTCCGTACCAGCCATCCAGGAGGCAGATAAAAACATGGAGCAATGTGCCTGGCCAGGTGTGGACATGGCACACCTCACTTGTCACATTCCATCGTCTAAGACACGGTCACATGGCCATGCCTAACTGCAAGCCAGGATGGGAAATGAGGGCTAGTTGGGCGTTGAAGAAGAAAAGGAGAATGTGGGTGCCCATCTCTGCCACCACATCCTTACGCTTTGGCTCATGGAAACATTTATTCCAAAGTCCCCCTTTATTAACCAGTGAGAATCAATTGTGTATTCAGAAGTAGCTCAGGGATCCCTTTCCTAGGCAAGCCAGGTACCTTATCATTTTTTTTTTTTTTTTTTTGTGCTACGCGGGCCTCTCACTGCTGTGGCCTCTCCCGTTGCGGAGCACAGGCTCCGGACGCGCAGGCTCAGCGGCCATGGCTCATGGGCCCAGCCGCTCTGCGGCATGTGGGATCTTCCCGGACCGGGGCACGAACCCGTGTCCCCTGCATCGGCAGGCGGACTCCCAACCACTGCGCTACCAGGGAAGCCCACCTTATCATTTTATAGAGGATGACAAACCCGTTCTAAATGGCGCACAGTGGATTCGAGTGTCTCACCAAAGGATTCCAGATGATCAGCAAATCTCTACGGGAACAAGCAGGGGTGACCTCTCCGGAACTGTACACACGAGTGTGGCATATCTACCTTCTCACTGGAGGCTATGATCCAGTGTTCCCAAGTGTCTGAAAAGCTGATATACACGGCCTTTTCACTTGATCAGGGGAAATTCTGGTCTTATCTTTGCAAATAAAAATAATTCTTCTGCTGAAATTGCCTACTTGTTATCTGGAAAGACAGCAGGAATTCCTTATCGAGACAGGCCCTGGCAACCGGCCTCAAACCTGGGCAATGGAAATAGATGGTCTGGGCAAATGCCAGAGACTTTCATCTTTTGGAGAAACTAATACATAGGGCATCAGCTGAGTTTCCATTTCAGTGCAACTTAAGCCTGAGTGATAAAGGCAGCCTGTTCTGTGAACCTTATATTACATAACCCTCATGTGACTCAGGGCTGCTATTTATAGTTTTCCATTGTGTGGAAATGGAGCGGGTTACAGGGATGCAGCTTCCTCCTCCTCCAGCGCCCCAAAGGAGATCAAAATGACTCTGCATTTATGACCTAGCTCAGGGCTTTCAGAACTGCTCTTGCTTTATCGTCAAAAACAATTTTGGCTCCTACCTTACCCGGAAGTTCGTTCGTTCGTTCCTTCCTTCCTTTCATTCATTCATCATCTATTCATTCATTCATTTAACAAATATTTAGTGAGTGCCTACTAGGCACTGGGGATGCAAAGTTGAATAAAACACACATGGAGTGGAGGAAGGGGTTGAAGACACTGATTCCTAGATCCCATCCCAGACCAATGAAAACAAAGTATCTGTGGGTGAGTTCTGGTGGGTATGTTTTAATATCTCTCCGAGAGAGTCCAATGTGCAGCTCGGATTGAGAACCACTAGAATTTGTAGACATTGAAGCCAGAGGAGCGTATAAGGTTTAATATGTCATAGAGGACCACTAGAAAGAGAACCAAATAAAGAAGGCATTAAGGAACAGTGCAGGGCTTCCCTCGTGGCGCAGTGGTTAAATCCGCCTGCCAATGCAGGGGACACGTGTTCGAGTCCTGTTCCGGGAAGATCCCACATGCTGCGGAGCAACTAAGCCCGTGCGCCACAACTACTGAGCCTGTGCTCTAGAGCCTGTGAGCCACAACTACTGAGCCCACGTGCCACAACTACTGAAGCCCGTGCGCCTAGAGCCCATGCTCCACAACAAGAGAAACCATCACATTGAGAAGCCTATGCACTGCAACGAAGACCCAACACAGCCAAAAATAAATTAAAAAAAGAAAAACCCAAAAAATAACAGTGCAGAGAGAATTGAAAGTTGCTTGATACAGTTAAAGAGAAATAACTTTGTCATCCGATCCATCTGTGGTGGAACTTCAGCCTTTCTGCTTTTTAGCTTGTGTGATGCTGTGCAAGCGTTTAACCCTCTGAGCCTCAGCTTCCGCGTTTTTATTTATTTTTTTAATTTTAATTTTTTATTTTTGGCTGCGTTGGGTCTCCGCTGCTGCGCGCAGGCTTTCTCTAGTTGCGGTGAGCGGGGACTACTCTTCGTTGCGGTGCGCGGGCTTCTCATTGCGGCGGCTTCTCTTGTGAAGCACGGGATCTAGGCGCGTGGTCTTCAGTAGTTGTGGCACGCGGGCTCAGTCGTCGTGGCTCGTGGCCTCTAGAGCACAGGCTCAGTAGTTGTGGCGCATGGGCTTAGTTGCTCTGCAGCCTGTGAGATCTTCCCGGACCAGGGCTTGAACCCGTGTCCCCTGCATTGGCAGACGGATTCTTAACCACTGCGCCACCAGCTTCCGTGTTTTTAAAGTGAGGATAATAATGATCTTCACATCCTGATTAGATGCCGTGAGCATCTAATCAAAATGCCTGGCGTGCAAAAAATCTGTTATTTTTGTTATTATTTGGAAGTCAGGAGGAAAGATCAAGCATAAAATGTTGGGTAGTTAAAGATGTGAGCATGGATCCCAAGTGATTCTCTCTTGCTGCCAAAACTGGGTGAAGACCACCATATATCTGTGAGTATCTGAGACCTCAGCCCCATATGGTGCATCTTCCTTGGGGAAAAATAAATCGTTATTTTTATCTTAAAACGAGTGTAAATATGTTGTTGACGAGAATGTATCAATGTATCAGATTTGTATCAATTAATTAAGAAAAAAGTGTCCGCATGGTTTGAAAAGATCCCCCCATTCTGGGGAGGACACGGTAGTTGGAGTGCTCGGGCCTCCCCGAGGGTACTGTTCACGCCTCAGCTATTGGTCTCCCCTGACCTTTGGGTGGAGAGCATAGCCCTGACCATCACGAAGGTCTCACCATGTTGAGTGAGTTTGAGACATTCAGAGGTCATTCTTTCTGGCTATTTAACTAAACACAGTTAGCACTTCTTCAAGCGAGAGATTCTGTAAACATCAGCAGATATGTATTTTCAGTGCGTTCCTTTTTTGATTTGTAACACAAGATGATAGCACAGTCTATGCACTTTTAAGCCCTGGATTTTACCTTAACAATATCTCATGGAGATGATCTATATCCACACATAACGAATGTCATCCTTTTCTTCTTTTATAGCTGCGTGGTAGCCTTTTAGGTGGGTGTATTATAACTTACTTAACCAATATTCGGTTGATGTTTTCAGCTTTTTGGTGTTTAAACATTGCCGCAATGAATGACCCTGTACCTAAGTCATTTTACATACGGGAGCATCTTTTGTTCTATAAATTCCTGGGAGTGGAATGGCTGTGTCAAAGGATATGGGCATTCACAGACTGCCCTTCACAGGGGCTGTTCTAATTTCCACTTCTACCAGCAGTGTAGGAGCAGGCCTCTTTCCTCACAACCTCACCAGCACAGTCTCCTACCAAAGTCTCAGGTCTGCCAACGGGCCGGGTGCAAAACGACGCTCCCTGATAGTTATAAAGTACGTCTCTCCAATTGTGAGTGACGTTGAACCCCTTTTCAGATGTTTTAAGAAACTTCTGTCTTTTCTTTTTTCTTTTTTTTTTAATAAATTTATTTATTTATTTTATTTTTGGCTGCGTTGAGTCTTTGTTGCTGCACACGGGCTTTCTCTAGTTGCAGCAAGCAGGGCTACTCTTTGTTGTGGTGCATGGGTTTCTCATTGCGGTGGCTTCTCTTGTTGCGGAGCACGGGCTCTAGGCGCGCAAGCTTCAGTAGTTGTGGCACACGGGCTCAGTAGTTGTGGCTCGTGGGCTTAGTTGCTCACGGCATGTGGGATCTTCCCAGACCAGGGCTCGAACCCGTGTCCCCTGCATTGGCAGGGGGATTCTTAACCACTGCGCAACCAGGGAAGCCCAAAACTTCTGTCTTTTCTGTGCTGGGAAGAGTTGGTTCATATCATTTGCCTATTTTAAAATTTATTTATGTATTTACTTATATTGACGTATAGTTGATTTATAATGTTGTGTTAGTTTCTGGTGTACAGCAAATTGATCCACTTATACATATGTGTGTGTGTATATATATATATATATATATACACATTCTTTTTCAGATTCTTTTCCATTATAGGTTATTACAAGATATTGAATATACAGTAGGTCCTTGTTGTTTATCTATTTTGTATATAGTAGTGTGTATCTGTTAATCCCCAGGTCCTAATTTATCCCTCCCCACTTGCCACTTTGGTAACTTTAAGTTTGTTTTCTATGTCTGTGAGTCGATTTCTGTTTTGTAGATCAGTTCATTTGTATCATTTTTTTAGATTTCACATATAAGTGATATATTTGTCTTTCTCTTTCTGACTTACATCACTTAGTATGATAATCTCTAGGTCCATCCATGTTGCTGCAAATCATTTGTCTAGTTTTTAATTGGGCCATTGGTTTGTTCCTTGTTGATTTTTAGGAATTCTTTATATATTTAGAAAAATTAGCATTGTGCCTATTACAAATATTTTTTCCTTCCAGTTTTGTCATTTGTCTTTGATTTTTTCTGCGGAATGTTGTGACTTCTGTGTTTCGTGTGTGTCATAAATGCAAAGATATGCTGCCCTCTGAGATTATTAAATAATTCTCCCATGGTTTCTTATGTCACTTGTCATATGCTATTCTTTTTTACATTTAAATTTTTGTACCACTCGGAATTTTTCCTGGTGAAGTTGTGAGGTATGGGATCCAACTTTATTTTAGATAGCCATCTAGTTGTCCTAAAGCCTTTAATTGAAAAACGTATCTTTTCTCCATGGATTTGAGATGTTGTTCTTTAAGCTATACTAAATTTATCACATACTAAACTTCCACATGCTCTTAGGTCTATTTATGGACTTTTAATTCTCTTTCATTGATCTCTTGGTCTATTCACGTATCAGCACTATACACTTTTAATCACTATAGCTTTATAATATGCTTTGATTTCTGGTTTGGAAAAAATCTGGTAATTATTCTTTTTCAGAATTTTCTCGACTACTTTTGCCTGTTTGTTTTTCCAACTAAACTTTAGAATTAACTTATTTAATGTGAAAAGTTAATATTTTATTGGCTTTGTATAACACATTGGTTAACAAAGAGGGGACTGTTGGCTGTATGTGTTACCTTTACAGTCAGCGGTCCTGCCCCTTGGTTCATGTGATCCAAAGGCTGTTAGACTCTCAAAAGTATCACCACTGAAATATCACACTCCTCTCCCTAGGGGGTCGAGTGAGTGATGGGGAAGAGAGGCAACCAGAAGGATTTACCACTCTTTTTTGGGGGGAGTGGAGAAGAAAACCTCTTCTCCTATGGAAACATGAGGAGCACGTGGATAAAGGTGTTCACCGTTAACAGTGGAATTTGAGGGGCACCTGCCAGGGGTTCTTCTCAGGATATATTTCAATGGCTTCTAAAGGAATTTGCTTTTATGATTCTGGAGATCTGAGACACTAAAGGTGTGTGTAAAGTATTTCATCTGCTGAAAAGGGCAGTGAGAGCCAGGTGTAGTGTATAGAGGAGGGGCTTTAGAGCCCACTGAGAATTCAAATCCCAGTCCGACCAGCTGTGTGATTTGGGGCACTTAATTTCTCCAACTCTCACTTTTCTCACTTTTATAGATACCTTGGAGAATTGTCAATCTTAGTACTAACATATGTCAAGATTCTAGCAAAGCACCTGGTATACATTAGGTACGAAAAAAGAGATGCACATTTTGCACCAAAGACAAACTTGAACTGTTTCACAGTTTCTCTGGAGGCCTTGGCAAACCTCTCGTGCAGAGAGTGGCCCCCTACACCAGAGAGACCCCGTATCCTCAGCTCCACAGGGAAGGCACCTAAGAGACAGGACAGACCTTTAGGTTTCTGGAATGCCAAGTATTTTAGCTCTCCCTGAGTGACTTTGATCTTGGTCTATGATTCACTCCGGTTCCCTCATCTCAGTGCATTGCTATGCGTCTCACTTTGCAGGAATTTTTTTCATGTTTCTGTGTCATCCTGAAATGGAGATATTTTACATATGAACAAACAGAACATTGATCCTTAAAAAAAAAGTACCAAGTATTTTTCCTGATTATGATTTTAATATATGTTCAGTCAAGAAAACATAGATAATCGAGAACAGCATAAGAAAGTAAATATTAGTTATAATACTATGAAACAGAAAATATTTGTTAGTATATATGTTTTTTTCTGGGCTTGTTTCTGCATCTATGCCCTCCTCCACATGGACCTTGACATTGACATTTACATCCACACTTGTGTAGACTTCTACACCCACGCTGATTTTCACATTGATATGTATATAGGACCTCAACTGATATATAACTTGGTGTTTTGCTCTTTTAACATTACATCATATCTTCTACGTTTTACAAAATTTCTGGTAAACATAATTTTTTAAATTTCTGCTTAATATTTGCTACATTTTTCTTTTAAAAGTCAAGACTTATGCAAGCAGATTTTTATCTCCATTGACACTAGTTAGGGAGAGGAAATAAAGATTGGAGGGTTATTATTTATACGTTTTCATCTAAATACTAAAAAGTGAAGTAAACACACCGCCTGTTAGTTTCTGAAAGCTGAGAATTAGAATAAAGAATGAGAGCTTATTTAGAATCACTCTTTCCTGTCCCCTTTTAGGGAAAAGATTTGGGTATTTTTCAGAGTTATTATTGAATAACTTGTGCAACATTGTTTTCATGAGGGCGTCCAACAAAAAGCCAAAAGTAAGAGTTATGTCCTTCTTTCCCCTTCCAGAACACAGCATGTTTATCCTTCCTATGGGGGTAAAGTGCAATACTTTCCGTAAAGCAAAACAACCTGGAAATCTAGGGTGATTTGAGCCAACTGGTAAATAAAAAGCAAATAAAATAAATCAAGAAATACTTGTGGGAGAATGAACAGATCACTTCTGTCATCCCACCATGACCACTGTTTGCTGTGTCTCTGGCAGCTGACCACAAGATGTCACTATGGCATCTTTAATCCTAATAATCATGTAGCTGGCTGGGGGTGGGGAAAGCACAAGGAAAGAAAATCTTACAGTTTTATGCAAAATGGAACAGTTTCCCCACCTACCCCTGGCAGGCAGCCAGGCTAATAAAATAAAATTTTTTTTTTAACCAACACTATGAATTGAAAAGGCTTTCAAGAAACATCTGCACAGTGAAACTGTTAACTCCAAAGAAGTCCAACATCATATTTATACTGTATAAATTAAAATGAAAAATAAAACCCCATTTGGGCCAATGTGCAAAGTCTCCAAAGCAAGAGAAAAATACTTCTGAAGTCAATCCATTTTCAAAACGATGGCATTAAATATGGAGGATGTAATAGCAGAAAACAACTGAAATCTTGCCCAGTGAAGCTTTAAACAACCAGTTTCCCAAAACAAATATTGTTTTAATTAACCAAATTTCCCTCCATGGACTCAAATTTTAGGGGAAAGAAACAAATCATTCTTTAAAAAATGCAAGCTCCTCTCATGTTACTTGGGTGAAATGATTTTCAGAAATGGCTAGCACAGTCTGCAGCGTCCCTTCCACAGGAGACATCTACAGGTCAGGGGAGGAGAGCCACTGTTCTGCATCATGATTCTGAAGAACTGAAAGTTCCCGAGTCATCAAAAAAAAAAAAATATATCGTATTTCTTTATGTACATAGAAGGTGAGAAAGTGCTTTTACAAAGCAGCTGTACACAGGATGGATCCTTGTTCCAAAAGATGGGTGATCTTTCGGGTGATCTGCCCAGCTCCCCACTTGGATGTGGGCATCCATACGGCACCCCTCCCCCAACACGGTCATGGTGTGACTGTGGCACGCGCTGTGACCCACCCAGTGTTCTCACCAGTGGCTAGCAGCCTGACCAATATCCCTTTTTCAGGAATTGGGATTAAGTCAGTTGAGTCTCACTCCTCATGACTGGACAGTGACACATAAACTCTGGAACTGCTGGTAACTTGTATTTTCCATCTTGCCAGCCAAGAAGCAAAAACATAGGTCTCCTGAGAGACTGAAGGATGAAGGGGGCACTTAGGACAGAGAGGGAGCCTTGGTGGCATCCAGGTGTCCAGTTCCAACTTGTCCTTGAGTCCCAGAGTCCACTCTTTGGCTGTGGGAGAAAGCCCTGCATCCTCATAGTAAATAATCATTTTGTTCAACCAGACCACTCTTACGACTTTTCAGGATAATCTGGAACTCAAGTCATTGTAATTTTTTCTACTCGCACCCTAACCTTCCCCTGCTCCCCAGTTGTCCTCTGTGCCCCCCCAGGCCCATCATTTATCCAGACATTTAGGTTATGGGATATTTTATTTAGTCATTTGAACCAGCTCTTATGGCTTGTCGAGGGACAGTGAGAGTAACCTAGAAAGGCCTCAGGGAATGCTTTGAAAGATGACTTTTGGTCTCCATTATTTTTGGGTGAATTGGATCTATAAATTAGGATTCTACAATAGCACTTCCCAAAATTTGTTCCTTAGAACATTAATCCTGAAAATGTTAAGAAAACAAAGTATTCCATAGTAAAATAAGTTTGGGGAAAAAAATACAAAATATATCTCCCTTTTGGAGACTTAGAGGTCATGTTACTATATTAAAGGCTCTGACAAGTCCTGCAGCAAAGAAAGGGATCAAAATTTGTTTAGCCTAGGATTTTCCAAATTTATGTGACAGTAGATTTCTTTGGGGGGGGCAGTTAATCCTTATTGGCAACATTTTAAATGTTACTTAAAATGTCTGTTTAACTCTGCTTTACAGCCAAACTTGAGTCTGAGGTGGGCTGACCTTGGGAATTTTGATAGGAAAGTCCCTGGAAAATTCCACTTCCTCACCTCCTACTTCACAGCCCTTTATTAGTCAGGCAGTTAGTCAGAAAGCTAGACATCCAGTGCTGTGGGAGAGACCGCCTTATGGCCTCTCTCGAAGCCCCTGCATTTCCCAGAATCCTGCCTTTATGCCTTAATTTTATGCCTTTTTCAAAATATACACAAAGAAAAGTGCATAAATCACAAGTGTATAGTGATGAATTTTTCCAAACTGTTTCACACACTACTGTAACCAGCACTAGGTCAACAAATGACATTACAGGCTCCCAGAAGCCCGTTCACACTCTTTTAGTCACTTTACCACACACGGGTAACCACTATCCAACTTTATGCCTTTTCTTTCCACATAAATGGCTACATCCTGGAGGATAAGGCGCGATCCTTGACCTCCTTGTATCCCTGTGGTGTCTAGAATAGGACTTAGTAAAGGATAGATAGTTGGGCTCATCTATAAAGCAAAACCCATAAATGCACAAGTGCCCATCAGACTCCTGTACAGGGTAGTGGAGGGGCCCTGGAGTCAGACTGCCTGGATTCAAACCTGTGTCTATGAGACCCCTACCTGTCTGACCATGGGCAGTCACTTGATCTTTAGGAACCTCAATTTCCTGATATGCAAAGAGACTAGCTTGGATTATCTGGGTGGGCCATGAACACCATCACAAGTAACCTTATGAGAAAGGCAGAGAGAGATTTGAAGGTGGCCTTGAAGACTGGAGTGATACAGCCACAAGCTCAGAATTGCCAGCAGCCGCCAGAAACTGCAAGAAGCAATGAACCGATTCTCCCCTACAGGCCCTGGAGGGAGTGTGGCCTTTGTTAACACCTTGATTCTGGCTCGATGAAACTGATTTCAGACTTCTCGCCCCCAGAAATGTAAAAGAATAATTTTCCGTTGTGTTAAGCCACCAGGTTTGTGGCGACTTGTTAGGTCAGTCATGGGAATCTAATACACGTATCAGGCGATCGGTGTTGAGGAGAGAGCAAGAAAGAAAAAGCAGCCTTCCTGGAGCTTATATTGTATAGTGGAAGACAGACGATTAACAGATACATGGATACACAGTCTAATGCCAGAGAGTGCTGCTGGCTACACGGTAAAAATAAAGCAGTTGGTGGAAGCCCATAGAGCTTGGGAGCAGGTTAGAAAGGAAGTTGGGCGGGGTGTGCACGGCTTGCAGGCCCTGAGTGATAAGGAGATAAGGTCTCTGTATTTTCTTCTAAGTATGGCTTTGGGGATTCTCCGTGTGTGCCAGTGGGTCCCTCTTCAAGTTTTCCTGGGACGGGTACGCGGGCCTCTCACTGCTGTGGCCGCTCCCATTGCGGAGCACAGGCTCCGGACGCGCAGGCTCAGCGGCCATGGCTCACGGGCCCAGCCGCTCCGCGGCATGTGGGATCCTCCCGGACCGGGCCACGAACCCGTGTCCCCTGCATCGGCAGGCGGACTCGCAACCACTGCGCCACCAGGGAAGTGGGGCTTTGGCTCTTAAAACAAGAAACCAATGCTCACGATCCTTGTCCGAACAAGGAAGCCACGGTCAAAACAATGGCTCCTCCGGCTGTGACGATCCTCCTCGGGGCCGCTAGAGGGAGGCGGGCGAGGCGACCTGTGCAGAATTGAATTGTTAAGAAAAGACGGAGGGCGTGTTGTTTTAAAAAGAAAAAAACACAAACACAAAACCTTCCCTCACTCCAGGATCTGCTTCTAATTATCCGCAGGGCTAGACTCCTAACCACACACGTTTTCAGCCAATCCTAGATGCCCCAAGCTCCTTTTTTACCCTCAAAGCAGTCAAGCCACAAGCGGTGCACTTCCAGACCAGAGGAGTGGAACGAAGATTCACGGATCCGGCGTCCCACCCCCTGACCCTGCGGTCCAGAGCCTCCTGGAACTGAGAGCCGCTGAGGTTAAGCTTCCCTGCCGGCTGTCCTAATTCCGGATGGCCAAAGCTAAGATGGGACGCAAGCGCCTTTCTAAATTCTTCCAACAGTAATTCTCTAATTACTCTTTCCTCTTCATGTTGCCTTAGAGACTGGCAAAGGATCCTCTTTCCTGCCACATCAAAGTAGGAACAAAATAATTTGCAGTGCATGTAATGAAAACCTCAATTTCTGGGGTTTAAAGGCCCTTTTAAGAAAAATGACAGGGGGAGGTAAATTTTGGAGGCACTTTTAGCACATATTGTTAAAGCAATGTAAGGATATAATAATAACCTTAAGAGACTTTTTGGTTTTGTTTTTTAAAAAAATTTTATTGAAGTATAATTGATTTGCGATGTTGTGTTAATTTCTGCTATACAGCAAAGTGATATATATATATTCATTTTCATTTTATTTTCCATATGGCTTATCACAGGGTATTGAATATATCGATAGTTCCCTGTGCTATACAGTAGGACCTTATTGTTTAGCCATCCTATATATAATAGTTTGCATTTGCTAATCCCAAACTCCCAATCCATTCCTCCCCGACCTCCCCTCCACCTTGGCAGCCACAAGTCTGTTCTCTATGTCTGTAAGAGACTTTTCGTTTTCCTCCGTTTAATCCTTCTTACATCTAAATCCAGAAGCTGAAAAAAGTGGAGTATCTAGAAAATGATTCACTCGTGTATTTGTTGAGTAAACTTTCTCCCTTTTAACTCCTTATTTTGACAATTTCGGACTAACAGAAAAATTACACTAATAATGCAAGGAATTTCTGAACTTCCTTTTCCAAAATTCCAAATATTATTTTACCATGTTTGCTCTTTTCTCTCCGACCCCCTCTCTCTCATATTGTTTTCTGAAACATCCGAGTCAATAACAGAAATGATACCTTTCCCCTATTCACGGTGTATTTCCTAAAAACAAGAACATTCTCTGACATAACCGCTGTACAATGATCCAGATCAAGAAATTAACAGTGACTATTATTTTCTAATCTACAGACTTTATTCAGATTTTTCCAATTGCCATTAATATTTTTTGTATTTATTTTATTTATTATCATTTATTTATGGCTGCATTGGGTCTTTGTTGCTGCGTGCGGGTTTTCTCTAGTTGTGGCGAGTGTGGGCGGCTCTTCATTGGGGTGTGAGGGCTTCTCATTGCGGTGGCTTCTCTTGTTGCAGAGCACGGGCTCTAGGCACGCAGGCTTCGGTAGCTGTGGCACGTGGGCCCAGTAGTTGTGGCTCGCGGGCTCTAGAGCGCAGGCTCAGTAGTTGTGGTGCACGGGCTTAGTCGCTCTGTGGCATGTGGGAATCTTCCCGGACCAAGGCTCAAACCCATGTCCCCTGCACTGGCAGGCGGATTCTTAACCACTGTGCCACCAGGGAAGCCCAATATTATTTTATAGTAAAAAACCCCCAGATGATAGGTGGCATTCCATTGTCATATCTTTTTAGTCTAGTTTAAACTGAAACCATTTCTTGGTTTTGCTTTGTTTTTATTTGTATTTTTAAAAAATAATATTGTCTAATTGCCTTCTTTTTTAGTACTTATTTTTATTTTCTTTATTTTTTGCCTGCATCGGGTCTTAGTTGCAACACTCGGGATCTTCGCTGAGGCAACTGGGATCTTTTGTTGTGGTGCGCTGGCTCTTCATTGTGCCGCGCAGGCTTCTCTCTCGTTGTGGCGCGCAGGTTCCAGAGTGCATGGGTTCTGTAGTTTTCAGCACACGGGCTCTCTCGTTGAGGCGCGCGAGCTCATTAGTTGTGGCACGCAGGCTTAGTTGCCCCGCGGCATGGGGATCTTAGTTTCTTGACCCGGGAGCGAACCCTCGTCCCCTGCATTGGAAGGCGAATTCTTTACCACTGGGCCACCAGGGAAGTCCCTGTTTGTATATATTTTTTAATTTTTTTTGAAATTTATTTACTTCTATTTATTTCTGGCTGTGTTGGGTCTTCGTTGCTGCACGCAGGCTTTCTCTAGTTGCAGCGAGCGGGGGCTACTCTTCGTTGTAGTGTGCCAGGCGGATTCTTAACCACTGCGCCGCCAGGGAAGTCCTGTATTTTTTTCATATATTGACATTTTTTAAAAGTACAAGTAAAATATTTGGTAGATGTCAGTGTTTGGGTTTATCTGAAGTTACTTTACAATTAGATTCAGGATGTACATTTTTGTTAAGAATACCATAGAAAAGATGTTGTGTCTATCTCAGTACATTATATGGGAAGCACATGATGTTGACTTGTCCCATCACCGGTGATGTTGACTTTGATCACTTTTTAAGATAATAGTAAAATATTATGAAAGCTATAAAATATATTATATATTAACACATATAATATGTAAGCAAAATATAATATACAAGTAAAATATAATATGTAAGCACAATACAATGTGTAAGCAAAATAGAATAGAATAGAATAGAATAGAATAGAATAGAATAGAATAGAATAGAATAGGAAATGTGCTAGACTGGTGGTTCTTAAACTTCTGGTCTCATCTCAGAAATACGTTACACTCTTAAAAATTATTGAGGGTCTCAGAGCTTTATTTTAGTTATATTTATCAATACTTACTGTATTAGAAATTAAAACAGAAATTTAAAAATTTTAACTTATTAATTTATTTAAAAATAACAGGGCTTCCCTGGTGGCGCAGTGCTTAAGAATCTGCCTGCCAATGCAGGGGACACGGGTTTGAGCCCTGGTCTGGGAAGATCCCACATGCCGCGGAGCAACTAAGCCCGTGTGCCACAACTACCAAGCCTATACTCTAGAGCCTGCGAGCCACAACTACTGAAGCCCACATGACTAGATCCTGTGCCCCGCAACAAGAGAAGCCACCGCAATGAGAAGCCCGCGCACTGCAACGAAGAGTAGCCCCCACTCTCCACAGCTAGAGAAAGCCCGCGCACAGTAACGAAGACCCAAAGCAGCCAAAAGTAAATAAATAAATAAGTAAATAAACTTATTTAAAAAAACAATAAAAATAACAATAATGAACTTGTTACATAGAAACATGAATAATATACGTTTTATGAAAAATAACTATATTTTCCCAAACAAAAGTGTTTTACATTTTTGCAAACCTCTTTAATTTTGGCTTAATAGAGAGCAGCTGAATCCTCATATCTGCTTGCAATATGGATTCAATCTATTGCAATATGTTTTTTGCTTAAAGTATATGAAGGAAAAGAAAGAAAACACGTACGCATTTGGGAAAGGGAGGGATATCTTGGTAGCGTTTTCAAATGATTGTGGATAATCTTTGATACTATAGCAAAATTCAGTTAAGTATAACTTCCTAAAAGTTAGTTGCAGCATAAAATTTGAAACCACATCAGTGAACACTTTGTTTTCTCTTACGTTAAAATCCACTGTTTCCTCCTGCACTTTGAGTGGATCTTTTATCCGTGCGTGATTTTGTTAACATTATACACTGGCCATTTGGGAAATACTGGCTCCCTGAGCTATACGTATCTTCCAAATGTTGTCACTTCTTTACGTAACAACCAAAACATTTTTCACATTTGTTAATATCACCACCAACTTCTCCAGAAAATTGTTTAGATATTGAGAAGCTGTGAAATTCACAGTGGTAGATATACATTTTCCAAAATTTGAGTCTTCACTTGAAAGCTCAAATTTTTATTATTGTCAATAAATATTGTGAGTTGTTTTCTTTGAAGTGACAGGTTTACTTTGTTTATTTTGAGAAAATGTCCACTAAATTCCCAACTTGGAATAATCATGGTTTGTCTGTCAGTTGTTCTTTCAAGTAAAAACAGTGTTACATGAAAAAAGCCACTGGCTCAGCTCACAGCTCAAACAATGGCACAAATGCTTTTCTGGGACAACACTTGCACGTCGATGTGCAGCAGAAGTGCTTTATGTGTGTCCCCATTTATCACACAGAATATTAAAAAGATGAGCATTCAAGGGTCAAGATTTAATAAAATTAATACATTTTAATGTTTAATCAAGGACTTTTGTGTGTGTGTGTGTGTGGTACGCGGGCCGCTCACTGTTGTGGCCTCTCCCGTTGGCGGAGCACAGGCTCCGGACACGCAGGCTCAGCGGCCGTGGCTCACGGGCCCAGCTGCTCCGTGACACGTGGGATCTTCGCGGACTGGGGCACGAACCCACGTCCCCTGCAACAGCAGGCGGACTCTCAACCACTGCGCCACCAGGGAAGCCCAATCAAGGACTTTTTAAGTGCAACTTTCTTTTTTAAAAAAACCGAAAGTGCATGGCATTGACGATTACAATGACTACCAGTGCTGTATGGGGCTACCACCTTGATTTGTGGTAAGGTGCCAGTGGTTTTACACACCATTGCTTTCGTGTTTTGTACAAATGGCAGACTATGAAAAAGGCAAACGACGGCTTAATATTATTATAAAAAGCACTTTGAAATAAAAGTGTCTCAGGGACTCCCAGCATCTAGGGATCACACTTTGAGAAGATAATGAAGCATAAACATCTATATAATATACATCTTCTGTCCTCCATGAACTTGACCTCTAGTTGGGCCAACAGAGCAGATGACAAGAAGCAGGATGAGGGAAGCATCTATAGGTAGACATAAGTTATTGGTAGTATTTTAGTTCTTGTTTTTGGTCATGTGTGCATGGAGTTTGGCTATATTATAAATCTGTGCTGTCCAGTATGGTAGCCACTGGTCACATAAGACTATTGATCATCTGAAATGTGACTAGACCCAATCAATATATGCTCTAAATGTAAAATATATTACCAGATTTTGAAGGCTTCATATGGAAAAAAATGAATGTAAATATCTCATTAATAATGTTTATATTATTTATTGACATAATAATCTTTTGGCTATATTGGGTTAAATAAAATATATTGTTAAAATTAATTCCATACGTTATTTTATACTTTTTAAAATGGGTCTACTAGAAAATTTAAAGCTACATATGAGTCTTCCATTATATTTCTACTGGGCAATATGGTTACAAATAAATACAGAGGTAAAAGAAAACACTTAACTATAAAACAGGGCCAAGCAGAGGCCAGCAATGATAATGCATTACAAACCAAGGATTATTTTTCAACCAATTCTGTGCCTATGAAGTCAAGGGCAAAAAAAGAACTTTATTTAAACAGTGTGGTAAAGATTATTTAAATCATTTGCTAAAGACTCAGGTTGCTGAAAGAGCACAGAGGAGGGGCCACTAACCCAATTTTGGGGAGAGCACAGGAAGATCTCTTCCCAGAGAAAGGGTTGTCTCGGTTGTAACTGAAAGAAAATTAGAAAATTTTCAGGCGAATTAGGTACAAGTAGGGAGGAAGGGAGAGGGTACTCCAGGGAGAAGGAACAGAATTTGCAAAGACTCAGAGCCTTTGTTCAGAGCACACTTGGAAAACTCCAAGAATTGATAGGGGCTATTGTAATACTGTTACATCACCACCTGCAGCTATTTACATAAAATTCTGTTTTCCCTGAGGCATGTGTATATAAAAGAGCAGATTTATTTTACTTTCCTGAATTTTTTCTCAAGAGGATCATGGATTTTAAATTATATATTTTAAAACCTGGGTAACATCCCGGGCTCATGCTAGGAGATACTTTGGAATTACTATTTAGTTTTATAGACACACATGGGGTTTTGCTTATCCACATCTTGCCAGAAATGTGGCCTTTCACATTCAGGATAGTAAAAACCTGACTCCATGACACTGACAGCTGCACATGGCTCTCAGCAAGAGGAAAAGTAAAACAATAAAGTCTGCAAAGACATAAAAATCATATTATGCAATGACATCACATAGATATTATGGTTGATGCCAAATCGAGCAGCGGATCCTGGTGTCAGGACCTGGAGAATTAGCTACCTTCCAGCCCAACTGCTACTCCATCAATTGAGAGAACAGGCCCAGGTGAATGGTGGAAACAGGATTTAAACTGCCTCCTATTTTGAAGTCTCCCCTCCTTCTCCTTAGATGAATATCATGTCTGAAGTCCTCAATCTTTCAAAAAACTGGAGACCAGGACATCTTCAATCTGCAAAAAGCATAGTCAAACCCTAAACCAACCACTGGAGCTCTCCAATTTACCTTCATAACTATCTCACTCAGGCAGCAGCCCACACACATGATCCTAATTCTCTGTGCTCGCTTGTTTATGGTCCACAGTAGTGTAGATGCTTGGAGAGCTGGGGCCTCATCTGCCTTGTTGGCATATTGAGAATGATAACGTGTCCTCTTAACCCAGACGCTCTCTCTCCCCCAGGAGGCTAAAGAGGGCAAGACTTAGCACCCGGCCTTCAGCAGTTAAGGCACTGACAACACTGGGAGAGCGGGAGCTGGGAACAAACGCCATTCCCCGTCTCTCCCAGCCCCTCCTGCCCTCCGTGTCACAGTCACTTCCACGGACACAGCGCCTCCTCTGTGCCAAGCTGTGCGTCACAAGCACCATGTTTAGTTCTTACCGTCACCCTACAAGATGGAGACACTGTCATTGTCTTCAGTTTACAAATGAGGAAGCCGAGGCCACTTGCTCAAGTCCATGCAGTTGGTAATAATCCACTTAGCTGGGATTTGAACCCTGCTCTGATTTCATCCCAGAGTCTGGCCTTCCTCTCCCATCCCCAGGTAATCTGGTCTCAGGTTCTGGAATGCCAGCAGCTGGAGGAGGAGAATCAGTGTCTTTGGGGGCACCTGGAAGAAAGTGACGTGAAGAGCAAATGGAGTCAGGGGCCTTTAACACTTCCTGAGCGCGTGCCATGGGCCCGCCCTACGCCAGACATGTTACTGGTGCATCTCAATTACTGGTGGATATGATTTTTATGCAGAAAGAAATCTCAGCCTTGGAGAAGTCATGAATTTTGTAATTTTGTGCCAGGCTTTGGAGCTAGTGAGTGGTAGAGTCAGAGTTCAGACTTTCATGAATCTGAGGTTCATACTTCTTTTTAAAAAAAAACTAACAATATATATATATTTTCGAAAAGGCATTAAATCCATGTGGCTCAAAAAGCTGAAAGGACATTCAAAGAAATGCACTTAAAAAGTTTCTCCTATCTATGTCTGGCACTACACCCTCTCCTCCTGTAAGTATTTTTCTAATACTGTTCTGTGCAAAGAAAAGCAAACACAAACAGGGCTTCTTATTTTCTCCCATTTCTTACACAAAACATAGCATATTATACACCTCCAAACTTTGCTCTTTTCACTTCATGGAATATAAAAGTAACTAACATTTATATGGTTCTTCTCTGCTGTGTGCCACACCCAGTTCTAAGCATTTGATGCATATTAACTCACTTAATACTCTCATCAACCCTATGAGATAAGTGCTATTATTATCTCCATTTTATAGATGATTATATCAAGGCACAGAGAGGTTAAGTGAGTTGCCCAAGATCACACAGATGGGAAGACGTGGGTCAGGCTTCTGACTTAGGTAGTCTGGCTCCAGACTCTGTGCTCTTAACCTCTCTCCAAGCTGCCTTTCTCAGCATATATATATATATATGTATGGTATTATACATCATGAATATATAATATAGATCACATATTATAAAAAATCTATTCACTTTCATATAATATGAATTATGTATCTTCTGTATATAGAATTAAATATCTACTGTATCAGTACATAGAGGGCTTTCAGACTTTTCTGTTTGGTTGGTTTTGGGTTTTTTTGGCTGTGCCCTGCAGCTTGCGAGATCTGAGTTCCTCGACCAGGGACTGAGCCCAGGTCATGGCAGTGAAAGCGCCATATCCCAACCACTAGACCACCAGGGAACTCCCACTTTCTCACTTTCTAAACATCTCTACAGTATTCCATTATGCTGATGTTCTGTAATATTTAACCATCCATCTTTTACTGATGGATATTTTGTTGTTTCTAAATCTTTTGCTAGAGTAATAATAATAATATAGAATAGAATAATATACACTTATATACAACATACCGTAATATAATATACCATTATCATGTATGATTATAACAAAGTAATATAATAATAATATGAATGCTACAATAAATATCAATAATAGTATCAATAGAATATAGAGTATAATATATACTTATATTATTATATTGTAATATACAATTATACTATTGTACTATAATATATAATTATAATAAATAACATAATAATAGTATAAATGCTACAATAAGGATGAAGCTCACATTCATTTCCTCTGTGTGCAGGTCTGTCTGTGGGATACATTCCCAGAAATGGGATTACTGAATTGAAGGCTATATGCATTTGTAATTTTGATAGCTAGTGCCAAATTACCTTCCAAGAGACCTGGACCCTTTACCATCCCCACCAGCTATGTACCAAAGTGCCTATTTCACCATTGCAGCGCTCACACAGTGTGCTGTCATAAGACTCACACTCACACTCACACAACCACTGCACCGTACTGTGTCCCAAGGACAAATGAGTTTGAAAGCTGTCTGAGTCCAAGGAAAACTAAGTTATATAAGAAAAGGTCAGAGAGATTAGGCCTGACATATACACACTATTATATATAAAATAGATAACTAATAAGGATCTACTGTATAGCACAGGGAACTCTACTCAATACTCTGTAATGACCTATATGGGAAAAGAATCTAAAAAAGAGTGGATATACGTATATGTTTAACTGATTCCCTTTGCTGTACAGCAGAAACTAACACAACATTGTAAATCAACTATATTCCAATAAAAGTGTAAAAAAAACAGAAAAAAGGAAAAGGTCAGAAACTTGACCTGAGTCAAACGTCTGACATGAAGTACTACAAACCGGAAGCAAAACAGAAGGTACTTGATAATTACACTCGTGGGAAGCAGTATAAAGACATTTATGCCAATAACTGAGTTCCCATTCTGGAGAGCCTAGGTTTCTAAACTGTTCACTTCCTCTGTAGAGAGAGGAAGGCAGTTGAATTCCAGGAAATGCCACTGGATTCGAAACAGACGGGAGGCGTGGTACCCTGTAAGTGATGAGGGGGTGGAAATATAAATCTGGGCTTCCAAAAGCCCTCTGAGCTTACACGAGATAAAACTGCTTTTTCTAGTGCCAACTCTGGTGACCTGGTTGAGTACAAATTTCTGGGAGCTGATCAAAAAGGACCAGGCAGGACCCAGCTTCTCCCGTGGGCTACAGATGCTACGGGAGCTCCAGCTGAGGGTACAGAGGCTTCTAAGTAAATGCCCTGAGCTGGTGATGCAATCCCAGTGATTTGGTTTCTTTCTTTCTTTTTTTTTTTTTTTTTTTTTGTGGTACACGGGCCTCTCACTGTTGTGGCCTCAAAAAAGAATTGTTTTGGAGGAAAAAAAAAGAACTGTTTTCATTTCAATGACCTTTATTTATCCTGATTGTAAAAGTAATATATTCTCCCTATTAAAAATCAGGAAAATACTAACTCCAAAAGAATTAAGAAAGAAACCAGGGCTTCCCTGGTGGAGCAGTGGTTGAGAGTCCGCCTGCCGATGTAGGGGACACGGGTTCAAGCCCCGGTCTGGGAGGATCCCACATGCCGCGGAGCAACTAGGCCTGTGAGCCACAACTACTGAGCCTGCGCGTCTGGAGCTTGTGCTCCGCAGCAAGAGAGGCTGCGATAGTGAGAGGCCCGCGCACCGTGATGAGTGGCCCCCGCTTGCCACAACTAGAGAAAGCCCTCGCACAGAAACGAAGACCCAACACAGCAAAAATAAATAAATTAATTAATAAACTCCTACCCCCAACATCTTCTAAAAAAAAAAGGAAAAAAGAAATAATAGAGTTGATAAAGCCCTTAATTTTTTTCTTTCCTGCTAAGTAGGTTAAACAAACTCCTACAAGTTTTGTTTATGCTGTTATTTTGCTTGGCAAAATATACCCTCAGAGAAAATTCATAGGTCAGTTTCAGACTGGACCATTCCAGTCTTCATTGGATAATCAAAATTAATAAGGTCTTAGTGTTCATATGTATGTACCTTTATTTTTTCTTTTGGCTGTGTTGGGTCTTCATTGCAGTGCACAGGTTTCTCATTGTGGTGGCTTCTCTTGTTATGGAGCACGGGCTCTAGGTGCGCAGGCTTCAGTAGCTGCAGCACGTGGGCTCAGTAGTTGTGGCACACGGGCTTAGTTGCTCCACGACATGTGGGATCTTCCCGGAGCAGGGATCGAACCCGTGTCCCCTACATTGGCAGGCGGATTCCCAACCACTGCACCAGCAGGGAAGGCCCTGAGCATTGTTTTAATAGCAGCTATTGATAGATAATTCATATACCATATAATTCACTCATTTGAAGTACACAATTCCGTGGCTTTTAGTATGTTCATAGAGTTGTGCAACCATCACCACAATCAATTTTAGAACATTTTCGTTACCCCCCCCCAAAAGTAAGTCTGTATGCATTAGTGATCACTTCCCATTTCCCCCAACCCCTCCATCCCTAGGCAGCCACTAATATACTTTCTGTCTCTATAGATTTGCCTATTCTGGACATTTAGCGTAAATGGAATCATACAATATGTGGTCCTTTGTATCTGGCTTCTTTCATGTAGCATAATGTTTTCAAGATTCATCCATGTCATAGCATGTATTACTACTTCATTCCTTTTTAGTACCAAATAATATTCCATTGTATGGGTACACCCTATTTCGTTTATCTATTTATCAGTTGATGGACAATTGGGTTGTTTTCACTTTTTGGCTATTATGAATAAAGCTGCTAGGAACATTGATGTGTGTATACCTGGGAGTGGAATTGCATGGCTACGCACTGTTTCGAAAGATTAGGGTTTTAGGTTGAAGAGGCAGGGAGGGTCAGAGGAGGGAGGAAGAAGGAGGGTGAGAATTGGAAGGTATTTTGCATTTTGAGCAAAACCATGGAGGTATGGAATAAAAAGGCATGTGCAGGAAACTTGAAGTGGTTCTGTATGAGGAGTGGTAATAAATAAGGTTAAAGAGCAAAGAAGAATTCAGGTCTTGGAGGGCCTTGCTGGTCTACCCTTTCTTCTGAAGGTACTGGAGAGCCACTGAATGGCTAAAAGCAAGGCAGGGGCAGGAACCTTCTGGAGGTCACGTGGAGGATCGGATTTGGTTTCACAGCTGGGATCCTACCTGTCAGGCAGCTCTGGTCCACACGTTGTTGCAGAGAATTTTGCTCTTCAGAACTATCCACATTAAATATTTGGACTGGCTTATTGGAATCAAAATAATGTAATATGGATTGGTGATATGCGATATATTCATAATATGGTTAAGGGAGTTTTAAGATAAGCCGTTTTGTTGTCTTGAAAGACACTGCAAAATTGGGTGAGGTTTATTTCTGTTGGTAGCAAAATGTGTTTGGATTAAGTTTTCAACAGTGAGTGGGCCAATTTGCTTAGATTCTATTCCTTTTCCCCTGCAGTAAGAAATATTCATTTTAGCTAATAAAAAGTATACCAGAATTGTGATTGAGATGGAGAAGATGACTCATGATTTGAACTTGAAACTTCGGAAATTAAAATCCCTTCTGCATTTGTCACTCTTAAAAATAGGACATTCAGAGGGTGCTCCTTGTTTATTCCAGGTTGAAGGTCAAGAAGCTGAATTGACATGTTGTCATTCAGAATGAATATTTTTTGTGTCCCTGTGCTATGAGAATTATTAGACATTATTAAGAATGTTGTTATTTCCTCTTTCAAAGCTGCAGATATCAAGCTACGATTGATTCTGAGTTTTATTTATTTTCCATTCCTTTTCAGTTAAGGACCTTCAAAAATAATACATCTTTGTGTTGATTCCAAATTGAATTTGTCTGACTATTTAAACAGCCTGCCGCTGCTTTTTAATTTCCTTATTCACTCAGTAAACAGCAGAAGTGGAACAATATGAAAGGATTTGGAAAAGTTGTATAAAACCTTCTAGTCTCCGTTTTCTAGCATTTAATTTATTGGATTTACTTCTTCTTTTTGAAATTAAATACAGGTTGGGAAAGTTTAAAATGCTATCAATATGTATTAAGTCCACAAATATTTATTGAATACCTACTGTGTGTCAGATACTGTGAGAGACTTGGGGGATAAAATGATTAAAATGAAGGTCCCTTTAGAGGTTTTCATGACTTACTGGAGGAGATAAGGATACACAAATGTCTCTGCTAGGATGCAGAGGGATAGGGCCCAGGAGTGGTGCAACTTAGGTGCATGGGGTGTAGCCTATTTTTATGGGTGAATTAATAAGGGTTGTGCAGAGAGGGGGTCTGTTGATTAAATTTGTTAGGAAGCCCCGCTTAAACAAAAGGAAATGAGCAGTATAGTAAAATGGCTAAGAGTGTCTGAGCTGAACACCAGGATCTTTCTCTTATCTGTAGTGCAATTTTGGTCAAATTATTTAACCCTAGAGCGTCCTCATCAGTAAAATCAATGTATTCTGTAGAGTAAGTAGTGAGGGTTAAATAGGGTAAGACATGTACAGCAATGAGAACAGCCTGGTATAGAGTAAGCTCTCAGTAATGATTATTCTCGTAGAGCGGAACTTCTCAAGCCCCAAAGTACTCACAGGCATATTGACAGAGAAGATGTGGTATATACATACAATGGAATATCACTCAGCCGCAAAAAAGAAGAAAATAATGCCATTTGCAGCAACATGGATGGACCTGGAGATTATCATACTAAGTGAAGCAAGCCAGACAAAGACAAATATCATATGATATCACTTATATGTGGAATCTGAAAAAAACGGTACAAATGAATTTATTTGTAGACTCAGGGACATAGAAAACAAACTTGGTTACCAAAGGGGATGGGGGGAGGAGAGAGAAATTAGGATTTGGGGATTAACATATACACACTACTATATATAAAATAGATTACCAACAAGGACCTACTATACAGCACAGGGAGCTATGCTCAGTACTTTGTAATAAGCTATTAGGGAAAAGAATCTGAAAAAGAATATATATATATACACATATCTGAATCACTTTGCTGTACACCTGAAACTAACACCACACTGTAAATCAACTATACTTCAAATTTTTAGAAAAAGAAAAGAATAAAATTCAATTGTGAGAAATTAAAAAAAAAAAGAGAGAGAGAGAGAGAAGTCATGCAACTTCTCCCAAATCTGTTTGACCATAGAACACTTCTGGGGTAGGGAGATCAGAGGTAAAAAAGACAGCCCTTGGGCTGGGCCTTGTAAGATGGGAATGACTAGGTCACATAAAGATGGGGTACAGGATATTTGAGGGAGAGAAAAGCAAAAGCAAAAAACAAAGTGTCATTTTAATTGAGGGCAGCAAAAAATCTTTTGTAGAAGGTATATTTATTCATGGGAAAAAAGTGGACTTAGTGGTGGAAGGACTAAAAGCCAACATGATTGTAGTGGACAGCTGCTATTTTGGCCTGCCAGAATCCATTCCCCCTTCTTCAGGAAAGAGCTTCAGAATTTTCCTTGGGGAACCAGCAGAGGTGGGTATACTGTGAAGCTACCGAAGCCTAAGTCTCCAAGCTTCTCATTGGCATGACTCTGTCTTTCCACCCTGACCTTCCTCATTCACATTTCCCCTTGTACTTAAAGTATTAGAAGGGCTGAAGGCATATTTTTGAGTCCAGTTAAGGGGAAGTTGAGTTTGTGCTTCAACGGATGAATTTATGTGGTTCATAGTCACTCGATTATAGTTCGGTGTTTGCTGGCATCCTAATGTGACTCCTGACTTCCAGGAATACTCACTACTGCCCACTGCGGTGATTGATCTGATATGACAAGAGGACATTGACAGCAAACTGGTTAATGAGTGTCGTCAATTTGAAGAGTATTTAAGATGAGTCAGATATCTTGAAATCATCCAGCACATTCATAGGAGAAATGTGAAAAAAGTCCCAAATTTGGCAATGATAATAATATAATAATAATTTGGCGTAAAATACACAGAAAATTACCAATACAATATGAAGTTGAAAGTAAATTTTAAAGTTATCGGTGATTTAAAAAAATGTTATTCAACCATAGTAGAATAAGGACTGAATTATCTTTCTATTCTCCTTAAAAAAAATGATATTTTGGGGCTTCCCTGGTGGCACAGTGGTTGAGAGTCCGCCTGCCGATGCAATGGATGCGGGTTCGTGCCCCGGTCTGGCAAGATCCCACGTGACGCGAAGCGGCTGGGCCCGTGAGCCACGGCCGCTGAGCCTGCGCGTCCGGAGCCTGTGCTCCGCAACGGGAGAGGCCACAACAGTGAAAGATATTTTGAAGTGATTGTTGTATGAAGAAGTGATTGAAGAGTATTCAGTCAAAAACTGTAGGAAAAAAACCAACTCTGATAGAGATATTCTAGGGAGGATTTTGTGATAATGGTGACCTTCTTTTGTTTTGGGGGATTTGGAGTTTGTTTTTTCTTCTTTGAAATATTTTCTTTCAATATCTAATTTTGAAGTTTTGAGTTTGTAATTTCTGTCTTTTTCTTAGAAAGCTCCCCCTGCCCCCCAGTTGAAAAAATGTTATAACTCACAAAACTTGATCTGCCTCTGGGAACCACCCTTCTTATCACACTCACTTTATGACATTCAGGTGGAGCTGGGTCCATTCCAGACTCTACAAGGGCAGGTGTTTGAGGGCTGGCCTATGCTACACTGCATTTAATTGGTTGGAGAGAATGGTTCAGGGGTTCAGGGTCACATGACCCAATCAGAGCCAAAGAGACTCAGTTGTGGCTTGTGTTGGAAGCTGGTGGGTTGGGAAGCAGATCCTCTGTGGCAAGGGCACAGATCAAGGTCGTGCCTTACATCTAAAAATGATGAAGTTATAAACCAAGGTACCAAGGTCCTTCTACCATGACAAATACACCTTCATTATGACAGAATCAAAATGCGTAAAACAGTGGGTTTTATATGATGGAACACTGTCAAATACCCAATGACAAAGGAATTAAATTTTTACTGAGCATAATTGGGCGTTTTGTTAGTGGGCTGGTGATGAATAGATAAGTAATTAGTAATTAAATAAACACACACACACACACACACACATACACACATACACCACAAATTATGTACTTATTCCATAGCTTTATTTTCCTTTTATTTATATCAGCAAAACTCACTATTTTATTATCAAGGTTTTCACATAACTTATATTCTGCTGACAGTAATGATTGAATAAATTAAAAAATGAAATTTGAACATATTTTCATCAAAAAATATAGAATTCAGGTAAATGTAAATTAAAAAAAATAACAATATTTGTATGTTTTCAAAGTTATTTAGCTTTTAATATTTTAACATTATCTATTAAAATAAAATAAAAATACATATTATAGTTAATATTAAAAATGATAAATCAAAGATATATAATATAGCTTAAGTTTTAAATTCATTTTGAAATTTTAATTTAATCTTATTAAATTTAAAAAACACTACTCACAATTCTAGTGTTCATTGTTCTTCTAGTTGCCACTGAATTAAATCAGGATCCATTTGTGTGTGTAATAATCTAGACCTATGTGTAAAAGACTTTAATATGATTCCTTTAATATTGTGAAATGTTTCTCAGCTACCATGTGCAGATATTGCAAACACCGCTCTAATTGTTGACTTGCTCTGTAACGATAAATTGGGACATGAAGAAGCAGAAGAAAAAAGAATCCTTGGCACTCCTGGGAATTAATATTTCATTTGCTAGACTTACTGCATTCATGCCAAGTGAAAGGATTTGACAAATGAATTCGTCTTTTCTCTTACCTAAAGTCTTCCGTCTTTCAGATCCCCCCTACATTTCCAAGCAGTCCCCATCTCTGACATTGTCAGTGGGACGACGTGCAGAATTTCATGGCATTCAAATGCAGTTAGTTTGAGGAAACAGAACAAGAGATGGGGAGAAATATTTCCTTGGGACCTAAAAGTTGTTATGCACAGAGCGGATTTTTAGCACGTCCTCTCATGAATATAAACATAGTTATGTGTGTGTGTGTTTGTGATTAAATGGAATCCTCTAAACCATGGGGCCCAGGACAGGGGTGCCTCTTGCCTCTGGGAAGAACTGCCCACCATTCTATCGCTCCGCACAATTCCCGGGGCTTAGTCTCCCAGATACACGTCTCCTCTCCAGGGTTGAGAGGGGTGGGTGGGAGATGGAGGTGAGGGGAGCTGTGAGTGACAGAAGGCCATCTCTCCCCTCGCTCTCACTGCTCTCAAAATCTATTTTCTCCCGTCTCTCTCAAGGACTCTGTATAATCTCTCTAATGAGTTAAGTATTTCAAAAAACCTGACTTCAGCTAACCTCAGATCTCTGGGTGGAGGTGGAGTCGGGGGGAGAGGTGACACTCCTGAGGCAAGGAGTTGTGAAGGGTCTGGATGTCTGCTTAAAATAGGAAGAGGGAAGGTCACAGGAAAACCAAACAGAAATTAGTATCTCAGTAAATTACCCTGCCAGTAACTGGCATGGCTACTTACTTCCCAGTTGATTGGTGGGAAGGTAACTTTCAATTGTTATCTTCAGCCCCTGAATTACAATGGGGGCAATTCTGGAAGCCAGGTTAGAGAAATGGAAACGGGTATTAGAGATAACACCTGCAAATCCCACCACCTGAGAGTGATGGTGTTTCAAAGGTCAGCTGACAAGGGGCGTGGGTGAGGCCTCAGTCTGGAGGTCTTCAGTCGCTGGGAGAGTCTTTCCCAGAAGCTTAGAGTGACCCTTTGTCTTCAGGAACGGGTGTTTTTGTTTTTTTGGCGGTGGCTTGCGGGATCTTAGTTCCCAGACCGGGGATGGAAGCCGCATCCTTGGCAGGGAAAGCTCGGAGTCCTAACCACTGGACCGCCAGGGAATTCCCAGGAACAGGTATGTTTAAACAGGACAGTGACCAGCTAGCCAGCTTGCATTTTATAAGCCTAGCATAAAAAGAGGGGCTGTTTTGCGTCAGACTGAGCAGGCATAATTACAATATGGGTTACAAAAATGGTAAAAGAGAAAAACCCAGAGGGAAAAAATATCAAAAGTGAATTGTAATTTTATGTTGTGAACTAATTGGAAGATTTACATGGCCATTGAAATTCTTTCTGGGCCTTGGGGAGAGGAGGCTGCCTTCTTCAGGATGTTTGAACTTAATTACCACGTGCAGCAAGAACGGACTAGATTTTGTAAAATGACTTAAAATAAATAATCATGTTGGGCACCAGAAATGGTTCTATTTATCTAAGGGCCTTCACACACCTTTCAGGTTGAAAGATAATTTGTATCGTTGAAAATTTAGTTGAATTTTAATGCGTCTACAGATGAGTGGGAGAATGTTTGAAAAATGTGCTTTGTACTGTATGAGAAATTCATTTGGGTTTAAAAATGTATATAGCAGCAAATTGCTTTTATGTTCTTAAAAATATTTTTAAAAGGTAAAATACAATAACATTACAAAGTTTTAGAAAAACAACAACAGAAAAATTCGCTTATGATCTTACCAGCCTGCTACAAGAACTCATCTTTTTATAATCTTTTGTGGCCATATGGTTTTCATATTGTTATGCAATTTTGTATCCTGTTCTTTTCTTCCTTATTATAAAATAAGTTTTTTCTTATGTTGCTACATCTTCCACATTTTAATTTGGAATTTCAGTGGTTACATGATATTCCTTCTAGGAGATGTGCCAAAATTCACTGTTTTCTGTAGGATGAAATATTTAGATTTTTTTTCCATTAAAAAAATGCAATGAATGTATAAAGTGCCCCTCCTTCATCTCTTGTCCTGGTTCCAGACTTTCAATTATTTCTAAGAAAAGGGATTAATGGGTAAAATGGTATAGGACATTTTCTTGGCTCTGAATAGTTATTGTTAAATTACTTTTCAAAAGGGTTGTTCCATTGAAATAAAACACTACAGTGTATCAAACCAGCACATTCATTATACTCACTAGCGTTTTGTCTTTCTCTTTTTTCTTTCTAATTTAATAATAGCCATTTTTAATGTGTGTCTTTTCATTGTGAGCTAGAGCTAAATGTTTTTGCTTGCATTTATTTATTTTTTTATGTCCATTATGTATTTAGGGCTTAAAGATGTGAACCTAAATTCAATTGATGACAAATTTATTAAGTTTCTGAGAATTTGTTAGAAGACAGTAATTTACTCCCAAGTTAAGTGAAAAAAATTTTAGTTATATTTGAATTAAAAATGGAATGTTTCTAATGAAGTTTAATACTTTTAGATAACTGTTTTCTCTGGTTACCTCGGTCTCAGACTAATTTCTCTCAAAATGTTAATAAGGATTCACTGATCAAAAATGTTGGGAGAAAGCACTGAGGGGGATGGTAGGCAAAAAGAACGCTTTTCCTGAATAGTTTAGACAAATTGAATCATATAATCCCATATTCCCAGTTTGTAGGGTTCTCAATCTCTTCCAGGGGAACCAGGCTCCAGCCTCCTGGGGCTTTCCGAAGCATATTAGCATATTAACAGCCCTGGGAGGTCCTATGCTAAATATATATATATATATTTTTAAAGAAGATGTTGGGGGTAGGAGTTTATTCATTAATTAATTTATTTTTGCTGTGTTGGGTCTTCGTTTCTGTGCGAGGGCTTTCTCTAGTTGCGGCGAGCGGGGGCCACTCCTCATCGCGGTGCGCAGGCCTCTCACTATGGCGGCCTCTCTTGTTGCGGAGCACGGGCTCCAGACGCGCAGGCTCAGTAGTTGTGGCTCACGGGCCTCGTTGCTCCGCGGCATGTGGAATACTCCCAGACCAGGGCTCAAACCTGTGTCCCCTGCATTAGCAGGCAGATTCTCAATCACTGCGCCACCAGGGAAGCCCTGGTGAATCTTTTTAAGGAACACTTGATCATACTATTTACGTTTTTCGTGGGTGTGATCTGGAGACGTACCTATGACCTTCTATTCTTCAATCAGAGGCATTTCCCTCCTTTGACTCTGCCCCTTCCTACCAGAGCCAAATGAGTAGGAAGCGGAGTCGGAGCAGGGGTTGCTTCTCTGGGTCTGAGGGAGAACCTTCATTTGCCCTGGATCTCCGTTTTCTTGCTCTTCTTTGTGGTAAGATCTGCAGCGGTCGTGGTGGCTGAGGACGCTTTGGGGTGCATGAGAACGTCCACTAGAGCTTTAGGAGAGCTTCATAGAACCTCTAATTATGTTTATTTTTTCATTTTATCTTTTGGATGTTTCTATTTCTGTGTATTTGATCACGTAGTGTTGCATATGTTTATAATAAATACACATGTATGAGGGGTACACAACCGAATCTGGATACCAGTGATCTAAAATAGCTAAGAATAGCTTGTGAGTTTAAAAAGAAATAAAGAGGCTGTTCATTCATTTATTCAAAATTATACTTCTTGAGCAAATATTGAGGGTCAAACCTACTAGACACCGAGGATATTATAAGAAACAAGGGTCCCTACCTTCACAGAGCTTTTAGGACTCAGGCTGGAGGGACAGAAGTTCTAGTACCTCACATGTAATGAATGGGGCTCATTAGACAAGAACTTTGGGATTTGGAGCAAAGTTTTACCTAGAGTTTCCTTTCTGCACATGTCCATCTTCAAACTGTGATGGCAAACTGTGATTCTCATTAAGAATTTGGGACTGCTATTACCTGGCCTTCTTTCTTGCTATGTGTTTCCTTATTAAAGATAGGATGTACAGTATGCTTGATTCTAAAATCCATGATTCACAGAACTGAGTGCACTTTAGAATTAGTCTAGCTAAGAGGTTCAACATTATATGAATCGTCCAGGTGTTTGATATCAACTTGGGGTCACGTGGTGACATCAGTTTGCTAGGGCTGCTGTATGTAACAAAGTGCTACAAATGGAGCGGCTTAAAAAATTTTATTTATTGGAGGCTAGAAGTCTGAAATCGGGGTGCTGACACGTTTGGTTTGTTCTGAAGGCTCTGAAAGAGAATATGTACCATCCCTCTCTCCTAGCTTCTGGTGGTTCGCTGGCAATCTTTGGTGTTCCTTGACTTGTAGATGCATGCTCCCCGCCTCTGTTTTCATCTTCACATGGCATTCTTTCTGCATGTGTCTGTCTCCGTGTCCAAATTTCCTCTTTCTAGAAGAACACCAGTTATATTGGATTGTCTCACTCTAATGACCTCATCTTAACTCAATCATCTGCAAACACCCCATTGCCATATCAGATCACATTCACTGGTACCGGGGTTAGGACCTCAACATCTTTGGGGAGGGACACAATTCAACCCATAACAGACGGTTAGAATGTGCTGGCAGCTGGATCTGGAGTCCTACTGTGAACCTGCCCCTGTGGCGGGAACGCGGGCCACCCACCTAGCCTTTGTGGGTCTCGCTCTCCAGGGTGATGGAGCCTATCCTTGTCATCCTGGCACTGGTTTCTATTGGAAAAAATGTGGTTACGTGAGACAGGGAACTGCAGAGGACTCTTGGCGCCTCTAGAGATTTGAGAAGCTTTGTGCTGATATTGAAAATGAGAGAGAAATGGAAAAGGTCATGAAAATATATTGCCACCATAAACACAGACGTGGCAGAAGACAGGACGTATACGTAAGCGACAGTGATTTTTATCTTGGAGGGGATGCATTACTCAGTACTGTCTGAAATTATCCTCCACACTAAGGACTCTGTGGGGTATCCTGCTGTCTGTGACTAGGAGTCTCATTTCCTACCCTGTACTTCCCTTTATTACAGGTATTACTACAGTCTGTGCATTTGCTTATCTGCCTGTCTCTTTGCAAGACCGTGAGTCCCTCAGTACTTCATTTTTACATCCTTACCATTTGGCAGGGCACCTGGCATTGAGTAGGTGCTCAATAAACGTTTGCTAAATAAATGAAAGATTTAAGTCACTTTTTATTAAACCACGTGGTAAAGGTATCAAAAATTAAAAATAGTCAAAAAATCAAAACAAAAGAAATAGTCAACATTAGAGGCGTGGATAGATACATTATGACCAGAACCACACAACAGATTATGTTTTCAAAGAAAGTTTAATGACATGAGATAGTACATACTTAAGTTAAAGAGCAGTGTATAAAACTCTATGGTATCATTCCCATTTTATAAAGGATGTTCTATATCTTGGTGCATACGTATATAAGGGCATAAAACATAATTATGTGTATATATTAGACATACAGGACTGAGGGAGGAAGGAAACAGACCCACATATGATCTGTGATCATCTCTGCTTGGTGAACTAGTTTTTATTTTCTTTGAGAAAAATGTCTGCATTTATATTACAAATTGTCTACATGTATTTTTATGTTCTGCGAGAAATTGATGGACTGGGTTAAAAAAATAAACGCAATCTAAGAAGCCTTCATGAAGAGTTGTGAAGGCTGTTTTCACGACGAATAAAAAGGGGAACAGCATCATTCATTACTCCAAGGGTAAATTCGAAATTTATCCTCAGGCCTTGAGCGCCTTAAAGGAACCCTCTGCTGTTTCATTTCTAAAAGCAACTCCCTGGAATAACCCCACCTGCCCCGGGACGACCGGGGTCAGCCTGGCAGGTGCCATGTGAGGCATGACAGCTGCTTGCAATTTTGCTGTTTTTCCCTGTTGCAGTCCAAGGTGCCTTTAGGACAAGAACCCTACACAGAACTGGCCCCTAGCGGTGGCCTCCCCTCTGTCCCGCCGAGGCTGACTCCTTCTGCAGGTGCACAGACAGCCTCAGAGGCCAGAGTGGCAAACACAGCACAGCCACGTGCCTGTGCAGAGCGGCTTGGCTGGCCACTGCTTAACACCTTCAGGTAGATAATTTCTTATTTAGAAAGAAAAAAAAATCATTGCAAGGATTCTCAAATGAGGGCTGTTGACACATTCTGGGACTAATTTAAGAAGGTGGCAGGGTTTCAGAATTGGCCCTGATAGAGGAAGATGAGGAAAGGACGGGAAGCTTCTGAAAGGAGAGGTAACCAAGGAGAGCGGGAGACGAGGCTGAATTTACACTCGGCTCGCGGGTCAGCCTGACCTGCTCGGGAGAGGGAAGTTGAGATCGGGGCTGCGCGGGCCGTGAGGCAAACGCAGAGATAGAAGTGGCTCAGGCCCGTGCTGCTCTGACTCTCACAGGCACACAAATCCCCCTGTCCCAACCCCCAGGGATCTGGTTAAAACGCGACTTCTGATCCAGTCACTCTGGTTGGGGTCTGAGGGTCTGCATATCTAACAAGCTCCCAGGTGGTACCTACGCTGTCGGTCCACGGACCACACTTTGAGAAGTGAGGGCTTGGAAGGCAGAGGGGGCAAACGACGAACTCTGAGGGGCCCAGAGGGGTGCAGTTCGCCTCATTGTCTGAGCTTGCAAGCTGTTGGGACTTTCGAGTGACAGGAGACATTGTTGCATCAAGTGGGAGGCCATCTGGTCACAGCCAGTCATATTTGGGAAGCTATGTGGTAAAAAGGAGGTCAGGGTTTTGAGTCTTGTTGACGCGGGTGTGAATCTTAGGGAGCTTAGTGTCTACCTTGTAGGGGATGGGGACGCTTTGAGGGTTTAAGCTTCTACCGGTCAATTCCTTCCTTGACCTCCTGGCTAAGTGCCTCCTTTGTGCTTGAGACGTGGCCAGGTCTTCAGTGGAAATGGCCCGCTTCCACCATCCTGGCCAGACTGAGGGACGCCTCCCGCCCGGAGCCACTTGCCCAGAAAGGGAGAAAGGTTTGAAAGGCCAGACTGACAGCTGCGGTCAGGGTACACACTGGACCCTCAGGGCCTCTTCTCACAACGAGGTTGGCTTCTTGGTAATGTTACCTGGGCTTTATACCCTCCATACTCAAAGTCCGATCCACGGCCCAGCTGGATCTGCATTACCTTGTTAGAAACACAGAACTTTTGACTGCATCTCAGACCTTCTAAATCAGAGTCTGCATGGCAACAGGCTCCCCAGGTGATGTGGGTGCCCGTGAAGGCTTGAGAAGCACCACCTTACATGACACGCCCCTTGGCACCCTTCTGTCCAGGAACAGAAACTCAATCCAGTAAACAAACGCTCGCATAGCCGTACGGTGGACTAGCAACGTTCTGAACACGCTTCAGATATGAACTCTCTTCTTGCACTCTTCTCTCACCTGATGCCTGTGTCAGGGCCACCCGGAGGGCAACAGGTGCCTTGTCCCATGGACCCCCCCTACTGGCCAGGCCAGCTGGGGGGTGACGGGAGCCTTTTTCTGGGGCCCATCCTAAGGCAGAGCAGAGTGTGGGAGGGGGAAGGTTTGTGTGAGGGGGGCGCCCTATCCGGACCAGCCTTTTCTAAACGCTGTGGAAATCCTTCTGGATTCTGCCTATGACTGCATCTCAGAAATGGGGTCGGTAGACTGGCTTCCATCCTCTCTCCAACCACTCTTCAACCTCTAGAGGGAAGGGAAAATGCTGTTTTAAATCTCAGGTCATGCCGATGGGGTGAATCTCTGGAAGGGGAGAACCTGAGATGGCGCTTCCAGCTTCTCACTCTCAAGGGTGAAGACTTTGGCCGCACAGAGAAGTGGTTTCGGGTTTGGACTCTGAAGACAGACTTCTTGAGGGCAAATCTGCCTCCTGTCCCTTACCAGTGGTATGGGTGTTGGATATTTGACTTAACGTCTCTGTGCCTCAGCTTCCCATCTGTAAGAGGGGGATATAAAGTACCTACCTTATAGATGTGTGGTGAGGATGAAATGAATTAAGACTTGTCATGTACTTAGAAGCAACCAGCTAATGTTACCTATTGTCGGGGCGGTTGTGTCCCACGTCAGACTTGACTTCTCTCCTTCGTCCAGGCACGTTGGGTTAGGGCCAGAGCCAAGCTGGAGGATTCCAGGGATGCTCCACGATGTGAGGAGGAGATTAGCAGGTCTTCCCGGGCGGACAGGGATTAGGGGCTGTATTCGTTTCCCATTGCTGCAGTAACGGATTACCGCAATTTAGTGGTTTAAGACAACACGAGTTTAGTAACAATTCTGGAGGTCAGAAGTCTGAAATGAGGTTCACCAGGCTAAAATCAAGGTATCCGCCCAGCAAAGTGCCTTCAGGAGGCTCTAGGAGAGAATTCATTTCTTTGCCTTTTCCATTTTCTAGAGGCTTCCTAGGTTCATGACCCCCTTCTTCAAGCCTCAAAGCCAGCAGCCTAGCATCTGCAAACCTCCCTTGTATCTCTCCCTTTGCTTCGGTTTTAACCTGTCCTTCTCTCTCACTTCCCTACCTTCGACTTTCACCTATAAGGACCCTGGTGATGACACTGGGCTCACCTGGGTAATCCAGGTGACCGTCTTCCTCTCACAATCCTTGATCACGTCTGTGAAATCTCTTTTGCCGTGTAAGGTAGCATTCATAGGTTCCAGGGACTGGAACGTGGATATTTTGGGGAGAGAAGCATTATTTTACCTACCAGAAGGGCTAAAAAGATTAAGCAGCAGTTTACTTTGCTAAGTAAAGGAAGAAAACCCACGTCAATGCTCAGATGAGGTTGGTAAGAAGCTCTTGGTAATCACAGGGCACTACCGTTGTTGGGCATTTCTACATGCCAAGCCCTGCTATAGGTGCTCCTGTGGTTTTTAGCATTTAATTTGCATACTAACCCAGTTTACAAATGAGGAAACAGAGGCTGGGAGAGATGGGTCCGTTCTCTGGTGGCAGGGCTGGTGTTTGAACTCCGGTGTGTCTGGTTGCAAAGCCCATCCTCTTCCCATCGCGCCATGATTTTTTTTCAGAGTAGATAGAGCCCAGCGAGGCAGTCTCATTCAGAAGGCTAAACATCGCCCTGGAATCCATGTTTACTAATACTGCTTGAATATTTCTACAGCTGGGAGCTGGCCAGAGCGGAACTTGGCAGTAGCCTTTGGAGTCTCATTACCCAGGGCGGGGGAGGGCTGGGGGAGCCCCTTAGGGAAGAGGTCTCCATTTGCTATGGGCGCCCCCCACCCCCTTGGGCTTCATCTCAAAGCCCCGTGGTTTCCAAGGCAATGTGGCCCAGAAACCTAGTGCCCTGCACTGCCTGGCCCAGCCTGATGCTCAGCCCAGGGTAGGCTCCTTTCACATAAATAAATGAGAAGATCTTATATATAGTGTGCAAACCACTCCACAAAATCAATTCGGCCCCTCTGGCAGCAAAGCTTTTGGCATTAAGACTACTGGAAGGGTTCATGAATAATGGAAATCACACTAAACGGCAGGAGAGAGAAACATGGTTTGGCGAGAATGCTGTTTTCTTGGAGGCAGAATATTCAAGAGTGGAAACAAACTTGGACAAAGCCCCTCCCCGATGGGATGATGGCCAAGGGGAAGAGCCCCAGGAGTGACTGTGATGAAGGCGCTCTTGTACGGGCAGGGGGCCTGCTCCCTCCGTAGAAACTGGGGAGCATCTCTGTATGGCTTCTACTGGAAGCAGCTCTGGGAGATGCCAGTGACCAAATGGGTTCATGGGGGAAATGACAGAGAAGCAAACTTCGGCTTCATGTGGGAAAGAGCAACTAGAGCTGCCCATAGATGGAATGGGCCAATACAGAGAGCAGGGAGCTGTGTTCAGAATTATTTAAGGAGAAGCCATACACAGATCTGATAGGAAGTCTGGAGAAGGAGTTTCTACTGTAACCTCCAAGTCCCTCACTTGTGGGTTTAAAGAAGGCGACAATAGCCTCTAAGTCCACACTTGAAAAGTGTGTTCCACCTGTAGAAGCCTTCCGGGTTATTGCTGGAGTCCCCAGATGTTTTGTATATGCTCAAATCAGTTCTATGGTTTTTTGTTTTAACTTTCCAAGGCAATTTTTATTTATTTTAATTTATTTTTTCCTTTTTATTTTTAAAAATTTAAAAAAATTTTTCTTGGAGTATAGTTGCTTTCCTATGTTGTGTTAGTTTCTGTTGTACAAAAAAGTGAATCCGCTATATGTATATATATATATATATATATATGTATCCTCTTTTTTTAGATTTCCTTTCCATTTAGGTCACCACAGAGCATTGAGTAGAGTTCCCTGTGCTAAACAATAGGTTCTCATTAGTTATCTATTTTATACATACTAGTATATATATGTCAATCCCAATCTCCCAATTTGTCCCACACCCCTCTTCCCCCCTTGGTAACCGTAAGGTTGTTCTCTGCATCTGTGACTCTGTTTCTGCTTTGCCAATAAGTTCATCTGTACCATTTTTCTAGATTCCACATATAAGTGATACTATACTGTATACTATAAGTGATATTTGTTTTTCTCTTTCTGACTTCACTCTGTATGACAGGCTCTAGGTCCATCCACATCTCTGCAAATGGCGCTATTTCATTCCTTTTGATGACTGAGTAATATTCCATTGTGTATATGTAACACACCTTTTTTTTTTAACATCTCTATTGGTGTATAATTGCTTTACATTGTTGTGTTAGTTGCTGCTGTATAACAAAGTGAGTCAGCTATACGTATACATATATCCCCATATCTCCTCCCTCTTGCATCTCCCTTCTACCCTCCCTACCCCACCCCTCTAGGGCGTCACAAAGCACCGAGCTGATCTCCCTGTGCTATGCAGCTGCTTCCCACTAGCTAGCTGTTTTACGTTTGGTACTGTATATATGTCCATGCCACTCTCTCACTTCGTCCCAGCTTACCCTTCCCCCTCCCCGTGTCCTCAAGTCCATTCTCTACATCTGCATCTTTATTCCTGTCCTGCCCCTAGGTTCTTCAGAACCATTTTTTTTTTAAGATTCCATATATATATGTTAGCATACGGTATTTGTTTTTCTCTTTCTGATGTACCACATCTTCTTTATCCATTCCTGTGTCAGTGAACGTTTAGGTTGCTTCCATGTCCTGGCTGTTGTAAATAGTGCTACAGTGGACACTGGGGTGCATGCATCCTTTCGAATTATGGTTTTCTCTGGCTATGTGCCTTTCCTGTGCTCTTTTGAATCATCCTGCTTGTTGATGTCTTCTGCCTGTGAGTCGCTAGAGGAGGGCCTCTCATGCCCATCACGACTCCGTCTGTGCAGCTGATTGCCAAATGCTTTAGGTACCAAGTGCACCGTAGTCCCAAAGAACGGGAAGAAGGCAGGAGGGTGCTAGTAAATGTTTGGTCACGGGTTCTCCAGAAAAAAAGAAGAAAGTTTCTGAGTTATAGTATTTTTCACTTTCTGTGGTATAAATACTTCCACCACGGCTGATTGCAAGCTACCAACTCGTTGTCAGCTGGCTTGCGGAATTCCTGAGACATTAACAGATGCAGGTCAGCCCCAGCACACCCCTGGAAAGAAGTTTTCATTGTTTCTCTTTGTCATTCAGAGCCCCGCTTCTTGTGAACAGAATGCACTGTGAGAGCAGCCAGGTGGCACCCTTTCCTCGGGGGCTCAGTCTGAAGTTCTGGGACGGTCTGGGGGGTGGCATGCCGTCTTGTTTCTCATCCCCACGGCACAGTGTTTTCCTGGCTCTAGGCACAATCGGAACACACACTCACCATTTCAGGAGAGACCTTCCCACGTGTGCTAATAGTTCCCTCATGGGGTCTCTAGATCATCACCCTTCACTCTCAGTTTAAATCTAGCTGCTTCTGCAAAGTGGCCGATCATCAGAATTTAATGGCGGGCCATAAAACAAGTAGAATTCTGTGCTGCTCCTTTCTCCAGAGATTCTGATTTGGTAGATAAGGTCTGGAGCCTGGAAAAATGTAATTACCTGAAGTTCCCTGGGTGATTCTCTTGATAAGACATGTTTGGAAGTCACCATGCGTCTTTGCTTTGGGAAGGAGTTTAGTTAGGGAGCATAGCCTTTAATAGCCCTTCCTGAAGAGTCAGTGCCATCACATCTGCTTCTCAATGGGAACAATGTCCTAAGAAGTGAAGCAGTGAATCCAAGGGATAAGACTGTATCTTCCTTCTGCCCGTAGCAGAGCAGGTTCAGAAAGCCACACCACAATCTGAGACAGCAGCTAAGTAGCAGAGTGAGGTGCCTAAGTAGCTCTGAACCATGTGTTATACTTGTTTAATTGGAGTATAGTTGCTTTACAATGTTGTGTTAGTTTCTGCTGTACAGCAAAGAGATTCAGTGTTATATATATTATATATATGTATATATTATATATATATATATAGAGAGAGAGAGAGCGAGAGAGAGAGGGAATTTTTCATATTCTTTTCTGTTATGCTATATTATAGTTATTGAATATAGTAGTTCCCTGTGCTATACAGTAGGACTTTGTTGTTTATCTGTTCTATATATAGTAGTTTGTATCTGCTAATCCCAAACTCCTAGTTTATCCCTCCCTGACCCTTTCCCCTTTAGTAATCATGTTTATTTTCTATATCTGTGAGTCTGTTTCTGTTTTGTAAGTCCGTTCATTTGTACTATTTTTCTAGATTTCACATATAAGTGATATCATATGATATTTGTCTTTCTCTGTCTGCCTTACTTCACTCAGTATGATCATCTCTAGGTCCATCCATGTTGCCACAAATGGCATCATTTCATTCTTTTTGATGGCCGAGTAATATTCCATTGTGTATATGTGCCACATCTTCATTATCCGTTCCTCTGTTGATGGACACTTTAGGTTGCTTCCATGTCTTGGCTGTTGTAAATACTGCTGCTATGAATATAGGGGTACATGTATCTTTTCAAATTATAGTTTTCTCTGGATATATGCCCAGGAGTGGGATTGCAGCATCATATGGCAACTCTATTTTTAGTTTTTTAAAGGAACCTCCATGCTGTTCTCCATAGTGGCTGTTATCAATTTATATTCCCACCAACAGTGCGGGAGGGTTCCCCTTTCTCCGCACCCTCTCCAGCATTTATTATTTGTAGACTTTCTGATGATGGCCATTCTGACCAGTGTGAGGTGACACCTCATTGCAGTTTTGATTTGCATTTCTCTAATAATTAGAGATGTTGAGCACCTTTTCATGTGCTTCTTGGTCATCTGTATGAACCAAGTGTTCCCAGTGACCGTCACCCAGTGCCGCTGGGCTGTGGCTGGACTTCCCCTCGGGCTCTGCTAGCCCTGCCCCCCTCCCTCATCCTTTCTCCCTAAGTCTTCCTCGGCACCTTGCATGCCTGCCGCACAGCTTGGATACTGCGTTTCTCCAGAGGGCAGAGGAGCTTTCTTCTCAGCCTGGCCTAAGAGAGAATGATATCAGACACAGGCAAAGAAGGTAGAAAGGGCAAAAGAACTAAGGGGGCTGTAGTGGGAAGAGACCGGGGTGAGGGGAGGTCTGAAACGTTTCAGAGTCCTCACCCAAAGTGACAACCCAGGCTACGGAGCCTGCTATGAGCAAGGTGGGTTAGAACAGCAAGGCTGTTTACAGGAGGAAGGCTTAGGATTTATGGCCAGGGCTGGGGATAAATCATGAACGAAGCCTGGGTAAGACTCTCAGCAGCCATCTGTCTCTGCCTGTGGAACCTCGTTCCCTCTGCCTCTGATCTCGTCCTTCTCTAACTCTAGCACATTCTGTGCTGTACACACCAGCGCTGATTACTAGGATGGCTTACCGGGTTCACACGGATGGCCTCCTTAAAGACCGCTAGCGTGTGGATTACATGACCTCACAGGGCCCTTCCAGCCTCCTAATTTCCAGATTTGCTGCCAGGACACTTGAGGGCAGGGAATAGGTTTTCTGTGTCATTGTTACCTCTCCCAATGAAGTGTCTCCTAAACAGGGGTTACCGGAGAAATACTGTGTCCAGCTGGCCTCCCACCTCTCCAGAGAACAAAGATGCAACTGCAGAGCCCACGTCTGCCAGACTCAGGGCTCATCTGTTACTTGTAGCTGCAGATTACAGCTCTGGTGAGCTGTGGATGACTTCAGAATCCCATCATAGGTTAAACTTTAGCCAACTAGCGAGGTGGAAAGGAGACGCACATTTCATTCAAAGGATCCTGGAACCTAACACTGGATTCTGTGCACATAGGGATAAGAGGGCTTTGTAGGTGTGAGAGACAGTTTGCAGACGTGGCCTCAAGAAGAGAACAGGAGGGTTATGGGCAGTATTAGAAAGTCACGGGGGACAGCATAGGGAAGTACCCAAGAGTGAGGTCAAAGAACCTGGCCTTACCCTCAGGAGTTTACACTAACCGCCTGTGGCCTGGGTGACGCCACTTACATTCTCTGGCTCTCAGGATAGAATTTTGATTTTATATAGTTGGTACTATCAGTTGTTTCTTTTATTTCCTGAAGATTTGAACCAGACTCATAAATGTCATCCCACTCTCAGGAAATTCACCCAGAGTTTTGTATTAGTTCGCTCTAGTTATGTTTGTTTTAGTTTTACACTGAGATCTCTAAAGTTAAAAATGATGTGGAAGTATGGGTGTGTTTCATTTTTTCTTTGCAAATGGCTATCCAGGTGTCCCAACACCATGTATTAAAAATTCCATATCTTCCCCAGTCCTGTGAAGTACAACTTTAATCATAGGCTAGACATACTCTGCAGGTGTTTATTTATAGACTTTCTATTGTATTCTATTTTTATGTCTGTTCTTGGGCTGACATTAACTGTTCATCGTAAAGCCTCCTTAGACATTTTCATATCAGATAGGGCTATCCATCTCCTATTTTTTTCTCCTTGTTTTTAGAGCTTTCATGGTGTTTTAGTCGTTTGGGCTGCTATAACAAAAATCATAGACTGGGTGACTTATAAACAACAGAAATTTATTTCTCACAGTTCTGCAGGCTGGGAAGTCCAGGATTAAGGCACCAGCGGACTCTGTGTCTGGTGAGAGCCCACTACCTGGTTCCTAGATGGCTGTCTTTTCTCTGTGTCCTCGCATGGCAGAAGGAGGGAGGGAACTCTCTGAGGTCCCTTTTACAAGGGCACTCATCCCACTCATGAGTGCTGTACCCTCATGACCTAATCGCCTCCCAAATGCCCTACTTCCTAGTACCATCACACTGGGGGGTAGGTTTCAACATATGAATTTGGGGGTGGGACACAAATATTCAGCCTATAGCACATGGCTATTGTTATCTGTCTCTAAGAACTTTAGAATAAATTTGTCTAACTCTAATAAAAAAGTAAATAAGTAAACAAACAAACGAAGGGTGCAAATGAGGTACTGAAGCGAGTTAAAATCCCTGCTCTGGTACTAAGTGTGGAAACTTGGTGAATTTTCCCGCCTCTCTGGGTCTGGTTTCCCATTTGTAAAACAAATAGGAAGATGTATTGCAGAGCACTATGAATTGTTGTGGGGACAGTGCGGGCTCTGAGTGAGTGGAAAGAAATAAAGGTAGTTGTGTGCCTGGGGAGTCATTTAGCCATCTCTTCTTGTCTGCAGGTTCTAACCACTAGAGGAAAGATATAAGCACCCAGAAGGCGATCATTGTTAGCTACATGGTGTCATGTATGCAATGAGCCTGAATTTCAGGGTTTCCTGGTGACGTTGGACTGGAGACCAAGCGAGGGCTTCCTGCTGCTTCTCAAACCCAAGCCTTCGTCCCTGTCTGTGGGGAGCGCTGGGTGGCACAGTGGGCTCGGGGCACTCTTACCCAGTGGGCTTCAGCAGGGCGGCAGCCTGCTCACAGCATCCCTTGCTGGCAGAGAAAGGAAGGTCCTTGAGAGAATGGCGGTCCCCAGGCAGCCTCTTGAAGTCCTGACCCAGGTGTTCTCTCCGTTGGGGCAGGGAATAGAAAGGGTCCTTTCCCTTTCTGCACTTCCTGGAGGCAAGGGAGAGAGACTGGGCCATCCCATCCTCTGCTGCTCTGTGGGGAGGAACCACAGGGGTACAGAGAGGCTCCGGGACTTTTGTTCCAGGAACCCTCCACCGTGGAGAGGGCTGTGAAAACTCTGCGGAAGCATGGACAGGAGGCTGAGGGCTCCCGTCTAAGGTGGTTGTGCCTGTGGTGCTGAAAATAACGATTAGACTCTCATGAAGAGCTTGGGCTCGAGGTATTTGCAAGTCTGGCAGTTGGGTGGCACCAGGAAACCTATTGGATGAATACCCTTTCCGACACCTGTCTTAGATATAATCTGCCATGTGTCCATCCACCTTGCATGGTCTGAATATCAGTTCCTGTTGAAGTTTCTGAAAGCCAAGGGCAGAACAGCTGGGGCTTTAGAGTGCCAGGTGCCCAGGAATACATAATGAGTTGGTGATTTTGAGAGAAAGAAACAGCATGTCTGTGGTTGGAAAGGGTACCCTGGGGGAAGGGGGACTTTTTCCCCCCCAACATGCCCGTCCTCTGGCCCTCACTGCTACACTAGGACTTCCTAACCGGTCTCCCTGCTGGTCATTTCTTCGCCCTCCACTCTTTCTGCACCTGCGTTCGGCATCCTTAGACCCAGAGGGAGGGGGAAGCCAGAGAGCAGCTGGGGTTGCAGCCAGGCCAGAGGGCTGGTTTGAAGGTAGAACTATGAGTTTACCTAGAAATCGTCAGCACTCTTTTCAGGCGTGTGGGAGACTGGGTTGCTGCTTCGTTGCGCTGATGGTAACATTGACAAGCGAGCCGTGATGTGTGTAATTACGGAACTTCCGGGCTGAATTCTTTTCAACCCTAAGCTGAGATGGTTTCTTCTAGTTATCACGTGAGCCTCTTGGGCCTCCTTGAAGATGGTTATACAACTGGATAGAAACTCAATGAGGTTTATATGGTGGGACATCCAAGGAGCAAGAGGGGTGCTTCTTGAAGCTTTACGGTTCTGGCGCAGGTCCTTGAATCGGGTGAGTCGAGCAGTTAACTGGGGAAAGAGCATCTGATGGCTGAGGGGAAAGCATGTACAAAGATCACAGGACAAGGACACAGCCTAGTAAAAGCTCATCAAGAAGACCTGTTTGGGACTTCCCTGGTGGTCCAGTGGTTAAGACTCCACACTTCAACTGCAGGGGACCCGGGTTTGATCCCTGGTCAGGGTAAGATCAGGATGGCCCCCCCAAAAAAGAAAAAAAAGATGTGTTGGACTATATATAAAATAGATGACTAATAAGAACCTGCTGTATAGTACAGGGAACTCTACTCAATATTCTGTAATGACCTGCATGGGAAAAGAATTTTTAAAAGAGTGGATATATATACATGCATAACTAGCACAACATTGTAAATCAACTACACTCCAATAAAATTTAATTAAAAAGAAAAAGAAGAAGAAGCCCTGTTGGGCTGAAGCACGGTAGGCAGGGGAAGCAGGGTCAGGAAGGGAGTCAGGACACATCAGATTGACAGAGCCGCTCAACCCCCACGCACATTGGAATTGCCCGGAATGCTTTCAAAACACAGATATCCTGGCACCGTCCCCTCAGCCGTCCGAATTGACTTTTGGGCTGTCTGGTTCCTCCACTGAAAAGAATGTTATTGTTGTTTGTGAAGAAATATTTGTTTTCTGAACTTTTACTGAACAAAAGGCCGTTAGCTCAAGAAGGTCAGACCCTCTCTGAAGAGTTTGTGTGAGGATAAAGAGAGGACATAGCCTTTAAAGAGGTTGTGTCTTTCATGGGAGATCCAATAAGAAAATAGCTGGGCCTCCAGCTGAATAATTTGCAGACAGTTGAAGCTGCTGAAATACAGTAGCTGCCCCTCTTGGGGAGGTAACCATCTTTTTTTTTTTTTTTAAATTTTATTGAAGTATAGTTGATTTACAGTGTTGTGTTAATTTCTTCTGCCCAGCAAAGTGACTTAGTTATACACGTATGGATATATATATATATATATATTCTTTTTTATATTCTTTTCCATTATGGTTTGCCACAGAGTATTGAATATAATTCCATGTGCTATACAGTGTGACCTTGTTGTTTATCCATCCTATATATAAGTGTGCCTCTGCTAATCCCAAACTCCCAATCCTTCCCTCCCCCACCTCCCCTCCCCCACCTCCCCTCCCCCTTGGCAACCACAAATCTGTCCTCTGTGTCTGAGTCTGTTTTTGTTTCGTAGATACGTTGATTTGTATCGTATTTTAGATTCCACATATAAGTGATATCATATGGTATTTGTCTTTCTCTTTCTGACTTACTTCTCTTAGTATGATAATCTCTAGGTCCATCCATGTTGCTGCACATGGCATTATTTCATTCTTTTTGATGGCCGAGTAATATTCCATTATATATATATATATATATATATATACACACACACACACACATATATATATATATACACACATATATATATATATATATACATACATACACACATATGTGCCACATCTTCTTTATCCACTCCTCTGTTGATGGATATTTTGGTTGTTTCCATGTCTTCCTATTGTAAGTAGTGCTGCTGTGAACACAGGGGTGCATGTATCTTTTCTAGTTTTCTCTGGGTATATGCCCAGGAGTGGGATTGCTAGATCATATGGCAGCTCTGTTTTGGGGGAGGTAACCATCTTGATGACCAGAAGCTTGGGTGAAGTGGGTGGAGTTCCTGTCAGTTAAGTGAACGTGGGTTAATGCAGGAATCGGGCAAGGAAGCACAGAGTGGTCCAGGCAGTAGCTTTCAAGAAAAAGAAGATGTCACATAATAAAGCAAGCAGTGGCAGAGCTTTTCTTCCTTGCGCTGAGCCCTGACTCCACCTCAGGCTCTCCTTTTCTCCCTTTGGTTAGCTCAGTAAAAATCAGGCAGTGAATGCCATGGAAATCAAGCAGTTGGTATTGAAATAAAAATTTTTAAAGACTTAAAATCTTTAGACTTTGATCATTTCCTCTGGACTGATTCTGGTGTGTGTAGGGAGATGGTGGGTGTGTTGAGGGAGAATCAGAATTGCCATCCTGGGCTTTTTTCTGAAATTGCTGTAAATCTAGAAAATGCTGTGTGGCAGAAATTTGTTGAGGTTCAATTAAATCGTTATTAAATTTGTTTTGCACAATCTAGGGGAAATTCAGTGATACCCTTTCCAATAAGGTCTTGGGTACATTTTGGGGGAGGATGATTATGTTTGAGATTCGGTAATTTTGAAAAATTAATCCAAGATGAATTTCTCTTCTGATGCTCTTCAAGTTGATTTCTGAAGCTTTTTGACAGGAAGCAAAAGAGGATGCAATGTTTTGTCAGCACACAAGACTGCCATCCGTGTGCCCCATCAAACAGTCCAGGTTGTTTTTCAGAATTTCAGGATAGAGGTTAGTGGCCAGAGTAACCTGGCGCCGTTAGGTCCATTTCACTTTTCTGGGTGTCCCTCCCCGGCTTTTGTGTTCTGCTTACCTTTAACAACCAACACCCATGACTCACCTCAGAGGATTTCCTACATGCTACTGGAGTCACTTTATTTTTATTTTTTACAACTCATTTTTAAAAATTGAAGTATAGTTGATTTCCAATGTTGTGTTAATTTCTGCTGTACAGCAGTGATTCAGTTATATATGTTGACTATAGTTCCATCTGCTAGACAGTCGGACCTTGTTGTTTATATATACATAATAGCTTACATCCGCTAACCCCAACCTCCCACTCCAGCCCTCCCCCAACCCCCTCCCCCTTGGCAACCACCAGTCTGTTCTCTATGTGTGTGACTCTGTTTCTGTTTCATAGATAAGTTCATTTGTGTCATATTTTAGATTCCACATATAAGTGATATCATATGATATTTGTCTTTCTCTTTCTGACTTACTTCACTTAGGATAATCTCTAGTTGAGTCCATGTTGCTGCAAATGGCATTATTTCACTCTTTTTGTTGGCTGAAGAATATTCCATTGTATATATGTACCACATCTTTATCCATTCCTCTGCTGATGGACACTTTAGGTCGCTTCCATACCTTGGCTGTTGTGAATAGTGCTGCTATGAACATTGGGGTGCATGTATCTTTTTTTTTCCCCACTCTGTAGATTTTTACTTGCACCCTGTGTGCATATATCTAGGGCACAGAGGACCACCAACATGCGCCAGTACAGTGTAGGAACCCTGCATTACATCCATTAACTTAAACCTATCTTTAAGATCCTGCTTTGAACAAAAAAGAAAGCTTAGAAGGCAATATGTTGAGTGGGAATAAACATTGAAATATAGCAATCATGTCTTCAACTTCTACAATTGTCTTTACGTGCCAACTAACATTTATGCAGGTACTTTACCATGTCATTTAAGTTTTAGAAACTTTGATAAAATCACTAGTAGTATATAACCATGCAGAAAACACATCACGCTGACAGCACAGAGGCAAAGATTTTGCACAGCTTTCCACATTGTGCAGGTTACACACAATACAATATCAATCTTATTCCTAACAGATCCTAAAAAAGATATTTCAAGGCCTAGCTGTAAAGTACAGTACTTTATATCTATATTCTTAATAAAAATAAAATCCACAAATCTTAAAAAGGAATTTTAAATGCACGGCTATATTGAATTGGTAAACTGCAACACAAACTGGTGCAACAGAGGTAACTGAATACCAGTCTCACTCTATATGATGCAAGCATGCTACTTTCCCACTAATTCTTTTTTTTTTATGTAGTTATTTTTTTTTAACATTTTTACTGGAGTATAATTGCTTTACAATGGTGTGTTAGTTTCTGCTGTATAACAAAGTGAATCAGCTATACATATACATATATCCCCATACCTCTTCCCTCTTGCGTCTCCCTCCCTCCCACCCTCCCTATCCCACCCCTCTAGGTGGTCACAAAGCACCGAGCTGATCTCCCTGTGCTATGCAGCTGCTTCCCACTAGCTATTGGTTTTACATTTGGTAGTGTATATATGTCCATGCCACTCTCTCACTTCATCCCAGCTTATCCTTCCCTCTCCCCGTGTCCTCAAGTCCATTCTGTAGTAGGTCTGCATCTTTGGGGTGCATGTATCTTTTTGAATTATTGTTTTTTCCAGATATATGCCCAGGAGTGGGATTGCTAGATCATACGTAATTCTACTTTTTGTTTTCTGAAGAACCTCCATACTGTTTTCCACAGTGGCTGCACCAACTTACATTCCCACCAACAGTGTAGGAGGGTTCCCTTTTCTCCACACTCTCCCCAGCATTTGCTTTTTGTAGACTTTTAAATGATGGCCATTCTGGCTGGTGCGAGGCGATACCTCATTGTAGTTTTGATTTGCATTTCTCTAATAATTAGTGATGTTGAGCATCTTTTCATGTGCCTGTTGGCCATCTGTATGTCTTCTTTGGTGTAATGTCTATTTAGGTCTTCTGCCCACTTTTGGATAGGGTTGTTTGTTTTTTTTTTTTGTTCAGTTGTCTGAGCTGTTTGTATATTTGGAAAGTAAGTCCTTGTTGTTTGTGTCATTTGCAAATATTTTCTCCCATTCTGAGGGTTGTCTTTTCATCTTGTTTATGGTTTCCTTTGCTGTGCAAAAGCTTGTAAGTTTGATTAGGTCCCATTTGTTTATTTTTGTTTTTATTTGTATTGCCTTGGGAGACTGATCTAAGAAAACCTTTGTGTGATTTATGTCAGAGAATGTTTTGCCTATGTTCTCTTCTAGGAGTTTTATGATGTCATATCTTATGTTTAAGTCTTTAAGCCATTTTGAATTTATTCTTCTGTATGGTTGGAGCCACCTTTTTCAACTCGCCAACACAGGCCTAAAAGGCTCAGAAATTTACACTAATCCCTTCCCCTGCCCAGAGCACTTAGCCTTTGACTATCTGTGCAGGAATAGGAAAGCCAACTCCGAGGTGTAGTTTATACTGCAGGGCACACCTCAAGACCAGGCTGGTTTCTTACCTTTCTGCTTCCTTCTGCCTCCCATGTTGGTCTCACCTAAGGGCACTTCCTAAATAAATCACTCGCCTGTGACTCTCTGACTCAGGGTTAGCTTCTGGGCAACCCATCACCTTCCCCATAAGACAGTGTCGTGAGAATTAAATGAGGTAGGTGCATGTAAAGCACTTATTGTTTGGCCCCAACATGTACTAAAAAATGTTAAACATTATTAGCTTGGTTCTCATCTCTGTGTTTTGGACTCTGATAGATTGGTGCCAAATTGGAACATCAATCCATCGGGTTGGGCACTGTGAGGAAATAGCGGAATAAAACTGGAAGAGCATGTGAAAGTGCATCTTAGCCTCCCAAGGCCTCACCACCCTGGCTACCTATGCAAATGTCAGCAAAATGGGTGCAAGGGTACCCGCAGTACAGAATTTGCTGCGGAGAGAGTCCACCTTATTATTATTATTTTTTTAAAAGATTGGTAAGCCCATTTCTCTAAGAGTTGGAAATTTCAAATGTTTGGCCATTTACTACAACTACTTACTTTTAAAGAATTCTCTCCAATACAAAAATTGAAAGATATACTAGTGGTGGTCATGAGGTCCCAGCATCCCAGTGGGCGTGAGGCTGGGGGAGAAATCACAGCGGTCTGAACACCCTCCATCTCATGAATTAGGTAGTGTTGCTCTGTGGTTCACCACCCAGAATGGAAAACTAAGTTTTATATTCATGTTGATATGACTCACAGAATTCAAGAGACTCTTTGAAAAATCTGTAGAATTTGTACTGGTAGGTTACTTTTTCTTTACACTTCATATGTGAAATAAAATTAGAAGGCAACCTTCAATGCATATGCACAAGCTCTCTAGGGATGTATTTATTTTTTGGGAAAGGTTTATTGCAGGGCCAAGCAAGGAGAACATGTGGCTTGTGCTCAAAAACCCCGAGCTGTTGGATGGTTTGGGGGGAAAGGTTTTTTATCTCTCGGGTTTTTTTTAAAGGCAGAAAATCCAGCCCTTATTCTATGGAGAGCAGGGAGGAACAGTGAGGGCAGTGTCTTCTTGGAAAGAGCCATACTCTCCTCCGTCCTCCTACCACTTGCCTTTTCTCTTTCCATAGCTCTTATTTTCTAACTCTTTAATCACTGTCATGAAGCACTAAGCAGCGAGGCTGGTACACAGCTTGAGAAATGCAGGCAAAGACAATACAGTAATTTTGTAATGTGCAGAGTTGTCCCCTCTCCTGGATTTCTTGCCTGGGTATTTCACATGCTGAGTACACAGGTTTATTTACTGAGTGATAACTATGTGTCAGGCACTGTTCCAAGTGCTTTACGTAAATCATCTCACTTAATCTGCACTAAAAACTCAGTGAAAGTTGTTTCCATTCTTTTCTGGATGACTAAAGCTTGGAGAAGTAGTGTATCTTTTCCCACACCAGTTAAACTTAACATTCCATGGGTATTATCCCTCCATTGGGGACTACCATGAATCATCAAATCAAAAGGATGTTTATTTTTATCCGATTGGGAGGAAACAAAAAAAAATGCCCAAACTTTGGTTGGCATCCAAGCACAGAGATATGAATCAAGTTCTTTTCTTATTGATTGCCTGCTCCGTCTAACCATTCTTGTCTTTGGGATTGAGAATGTATTCAGACTCAAAGAATTTAAATACTCCTTCCATGGGGCCACATTTGGGAATCACCCATTTCATCTACATTCTGGAAATGCATGTCACTTACATGTTCTGTTCCTGGAGAACTGGTGAGCAACAGGAGGGAGTTGCTGGCAAGTCACTTCATGTCTCCTACTGTTGTTTCTAACACTTTCACGTCTGTGGATGTGCAACTGTATGATTGATTTGTTTCCACCCAAGAGTTATCTGCTCCCAAATTATTTCCATATTTTGTAGACTATAGTCTGTAAATGTCTAACTGATGAGGCACCTGCACATGAACCCAGTGAAATATCCCGCAGCTAAATGGCTTAAGTAAAAATACCCAACTTAAAGGCACTAGCAGCACAGGGTGAGATTTTCAAATGCAGCCAAAGGGAAGAGCATGGCTTCTCCTCTGACAGGAGGTCAGCAGTGTTGCCATGCCAGTGCATACATCACCTGCCTCCTAATTGGAAATTTAAGAGAGCAAACTCTTCATCTGAAAATTAAGTCATGAGATATGGAATAATCTCATAAATTAGCACTTTGGAAGAAGGAGGTGTATCCAAGGCTCACGGTGCTTAATTCAACTTCGGTGGCTCTGGTCAGTGCCCCTTCTCCCTCTTTATTTTTTAAAATTGTGTTTAGCCTTTTTCTTTTTTTTTTCTTCCTTGTGTTGTTTCTTGATTACTTACACACATACACACACACACACAGAACACAAACACATTCTCCACGGCTAACTTTTAACTCTACCTCTTTTATGCAATAGTCACATTCTTCTAGAAAAGAGGAATTACTGCTGCTTGCCCACTGGCATCCAATTAGGGCATTCAATTAAAGAAATACCCCATATATTTCCGTAAGAAAAAGTCTGGTAAATCTTTAGCTTGCAGAAAGGCATCCAATTCAGAAATGCTGCACTCATTAAGTTTCCAAATTCAGAATTCACTTTGTTTTTTCCTCTGACTAGCAGAATTTATTCTACTTAGCCAATGTCACAGTGATGAAAAACTGAATTTTGACAACTGATATACCATACAATGGAAGTAAGCGTGAAAAAAAATCTTAGAAGCATAGAATTCCTGCTTTTGAATGTCTATAATGAAAATACTGGAGTTACCTCTAAACCAGTACACTTTGTGGTTCCCATAATGCTGATATAGGGTTGTTGAAATCCTTGATGGTTTGCCAGGCATTGCCACAGGAGAGATTTAGACCAAGACTTTCTATATGTAAGACCCCCCTGGTATGCGTTATGTAAAAGGTGTCTGATCTGGACCACCCACCTTTAAAAGGTGTGTAAATGTATTGGAAACTCACTGTCTTTTTCCTGCGGTTATTTTTTATAGTTGTCAACTCCTTTCCATGGAGTCATGGGGAATTTGCCGCTCAGAAAATCCCCCCCTGTGACCTCACTGGAGACCCTTCTTCCTTCTGAGCTTGGGCAAATATTACACTACCTAGAAGTCCAGAGCTTTTTAACAGATTTTTCCAAAGGCTTTTCTCAGATCTGCTTCTGAAGAAAAGACTGATCTTCATGAGTCCACCAATGCAAACTTTGACTTAACTGCTGGTGGAATCCCCCAAAATCCGGTTATAAGAAGTCCAGTAGGGGAATGGACTTAGTCCATTAGTCCATTTTTGTTTTTTCCAGAACTGTACCACGTCTAATGACATAACCATATTAGCCAAGAGCCAAGATCCAGACCCCTCATTTACATCATGGCATTGCACCATGCTGGCAATACTGAAAACAGAGATGACGGTCATTCAAGCTGCCTGGTTCCTAGAGGACACACAGCCCCCGTGACCCAGCACCTTTAAAGTTTTGACAGTTTTTTAAAAAAGCAATGAAAATTACAAACATGATAATGATGGTAGTCCTTAAAGAAAAACTGGAGGCATTTTATAGCTAAACGATTTTACTGGCTTTTCGTGAAATAAAAAACACAAAACAAACCACCATGGTTAAAAGGCCATAATCAGCGTTAACCAAATGAACCAGCCACTTGGTTACAGTAGCTGATAACAAACACTAGTGGATATTATTGCTTATACCCAGGTTCATTTATATGTCCATTACATTTTGGCAAGATTACAATCACATGGGAGCTTTGGTTGTATAAATTCCATTCTGACTACTCATCGAAAACTCAACTCCTACCATTTTATGATGGGATATATGCCGATTCTTCCTCTCATTCTGTCTCCTTTCTCCTTCCATTAATGACTTACAACCTACTGACCCCAAATTAAAGTAAAGGCATTTACAATCATCCTATCCTTCCCTACTCTGCTGCCCCCTCCTTTGTCCCGAGAGGGTGACAAAGGAGCCTCTTTATGGCTGGGCCTCTCCCAGCTCTTGAATCTGGTGTGTATCCCCTGCCAGTCATAAATGTCCACCTGTAATCTGGATAGATTTTCAAATATATTTGGCTGTAAACATTGGAGTTTGGATTCAACTGTCTCCTTTCCAACTTCTGAAAGGTAGAAAAAAAATCAACAGCTTTTAGCATCAGTAAATTGACTTCCTGAAAGAATAAGTCCCAGCCTCCACCATACAACATCCCTTGACAGGTATGGAAGTGTGGCCTGAAAATGCTCTGCGTGAGTGCTGTAACATTTTAATTTACAGAGAAGCAGTGATTGACGGCCTCTCAAAACTCCCCTGCTCAGTACTTTCTATTTTAACACTGAAAACTCAGAATGACAAAGGGTCAGAACTAACTCACAATAGCACCATTTCCGTCTAGACTCTTGGAGTAAAATTCCCATCTTCGTTGGAGAATGCAGTGACCCTAGACGACCCAGCCTCCAGCTTCGTGCCTTCACAGGCCCCGCTGAATTTCAGCAGGGGTGGGTGGTCTGCCTTGGTATACTTCTGCAGCAACATGAGTTTTCCCTGGGAAGAGTTAAAAATATGGGTCTTACAAAGTGGAGTTGGCCGCAGGTGAGAGACCTGAGGAAGCCTGTTTCCAGTGGGGAGGTGTGACAAGCCTGCAGACGTTGGGACAGAGTCCGGGGACCCTTTCCCTTGCCCATCTCGATTCAAGTCAGTGGAGAATCTGCATGCAGAAACACGGCAAGATCAAGGAACACTGAGAGATGTACGTCCTAATACAGCAATCCGAACACCAATGCTCTTACGGCATCTTCTGTATTCAGGTCCACCAGAGAGTTTGCCCTGGATAATGCTGGGATTTAATAAGCCCTTCTAATGATTATAAAGATTGTCCTCTTAAATCTAGATGTTTTATACAACAGAAGATGTGATATCACTATATTTTACATGGCACATATAACCATATAATTACTAGCACTTACATGGCAAATATCGTAAATATTACACATTCTTGGAGTGGACTTTGTAATTATACCGATGCTATTCAGCAGAACAAAGATGAAACACTCCCTAACTTGCACTTTGGGGAATTTCATTCCAACCCTTTACTTCACGACAGAAGGATAACCCTCTAAGTAATAATGCTTGGTGATCACATGAGCAAAGAGAATCACAGGGCGACTTCATGGTTAATGTGTGGCTTGTAAAATAAAGTAATACACAGTATTTTCATTTACAAGAGACCATATAAAAATATTTTCCAATTTGGAATTCGAAACATGAGAGCTGGATTCTTTTTTCCTTTGTATAAAAAGAAATGAGATAACGGACTAAAGTTTATTAAGCCTTCTAACAAAAAATATACAAGTTTAAGGAATGCAGTGGGCGTCAACTTCCCTTTCTGTCCAGGCTCATGGATGGTGAGCTTGTGCTTTGATCCCAACACAGATAAATGCATGAAAGTGGAGGAAGAGCAGCGCCTGCCACCTGAACTACACCTTATCTCTAATAGTAAGACCGATTTTACAGCAGTGCTTTGAAAAGTGGTGTGTCAGATTTCTCCTTTTTTTTTTTTTTCTCTTCTGCCTCAGGCGACCGCTGGAGATGAATTCCAGAAGCACCACTTTCGTCTCGAGTGATGTTTATTTAGTGCAATATCTTCCTTCTCTCTTTCCCTTTTCACACGCTGGTAGTGGTCTTCTTCCTTCAGGTACCACACGGGGGGCCAGCGGTGCCGCTCAAAGTATTCCTGGTTGTCTGGGGAAGGAAAGATGCAGATGGTGATACCTGCTCTTCATTCATGGCCTCTCTGTGCCAGTAGGTTCTGTGCTTAGGCTTCTTATATATGATTACCGTGTGCTCATCATCTCAGCCACCCAATGGGCAGGGACTGTGGGTAGGGCCAGTGGCAGACTGTGACACCAAAGTTTTGAGAGGTGGAATCACTTGCCTAAAATCACACAGCTGGACACAGAGAGCCTGAACCCAGGACCCCTTCACTTCAGAGCGTAAGCTCGCTCCCAAGCACGCCTCCCTGGACAAGGGCGAGCCAGCAATCTCTGCTCGCTCCACAGCAGGGCATCCTGACCGCCCCCTCCGCCCAGATCCCCCCCGGCCGTGAAGTTCTCCAGAGATGATTTCCAACCTCCGATTCCTTGGGTCACGTCACGTGAATCTGTGACTACCGTACAAGGAATTCTCCATGAGCTGGGGGCTGCCCGCGTTCCTTCTCGAGGGCAGTGAAGGTAAAGCCTTCAGCCACAGGTGAGGGGAACTGGACAGATGGGGACCGCACGGCCTCACCTGCAGATTTCGATTTGATTTCCTTGCGGAACTTGGAACAAACACTGTTGTAGTTGGTGCAGATGTGGTGCAAACACCAGGCGGCCAGCTGGTGGGCATTGTGAAACTGCAGGGAAGGGACCAAAAGGGGGTCAGACTCTGTTTTCTAAAGTGGGGCTCCAAAGAAATAAAAAGCCACAGGACGGGTCAAAGAAATAAAGGGCCCAGATGACTAATTCGGAAACCTCTTGTTTTGACTACACGGTTTTGACTCTGCCCATGGTTCCGACGCCAGCCACGCGTAAGCGTTCGGCACACTCCCCCCCTCCCCCCCCACTGGGATATGTGCGCTAAAAATAATCACTGTATCAGATCAGGAGTCTAAAGTATGCCTTGCCCTCCTCTTCTCCCCTTCCACCTGCCCTCTAACGGTAAGTGGCCGTGGCCTCTGGAAGGCACCAGACCACGGGAGAAAGCAGCGATGTCATCTCCGTTTAAGGAGCCTGGGCAACAGAAGCCTCCGTGTTGCATGTCGAAGCTCAGGGGGCTGGGGCCCGAGAGCTAAAACAGGAGCACGAAAGATCAGCGCAGGAGCACGCGGCATGTGTGCCTGTCCTCCACCTGTCCTCTGGTTACATAAGAAGAGCAGGCAGTGTGGGCGGGGACGGAGGGATCCAGACCCTCGATCCACCCTCTCCTTTCTGAGCAGACGCTCAGGACAGTGGCAGCTGAGGAAGCCGTGACTGCAAAACATCCGATGCTCAAAAACCCACAGTCCACTCCCCATTCCCTCCCCCAATTTGGCAGGTCCCCCCATCCCTCACTCTTTCTGTCCAGGCCCCTTTCAGGCATCCATTCTGTTGTCTGTTGCTCTTGAAGTTTCTTTGAGCAGGTGAACCCCTGAAACCTACAGTGCGCTTCCTCCAGGGCCCCCGTCAGTGCCCTGAACAGAGGCCAAGAGAAAAGCCAACGCCCTCAGAAACTAACTCAAGGAACTCTCTGCAGATCACAAGCCCAACAGGACAGACAGTTCTAGCAGGTGCTTCCGACTTCTCTCGATAATAGATTTCCTTCTGCAAGTCAGAGCAGAGCAGTGCGGTACTGGCGTTGGCTTGTACCTGCTCGAGAGCATCACGGAGCTCGGTGACTTCAAGTTGTTAAAGTTGGCCACGTAGGGGTATTTACACCCCAGAAACTGGAAAATGCAACAGATCAGCGTCCCACCTGTCCCCAAGCTGACTGTTAAATACTTACCCCTTGGGTTAGGGTCTAACAAATGAGCTAAGATGTGGGAGACTCTGTCCTAAACTCTTCCTGCCACGGCTTGTCAGAGATGAGCAGGAATCATATTATTTCTTTGCAGGGTGTATGTGTGGGCGGGGTCGGGGGAGGTCACGGGGTGGGAACACACAGCAAACAAATAGATACAACTGTAAATCATTACCTCCAGTGGGCTGGCCCTATATGAAGTTCTGGGTCATCTGATTGTTCTCGAGGAGGAATACTTACTGGAGAGGGCACAGGTCATAAGCTGTCCTCCAGGCCTGTTTCAAAACACCCCCAAATTCCCATTTGGACAGTGTTGATGGGGCCTTGCTGATTTGACTTGTAATTGATGTCTGTTCTCAGTTTTAACTGGAACCTCTGTGAGGTTGTTTTTCACATTGGATTTTAATAAGTTGTGCTTGTGTCTGTTTCCCTCAGTGGCCTAGGACGGCCCCAAGGGCAGAGAATCTACCGTGTTTGTATCTCCATGTCCTCTCATCTAGGGTGGTGCCTGGTACAGGGGGAGAAAATACCAAATCCTTGTTGAATGTTAAGTCAGAGTGAGCAGGTTGCTGTGAAGTCCTGGTCCACTGTTTTCCCTTCTGAGAAATCTGGATTGAAACTGCCTGACCTAAGACTCAGTGAACCACTGCCCTGAGAAAGGGAATGAAGGAAGCCAAACCTAATAGGCCACAGAAAAAACTAAAGAGTTTATTCTTAGTTCCTTCAGAGTGTAAACTCATGGCCAGGGACTAGATAACTCTGCATACGTGCCTTGTATTACGAGAGGGCTTCCTCTCTTTGGTGCTCTTTCTGGAACATTCTCTCCCACCTGATTCTCAAAATAATCTGTAAGGTTGACAGGGTGTGAATTACCATCCTTATTTCCTACAGATGAGGAAACTGAGGCAGAGTTTAGCTTTGCGCATTAAGTAAGTTACGTAGTGACCAAGCCGAGGCTGGATCTCAGACCCTCTATGGAGGAAGGTGGCAAGTGTGTATGGGGATTATGGAAACACAACGTCAACAGTAACAAGTACTGATGTAAAAAAAAACCCAGGAGGGCTGCAGTGAGACGTGAGGCATCCAGCACTGGACTTCACGAAATCCTAGAAACTGTCTGATCTCGGCCAATCCGTGTTTGAGAATTCAAAGAAGGAGAGAGAATGCCTTCTCCTCCCATGCCCTGAGTTGTTCTCCCACGTGTGAAGCTGGTGCCTTGGGGCAGGGGGAGGGGGGCACAAGGGGGCTGGCGTGTGGGTGGGGTCCTTGTTGTTTTATTCAAACAAAGCCCAGCAGGGTGAACTGTGCATGAAACGTAAAACTCTCAGATCTTCTCGTTGCACACAGTGGGGGGCCTCTGTGACTCGGTGGTGACATCTTTATTTAGACAGATGCAACAGCGGAATGTTGCATCAGCGTTAAACGAACTGGTTGAACACACTGAAAAGGTGAAAGGCAAACTGCTACAAACCTGGGCCAATTCCAAATAAGAGAGCACTTCCCCGTCGATGCCCACGCCACTCATGGCGGCCCTGGTCAGCTCCTGGACAGCGTGCTGCTCTGGGGAGGAGAGAGGGAGCAGGAGAAAGTTAGTGCCTGGAGGCCGTGGCCCGGGAGCAGCCACCAGGGGAGGAAGCACGGGTCACAGCTCCACGTGAACTGAACCCAGGGCCCACTCTGCCGCGTGCCTTTCAGCACAGGGAGTCCTGGTCTCCGGCCAGTGCACCAGCGACTCCGGGGATACTTGTTCGCCTTCTGAAATCTCTAGAGTCCTCCAGACCTTCTCTGTCCAATATGGTAACTACTGGCCACCTGAAACTATTAAACTTAAATTAATAATTAAAAGTAAACCAAGTAAAAACTTCAGGTCCTCAGCCACGCAAGCCGCATTTCATGTGTATCGGCCAATGCGGACACAGGAAGTTTCCATCACTGCACATAGTTCTGTTGGAGCGTGCTCTGGACAGGCCAGTACCTGCCTAGAATCCTCTATTTTTTTTTTTTTTTTTTTTTTTTTGCGGTACGCGGGCCTCTCACTGTCGTGGCCTCTCCCGTTGCGGAGCACAGGCTCCGGACGCGCAGGCTCAGCGGCCATGGCCCACGGGCCCAGCCGCTCCGCGGCATGTGGGATCTTCCCAGACCGGGGCACGAACCCATGTCCCCTGCATCGGCAGGCGGACTCTCAACCACTGCGCCACCAGGGAAGACCTAGAATCCTCTAGACTCCGTCATATCTTCCTGCTTGACAGTTTCCCCATTCACATCCCTCCAATTCTCAGTACTCTCTGACCGTGGAGAGACTGAGTAACCGGAATGAGTCCAAATGGGGAATTAAAATTGTGAATGTGTACGTGTGTCTCAGCAGCAGCAGACAAGGGACATGTTCAACCTCTCAGATTCCAAAGGCTGGAGGGGGAGCTTCAGCCAGAAGTCAGACAAGTCTAGATGGGAGAGCCATTTTTGCTTTGAAGCTGTGTTCCAGGCTTCTAAGATGAATTCAAACTGTGGTTCGGAGACTGAGCTGTGTCTTGCCTCTGTTAGGCTGTTGCCCTCCTCTGGCACTGACGTGTGGGTACAGTCTTGGCCCGGCATTTCTGGCTCCTTGATGCTGATGTATTCTTTTTTCATCTCTAGCACTGCATCTATTCTTCTAGTATATGGTCCAAATCATGCTTACTTTCTGCTCTGGTTCTATCGATACATACTTACTTGTTAGTCAGTACGCCCCCATCTGGTCAACAGGGTATCAAGATTGGGATGGTTTCTTTGACACAAGCTTCCTCAGCTCGATTGACAAACAAAGAACTATTTGGAACTAAATCTCCCAGAGGAGTCACTGGGTTTTTTGGTTTTTTTTTTAAAATAAATTTATTTATTTTTGGCTGCATTGGGTCTTCATTGCTGCGCATGGGCTTTCTCTAGTTGCGGCGAGCAGGCTTCTCACTGCGGTGGCTTCTCCTGTTCTGGAGCAGGGGCTCTAGGCGCACGGGCTTCAGTAGTTGTGGCACGCGGCCTCAGTAGTTGTGGCACATGGGCTTCAGTAGTTGTGGCACGTGGGCTCAGTAGTTGTGGCACGTGGGCATCAGTAGTTGTGGCACGTGGCCTCAGCAGTTGTGGCACACGGGCTTAGTTGCTCCGCAGCATGTGGGATCTGCCCGGACCAGGGCTCAAACCCATGTCTCCTGCACTGGCAGGCAGATTCTTAACCACTGCGCCACCAGGGAAGTCCAGTCACTGGGTTTTAAATTTTAGGGAACTGCAATATTTCTTGATATTCATTTAACACTTTGCCTTGCAAGGCATTTTCACCCCAGAAACCGACTTTTAAACACTATGGTCTAAACACTCTATACTACACACCAAACACTATATAAAGGATTAAAGGAATCACCTTAGGAAGCTATTTACTAAATAATCATAATAGTTAGTAATAGCATTTAATAAGAAAAGTAAACATACATAGAAGTCTATAGTTCACACAAGAAGGTTTCTTTGGGTCAGTTTCTTCCATGGAGAAATCAGTCCCATATTTTCATCACCACACTTAATATTTAAGCAAAAATGGCACTACTTCAAGACTGATTGCAAACCTTGTTCAACAGATTTGCCTCCAAATTACTTTTGACTATTTAAAAAAATTCAATTTGTTTTCAAAGGACAAATACTTGTAAAAACTGGATAGTCAAATGGCTTGGGACTCTTACTTCTGAAAAAAAGAATTGCAGCCTCCTAGAGTTAGTATTTAAAAAGCAGCAATACTCATTTGAATCTATGACTTCAGGTATATTGGTTAAAAACCGTTTAAAAAAATGAATAGCAATACTTCAACCATCTCTTGTTATCCAACTGGTGAAGAAGGGAGGTAAGGAGAAAACTTTGATCTCCAGTTGGTTGAGTGTAGTAGAAACCTGGAATACAGAGAAGTAAATCTTTTCTCTAGAGACACTGGCAGAAAGTCAAGGGCAGATATGACTGGTTGGTTTGTTCATACATTCATTTTCATTTAATGATTCAACAAATCTTTACTGAGAACCTCATATGCTCAGGCACTTTTCTGTGTGCAGGGGATAAGCCAGTGAGCAAAACAGGCACCATTCTGCTTTCACGGTTAACAGGAGTCAACTAAACGTAGCAATAAACACCCTTATTGCTAATCGAAACCTTTGGTGAATGAAGCACAAGGTTTAAATTCAAGAAAAACAATATTCGAAAGCGTGTATCTTATTTTGACCTGCTTTGGCTCACCAACTGAGCAAGTCTAGAAATGATACCTACGATTCTGTGAAGTTAAAGCAAGTCTCCCTTTTTCCCAAAATGGTCTTGACAATGTCAGAACATTTTCTAAAATAGCTTTAAGAAAACCACTTACATAACGCTTACTAGGTGCCAGACACTGTTCCTAAGGCCTCTCTCTCTCTTTATATATATATAATCTCTTAACTCATTTAATCTTCATAACTCTGTAGTAGAATATTATGATCCCCATTTTAAAGAGAGAGAAAGCTGAGACCCAGAGCAGTTAAATCAAGTAGGAAATCAGCCAGCCAGTAAATAGTGGAGCCAGGATTTGAACCCAGGCAGTCTGGATCTGTAGCCTATGTTCTTACCCACTGCCTCCTACTGCCGCTTTCTTTCTTTTTTTTTTCGTGGCTGCGTTGTGTCTTCGTTGCTGCGCGCGGGCTTTCTCTAGTTGAGGCGAGCAGGGGCTACTCTTCGTTGCAGTGCGTGGGTTTCTCACTGTGGTGGCTTCTCTTGTTGCGGAGCACGGGCTCTAGGCGTGTGGGCTTCAGTAGGTGCAGCATGCAGGCTCAGTAGTTGCGGCACTCAGGCTTAGTTGCGCCGTGGCATGTGGGATCTTCCCAGACCAGGGATCGAACCCGTGTCCCCTGCACTGGCAGGCAGATTTTTAACCACCGGGGAAGTCCCCTGCCTCTTTCTTAGACGCTGTGACTGAACACATATTATGGGGATAAATGGACACAACAGCTTTATTTCCAATTCTGTGGTCCACCCACAAATGAGGCAGAGGGCATAGAGCACGGGCCTCAGGGGCAGGGGCCATGCATTACTCAGCTTTAAATGTGCATCAGCAGGACCTACTACAAAGTAGGTGCTGAAAAAATAGTTGCTGAATTGAACTGGGCTGTCTGATACATTTGATCCGTTCATATCACCCTGTACCAGACAGTCCTATATTGGGTGATAAAAAATAAATTTTTATTCCCTGGAAATCTTATTTTTGCTTAAATGCGATTTTGATAAATATGACAGTCAGACACCGCATGGCCCTGAGTCATCAGCCTTACCTGCAAGCGCGACCAAGTGTGGCAGGCAAAATCTGTTTGCCAAAGCAATTAGTTCCAGTGGGTCCAGGTCCAAGTTAGGTGACAACTGCTTGGTATAAAGATAATCCAGTACCGCCTGCATTGACATCTTGTTTATGTTCGGGAGATATACCTGAAATGTGATTTGAAAAGGTAAGTTCTGCTGAAGAAAGCAGTGGGCACGTTTTCAGGCTCTACTGCTTGTAAATATCCCCACTGTGTGATTCACTGTTAGTGAGTCTGGGACACCTTGCTCTGAGGCTGTGCAGAGAAGTCATTTACTATTTATGGCTTGAAACATAACCGTTTGATTTGTAGATGACAAAAAAGTGGGGCTGCCTGACATAGCCTGATTTGGAATTTTTAAATGGCTGTTTGCGCTTATAAATCAGACCAATGGGCTGTAAATGTATGACATTATAGGCCCTCCTTGCCAAGTACCTTATAATACTCGATTGTGGGGAAAGAAATCTCCTAGCAACATGACAGGTGTTGGGGGGAGCTGCAAACTGCACTGTTGCTGACACATGACAGAGCCCAGCTCTCTAAGATGTCAAAACAAAGGATGAACAGCCACCCTAGTTGCCACAGTGACTGGCTTGATTCCAACCTTCTTTCACTAAATGCGAGCATGGAATCAACTCTATGTCAATAAAAAAAAAATTGAAAAGTATATGTTAGCATGACACACACACTTTATTTTTCCTGTGACACAGACATAGAACTACTGGAACATTATCAGGTATCAGCAGAGAATCCAGAGAAACCTGTGCTTGGGACATCTAGGGGAATGGCTGGGTATGGGGAAGTGTTCCCTGGAGGATCCCCCTAATCTCCTTCCTGAGTACCTGTAGTTGTTGCCCATATTCCTACACGCTAGAGTTTGCTGGGGAGCCAGGGACTGCCTGGGAAGTAGAGTTCTGAATGTCCGGGCCTGGATCAACAGGGATATACACGTTATAGCAGGTATTCTTCACTTTAGGTTTCTAACGCCACGAGACGTACCCTGGCAAAACACAGAATGGTGCCCCTAGTGCTTGCTATTTGGAATGACGCTAAGAATTAACCTAATAGAAGGCCTCCTAAGCACAAAGTACTGTGCTAATAAGCTTTCCACATGCATTATCTATTTTGATCCTTATATCCTCCCTAGGAGGAAGAGACTATTATTTTTGCCATCTTACAGATAAAGGGACGGAGGTTCAGGGAGGTTAAGTCCAGCGCCCAGGGTCACAGAGCTAGGAGGCTGGGGCTGATATCTGAACCCAGGAAATATGATTCTAAAGTCTATGTTCAGAACTGCTGTGTAGGACTGGAAACCCTTCATGGTAAGGAAGAAAGCTACACTACAGCACCGTATTTCACTAACAGTTTTTTAGAATTAGATTTCTAAGTTCAAAAGGATGAACAGTCACACACTTCTTCATTCTGGTACTTAATAAACCTCTCTATACAGCATAGAAAAATATATATCTATATATGATTTATGAATTATATATGATTATATCTGTATATTATATATGATTCCATCTATACTATATATCTAATCTCTCTCCATATATTTGTATGTATGTGTGTATATATATGTATATATACACACACACACACACACACACACACACACACACACATAAAATGCCTCCACAATCTACAGGGGCCTTGTGGCCATTGCAGTCTTCTAGTGGTATGGTTGCAGAACTGTTTAGGTTATAGCAACCATCTATATAATTTTCCTGCATAGACACCAGCCACTTCAGAGAGGGAATATCCTTTCAGACAGTTGGAGTTTCCCTAGGTGTATCAAAGAGGGCCCAGAAAAATTCCTAGAAATATTAAGAAAATTACCCCCTCCCCTCTCAGACGGAGTGAAAACAATTATGATTCTATTAATAAGCTGCATGGGTTACTACCATCAATGACTTGACGAGCGTGATCATTTCAAGTTTCTAGCACAACCTCTACAATAAATAAAACCTGGCAAGTAGAAACTATTACTTATATCATTTTGAAATAAAGAAGCTGTTGTATTGTAATTGCTATTCCAGTGAATCTAACACTGGTTATATTTGTGTGTATATATGTTTATGTACACATGCGTTTATCTTACACAGACATGAATTTATGGCAAATATGGCAAATGACATATGGCAAAATTTCATTTCTCTAGAATGGTGCTTGGATTAGTTCACCTTTTAGATAACTGAAGGTTAATTAACTTGTGAAACTTTAAAATTTGGGCCATTGTGATAGTAAAAATATATACGTTTTACAAAGTGCTAAGTGCTCTAAAGTGTTAGTGATTATCAATATAAAAAAGTCCCAGAGTTTCCTGTGAGCACCTGTTCTCTCAGGGATGGGGATGTCTGCTGTTTCTGAAAATAACGGCTTGGAGGACAGGGCAAGAGGCTGGGGCAGGCCCAGAGATGTGTTGCTAAAATGCTCTGTGACCTTTGACAGATCACCCTCTCTGAACCTCAGTTTCCTCACCCGTGACATGGGAGGGGTTTGGAATAGATGACATCTAAAGCTTCTCTTCACTGAGATGACGGATTTTGAAGTTACCCAGATGACTTTAGCAATTTTTGCTAAGAGTGTGTTCTAAGTCATGGCAAAATGGACATCCTAAATGGAAAGAAGTTGTTTCTGGCGGCCAGAGATGACAGTGGATTCCAGCAGGCAGCCCTGGCCCAACACTTCCACTGTCTTCAGAGCATTCTGACATTTGGAATCATCCATGACCTACTGTTTCCTTCTTGCTTAATATAACACTAACGTTTTTTTTTTAAAGCAATGGCTCTTTGGGGCAAATAATGTTAGGGACCCTCCGAAGTAACCAGCAAATGAGAAAAAACGAAAACACTTTCAGAATATGCATTTTTTCCCCCCTCAATGCTGATTCTCTGTAAAAGGCTGTTTCTGTGATTTCAACATTTATAATGAACTGAACAGCAACAGAGCGACCGTTTTTATAGAACTTTAAAAAATAATACAAATACAAGAAATGGAATTAAAAATGTTGTGCCCCACCTGCTGAATGTAGCTTTAAAAAATATAAGAATATGATGCTACCCTAAACAACGACCCATATTCCAGTTTAGTTGGTTTACAATTTTAATTGCGAAGATCAGCTCAGACTATCAGGCTTATAATTAGAGATGGTCTCATAGAGAATGAGAGAGTATTCTAGATCCAGAGCATTGCTTCCTACAAGCCGGCCATGCATTTTTAATGAACCACTTGCTGAGTACCTCTGGGGAGAAAATTATGCTTACTGCTACATTAAAAGTAATGAGAAAAACAGAAGTAAATTACAGTGTCTTCTTAAATATTAAATGACAAAAAAAGTTAAAGGAACATCAGTGGGCATATTTTATTCCTTTCTGGATATGCATGTGAATTCTATTAATGCAAAAAAAAAAAAAAGAGGCTGGATTTTGTGGAGGATGTCAGATTTTCAGAAGACAAAGAGTTAAACGGTGGCCTAGGAAGAAAAGGCCCATGTGAATACGCGCCTCAATTAACCATTAAGCATTTATTGGGCCTTTAACCAAATGCCCCTTCTTACCCCCATAACCGTCTCTACTACACTTCGCTAGTTTAGGAAGGGAACTGGGGGCTTGCTACCTGAAGGCTTTTGGGGGACAAAGATCTTGAGCTCCTCATGGAAACAATTTAACAAGAATCCTCCAGGATAATAGTCACTGACACTCCTTGAGCCTTTGCATGTTCTAGGCACCAAATCTGATGCTTTACACGCGTATCCTCGTGCCTCACCTGCCCTTTGAAAAAGGTTCTCTTGCGGTCCCCGTTTTAGAGATGAGGACACAGGTCTAAAGGGGGTCAGACTCTTGCCCAAGGTCCAGCTGTGACTAGAGTTCATAACTATGTAAATTACAGTCTACCCTGGAAATCATGAGAAAGGGCGGGCAAGGCTGGACGTATCCACAGCTCATGCCATTCTTCGTATACGACGTGCCCTGGCACAGACCTTCGGTTGCTTGGTTCCATGGCCTTTGTCTCTTGAGCTGGGTTGAATCTCTACATCCCTATCAGGCTCAGCTGCAGTTCTCAATGGTGAGTGACCTGGTCCTTAGGGGGTGGGGGGCAGGGTGAAGCTAAACAGGTGTCGTCCCTGGGAGAGGCTGTGGCGCCGCGTACGCATGTGGTTCACATCGGCTGACGAGTTTTTGTTTCGGTCGCCTCTCCCGCACATTTTAATCTGGACACAATTACAGTCCATTCTGGGAAGGGATAAAGGGGATTAGCATTTGTGAGGTCAGCTCTGACAGTGTCCCTTTGTGGGACAATGGGCTCCTGACCTCGATCAACTTCTCTCTGCTGGGTGAAGAGCAGGCTATCTGCGGCACTCTTGGCGCACACTTCAGAGAGCCGGAAAAAGAGGGGAAGCGAGCCTCTGGACTCTTTATCTCAGGAGATTACTGAAGTTGGCGACGTGCCAGCCGGATGAGGTTTTATGAATTGGTGGCTTCCCCCAATTTTCTTGGAAGTGAGAGGGAAGGAATATCATCAATGCTACCGGCATCCAAATAGGGCTGAGGTCATCTTGCATTTAGCGCTTACGACGTGCTTTGCAAGTATCAACGGTCACACCTCACAACCACGTTACGGGTTTACGATCGCCTTTTCCAGATGGGGAGGCTGGAGCCCAGCAAGGTGGTCACTTGCCCAAGGCCACTCAGCTTTTTATGTAGGGGAGTTGGGGGATCTGAGCCTCAAGCCCTTTCTTCACTGGGTGGCCTCTACCAGCTGCTGTCATCTCAGTAACGATGCTCCCCTTTGATGGCCCAGGAAAGACTTCATTTAGCTACAGGTAAGGACCTCCTGGTTTACAAAGGCTGGCAGACACCAGAAGAGGTCATCCGGATAATTCTAACATCTTTTCCCCCAACAGACAGTCTTTGGCTGGGGGTCGGTTTAGGAGCAGCTGTAGTTTTTTCTGGAAGCAGGAGGGTGGCCTAGTGACAGCTGGCCCTCCTGGCTTGGGATTCTAGGATTCTGTTTCCCTACTTGGGGATGCAAATGCAGGCGCCTGGGTCACAAAGGGAGTGCTCGGATTTCTGGTGTGAGCCCCCCCCCCCCGCCTTGGAAAAGTTAGCTATTGTTTTCTGTATTTCTGTTAAAAGTTTGGAGAGATGCTGAGATAAGCATAACAAGCCTCTTAGGACAATAAGCTTGTGTCCCCATGTTTTATTTTTTCTTAAAAAAGATGGTTAATAAATACCTGCAAAACTCGACAGAAAAAATGCCTACCTCTAGACTAAAGTTAGAAACGCTTGAAGGGAATTTTTCTGTCTTTTCCAACAGTTCGTAAAAAGGTGGAGATACAGGGTCTCCAAGATACTGCTTGCTCTGCTGTAAGAATATCCCTCTTTTGGAGACAGGGCCAGCGTTTGACAGGTTACCCAGTGGCTTCTACTAGATGTAACAAGCACTCCAAGAGGCCTTTCAGAGGAGTCACCCTTTGCTCCATTACTGTTTCCCTAGAGTTGACAAACCCTAGAGCTGAGACAGATCAGGGCGCAGCCTCGGAGAGTTGCAGCTCCAGGCACCTTGAGCGTGACCTAGTGCATCCCCCGTCTTGCGGATAAGGAGACCGAGGCACGAGGAGGTGGCTTTTTAAGATTCCCCCGTCTGTTACTAGCAGAGCTGAGCCCAGGACATAAGTGACTAAAGACACTTTTCAGTCTCCACCTTCTGGAAGACGGTCTGCCCTGCTTCGATGTGATTTTGAGAGTACCCTGCCTGGTGACATTTGTTAAAAAATATAGCTGAACATGTTTTCAGGGACAAGGAGAGCTGTGAGGATGGAAGGATACAGGAGCACATAGGGGCTCACACAGAACAAGTGAGCGACAGACAACAGCTCCTCATAACTCCTCATAACGGCAGAATTAGGAAGACAGTGAAGGGGTTTCCCTGGTGGCGCAGTGGTTGAGAGTCCGCCTGCCGATGCAGGGGACGCGGCTTCGTGCCCCGGTCCGGGAAGATCCCACATGCCGCGGAGCGGCTGGGCCCGTGAGCCATGGCCGCTGAGCCTGCGCGTCCGGAGCCTGTGCTCCGCAACGGGAGAGGCCACAGGGTGAAAGGCCCGCGTACCGCAAAAAAAAAAAAAAACAAAAAGAAAAAAGACGACGGTGACCTGACACTGAAGCACTGCCTAAAAAACGATTCCGGATTTCCCTGGCGGTCCAGTGGTTAGGACTCCAGTCTTCCACTGCAGGGAAACAAACAAACCTATTCCAAGTTAGCAGTTAAAGAATCGAAGTCCTCTGGCCAGTTAAACACTTCCTAACATAAATACACATGCACGTTCATAAACATGCCGCTTGGGCTTTTCGGAAGGCACCTACCTCACTGTTGGCGCTTTCGACGAACGACCCCCCGAACATGGCAGCCATCCACTTGCAGCTGCAGATCAGCAGCGGTTTGTGGGCACTGATGGCTCCATCGTCCAACTTAAATGTCACATCTGCCCAAGGATGGAGGAAGCACAAGTGTGAGCCAACCTCCCCGAGAAACTTCCACCCACGCGCCTCAGCCTACATCTCTCGTCTTCTCTCCTCCATACCTTTAAGCACTGATGTTGTGTCCACCCCTCCCCAACCTCCCCGGCACCCCCCGACCCCCCGCCTTGGGCACACCCAGTTCTCACCGTGTCCTCTGAGGATTAAAGAGTAAGCAGTTAAAATTACACAAAGGGTCACAACACAAATTCTCTGAACCATAAAGTAACGTAAAGGAGAGGAATATTTTTTCAGCCTTATTATGAAAAATTTCAAACATAGAGAACAGTGGAAAGAATAGTACAACGACAACTTGCTTTTCACATGCTTAACATTTTGTCATGTTTGCCTTAGCGATATATATATTTATATATTTTACATTTATGTAGACATTTTTTAACAGCATGATACTTCACTCCTAACTACTTTATTAATAAAGAATTTTCTAAAAATAAGAACATTCTCCTAGATAACCATACCATTATTATTTTTAAGAAAATTAGGAATAATTCCCTAATATCATCCATTATCTAGTTCATATTCAAATTTTTCTAATTACCCCCAATTGTATTTTATAGTTTTTTTTTTTTTTTTTTTAAACAGAATCCAATTGAAGCTCCCACACTGTATTTGGTTAATATACCTCTGTAGTAGGGAAAGGGAGATTTCATCACCTTCACTTAAGGTCTATTGTTTACTTTACTGTGGGTTTGTGACATTTCATTAACTTTCAAGACTGCTTCTGTACCATGACGGTCAATGTCTGGAGTAAATATTACGCAAAGCTTCAAAATTAATGAACAGATTCAGCTACCCCCTATTACATGTGTATTACTACGACAGGCATTATGAAAGAGAAAGAAAAATACAAGTATCCCTGTAAACAGAAGTCAGGAAGTCAAAGTTTTACAATGAAACATACACAGAGAGGACAATCACAGAACAAAAACGGCACAAGCCTGTAAGATAGGACAAGCATGGGCCAGTCGCCCATCTTGGATACAGGCCACCAGGGTGCTTAAGCAATTACATAAGGGCGCTGTGGGCAGCCCTCGGCACAGTTATCAAAGACAACGAAGGGGCAAGAAGGATACAGATGAGCAGGGTAAAGGAGGGTAAGAAGTGAAAGGAGAGCGATTAGAGACAGATGAGGCTTTCCAGATGGGAATGCAGAGGGTCACCGAAATGGCCTCGGGAACAAAGGTCACTGATTTTTGTCATGGGTGTGTGCCGAAGGGTCAAAACAGACTTGATCAGGGAAGGAATCCTGAAGGGCAGTTGTGAGCATCAAACCAACGGCTGAGGCTCACGGGTAGCTCGACCTACCCTTGAGGAGCGCTGTGACAGCATGGGGCTTTAGGGGGCAGCTTGCGTTCAAATCCTGGCTCAGTCATTTACTACCTGTGTAACCGTGGGCCAGTTACCTAACCTCTCTGTCCCTCCGTTTCCCCATCTGCAAAACGGAGATCATCAGATTTAACCCTCAAGTCTGTGAGAATGAAATAAGCAAAATACGTGGAACTTGGGTACGTGGGGGAAGAGTACTTGCGTACGCTAGTGACGGTTACCCTTCCCCTCCTCGTGTCTGGCTAACGTTTGATCAAAGGCAACCAGAGGTATCGATGACTTTGCCATTGGACCCACTCACCTGAGAACGTCCCCTTGCTGAGACATTCTTTTATCCGGTTGGCTTTCCGGACGTGAAACGCTTTCGTAATCTCCTGGTTCATGAAGGCTTCCTTGTTCATGATGTTCTCCACCATCATCCGCAAATCAAACATCTCTAGGACCTCTGCTATCTGAGCCAGGCCCACCAGATCCTTTTCCTTTTCATCCAGTTGCCCCGTATAGAGAAACTGGAGCAGGGTCCGGAAAGGGCCTGGCTGGACGGATGGGTCCATCCTGACCACAGTCATGGGGCCCACCCGCTTCGAAATGGGGTTGACCTGCATCTCCTTGTGCATGGCAACGAAGCCCTTACTCCAGCCTGACAGGGTCTGTGTCTCCGCCGCTGAGCCCTCGGCCTCCAGCCCCGGGGTCTCCTGCTGGGACAGGTTCTGGCTTGAGGACGTCCACTGATCGGCCTGAGGTGTCCTTGGGGTGCCCTCCTCCCTCTCCTCGTCTGGATCAAGACTCAGGGGCTGCCCCTGGAAATCCCTGCTCTGCTTCTCTTGCTCACAGGCTCCTTCGCTCCAATGGGGGGTTTCTTCACATTCCATTAAAAAGAGATCATAAAATTTGGAAGAGGAGGTAGCGAGGTAAATCCGGTGTGCGAAGATCTGCTCCTGGTCCTGGAGGATGAACAGGACGTCAGCGCACAGAGGATTGTCCAGTAAACAGGCGGCTTCGTTCGTCCCCGTGGAGGGACATTCTGGAACTTTGATGACCGGTGGAGGGGCTTTTGGAGGTAGGAACGGTACCTGAAGTAGAGGTTTCTGGACTTTCTTTAGGTGGGATTTCCAGAACTGCAGGTGCCGGCGGGAAATGAGGGCGGCTCGGATTGCATTGTCAAACACGTCCTTGATTCCAAACTGGTCAAACACGCTTGTTTCGTAGTAGGGTATGCCCAGTTCCTTTGCAACCTCTCGGCCTTTTTCTGGGGGCAAGATATCCCCTCTCTTTATGGGCCTGAAACAGAATACTTTAAAAATTAGCATCAGTCTTCTTTCAGGAAAGAAAATAGTAACCAGGGCCTAGCTAAGCACCTACATGGATTATACATTTAAAATCCTATTCAGGCTTTTAACCAGACTCTTGAAAAATCTACCAACCTTAAGACTTGCAGATATAAAGGACTTAGGACTGCAGGAAAAAAAAAAAAAGTGCTTCTGGTAGTAACAACAGTAACTCAAGTATCAGCCATTTGCTAGCTATGTGATCCTGGACAAGTTACTGAACCTCTTTAAGCCTTGGTTTTCCCATCTGTAAAATAGGAAGAATAATAGTGAGTACTTGCATCTCAAAGGACGATTGGAAGGTTTAAATGAGATATTTGCCCAGCATAGTACCTGTTCCACAGTAAGTGCTTGAGACACGTTGGCTGTTATCATCATTGCCACCATCATCTGCATCATTTTCATTATTATCCCCTTATGCTTACATTTTGCTGTATACCTTAAAAATCAATCCATAGTCATTTTCTCACTTGAGGCTCAGAGCAACTCTATGGCTATTATATTTGTTCTACATTCTGAAGAAACTGAGGCAGAGAGGTTAAAGGGTTTGCCTAAGGTCACATTTGCAAGTTGCTGAGAGACCTTTCCTAAGCAATGAGAGTCTAGAACTCCCTGGTTCTAGACTAAATGGTCCATGTCCGACAGCTCACTAAGTCTCCTCTATTAGGTTTGTGAGCCTTATTTCATATCTCACCGCTTCTCTTTACTTCCACACCCTTCAGTCAGGCCCTCATCATCTTTTGCCTGGACTAGTACATAAGCCTCTGAACTCATCTTTCTTCAGATTCTCCACATTTTCTCTCACAGTGCTCACTGTTGCACGAAAATTCCTCACATAATACAAGTATGACTTAGCTGCAGTTCTTTAAAAAAACTTCCTCTGGTTCCACAGAGCCCATGGAATAAAGTCTGCACCCTTTAGACCGGCACACAAGGCCCGTTTACAATCTAATCAAAACCCAGGAAGCCAAATGTCTGGAAGCAGTACTGGCAGAAGAGTGCTGTAATTATGGCGTTACCGTGGTCAAGACACAGATGGATTCCAGAATGTAGGCAAGATGGGATTTGTCGTCAATACTCTTCGCACACACATCCTTGGTTCTCAGACACACTCTTAGGAGATGATCTTCCTAAATAAATATTTGGCTTACGAGACCAAGGGTGATGTGTGTGACAGGCACCGGCCTTAGGAACAATAAGAATACTGGGTAGAATTTGGATTTGAGGACCTAGATGGAAAACTGCAGCTTGTTGTAAAGGCGGAAGGGAAGTGCAGAGAGGGAGAAGGGTTAACTTCATCACAAACTGATGAATCTCTTTAAGGCTTAGCTCAGATGCCACCTCCTTCATCAAATCTCAGAACTGTCTATGGAAAGGACTGTCCCCTGGAGCTCTGTAACTCTCCTCCAGGCCTCCGCACATCCACGGTGTGAGGCCCGACTATCCTAACCTTTGAAACAGAAAGTTCCGGGGCCAGGGGCTCATCTCTCATTTGCCCAGAGTCCTCTTTCCCTCTACGTGGCTTACGATATTCAATTCCTAGTCCCTGCATTTAAGAATAGAAGGAACATGAATTGTTTTCAGAACACTCATCCAAGACATACCTAGAACATCAGAAATTATCTCAACAAAGTACCATTTGCTTTTGCTGTGAGAGCATAAAAACTTGTATCTGTATAAAATTTTCTAACAACCCTATTAAGGCAAGTACCTGCCTGGAAGGAAGGTATTAATATCAACATTTTGGGGAAAGCTATGCTCACCAGCAAAAAATGGAGTTAAGCATAAAACGTATAAAATTATTTTTTAAAAGAGAATATTGAAGGAGCACAGCTTTTGGAAAAACTCTTATTCCATGCCCCCGCCACCAAGATTGGTATCCACATTTTATACAGACTGAAACAAACTCTCCTTCAAGTTGTATTTTAAACGTGTGACGCTCTAAACATATCACCACTAGAGCCATTTGAAAAGCAGTTTTGCAACCATAGGTGTATATAATTTTTTAAAACTTGACACTGCCAACTTGGGAATGAAATACTCTCAGAGGTTGGATGGAGGAAAATGAGAAGATTAAAAACACCTGGATAGGGCTTCCCTGGTGGCGCAGTGGTTGAGAGTCCGCCTGCCGATGCAGGGGACACGGGTTCGTGCCCCAGTCCAGGAAGATCCCACATGTCGCGGAGCGGCTGGGCCCGTGAGCCATGGCCACTGAGCCTGCGCGTCCGGAGCCTGTGCTCCGCAACGGGAGAGGCCACAGCAGTGAGAGGCCCGCGTACCGCAAAACAAAACAAAACAAAACAAAACAAACACCTGGATATATGTGTTTGCATGAACCTGATGTTCCTGGGGGCAAGAATTATGGCTGATGGCTCTGAACGTCAGTCAACTTTACTATAATATAATTTCCAGAAAGACATTATTATGAGTAGCTAACAGTTTGTTTACTACTTTACAAAGTTCAAAGCACTTTTATACACTCCGTATCATAATTAGAGAACTCACTTCAGTCGCTGGTCAACCATTTTACAAAAATGGGCTCCTGCCTAAGAGGTGAGAGGGGTCAGGGACACACACCCCTTCCTCATGTTCAACAAGCAAACCTAAAGCATATGGCTGACTGATGGGGCCCCAGAGCCACTGAAGAACAGAACCCAAGGCTACAGAGACATCTGCTACCTCTAAATTTTAATTTGGCCGGCACAGGGCAACACTGAGTCCCTCGGCTTACCTTGCTAAAGGGCGTCTGGCTCTATTAACAGCCTCGAGATCAGCATAGCGGAGATCTAGCTGGCAGCCAACTAGAACAACAGGTGTGCGAGGGCAAAAGTGCTTGATTTCTTGATACCACATCGTTTTCACATGATTTAGGGAATTGGGATTAGCGATCGAAAAACAGAGGACCACAACGTCGGACCTAAAAGGAAATCACACAAGAAGCTGTATTTTGCCTTTTAACTTGTATTTTCTCTTTTATCATTATGGTTCCTCCCCTCCCCCATCCATCTAATGCCATATCATGTCACAGTTTAAAAAAAAAAGACCAGATATTAAAATACATCTTGGTGTCATGCAAACAGCCCATTAAGCCTCCACATTCCAGCACCCGCACAGCCTGAGTTCATTTCCATGTTGCACTGCAGAAGGGTTTCCAATGACGTTATTTTACAGTACGGATGGGTTATCCAAACTAGACTCAGGTCTGGAACCACCACATGCTGAACTATTTCTGTTCATCACAAGAAATAGTTTCAAGATAAAAGAAAATAATAAAAAAAATACCATTTACCACTGTAAACAGAAAGGTGATGATGACTCAATGAGATAAAGCAAACAGTTTACGCATTACAAAAAAATGTAACAGGTATTTGCTGTACAGGGTCGGCAAATACACAGAAGGATTCCTGCCCTTCTTCTCCCTTAAGCACACATGGAGAGAGCACAACCACTTATCTTTTTCTGAAAAGGAAAAGTCCTGAACTTGCAGGAATTTCGACTTTTTGCTAGGTGTAAGGCAAGACGGTAGTATTTAACATAAAACTAGCCGGAGTTAGTCAGACGGCTAATAAGATGGATGAGAAAATGTTGGAAGCAGATTTCTCAAATGTGATACGTGACACAGAGCAGATATATGGAAAAAAGGAAAATTGTTTTATAGTCAGTTGTGACATAAGGATCTTCCATGTTTTATATAATAACTTATCATTCTAGGAGCCAAAGAACTGTTTTACAAAACAGTTGTCAATTATGGTGTTTGACAGATAATTGCTAAAAGGTATCTTTAATAAGAATTATAAACCATCTTTCTAGGTTCAAATGTGCAGAATGATGACTGTGAAAACATGGAGGCAGAAGAATATAAAGAATAGAAAAAGTTATAACCAAGGATTCAAGACTATTTTGCAGCTATATTCAGAAATAAACTCACAATTTTATTAGATGTTAATTTATTGCCTTTATTCTTTATAAATGAGAAGAATCAAGTCGATGAATCAAAACACCATCTTTTTAAATCATTAATGAGCTTCTCTCCCTACATATCAATGAAGAGAAACAAATATATCCAGGCAACCATAAAATTTCTAAAAATAATCATTTGCAATGCAGCAAAGTGCAGGGTGCTTACATTAAATGTAATTCACAAGTTGAGTATTTAAATTTATATCCAAGAAAAACGGCACCAGACCACGACAAGTAGAGGGGAAAATCCTGACATTAAAATATTTACTAATTATAAAAGAGGACCCTAGGACTCAAAGCAGATGAGTGTATTAATCTGCATGTTTAAAATGCCCTTGAAATAAAGATCTTATCAAAGATTCTTGGGTACTGGAAAATATAATGTGTGTAAAAATATGCATAACTATATAAATGAAAGGGAAGCATGTCTTGTCTCTGGGATTCTGATTTAGTTAGCAGAATATTCTGTGCACAGCCTCACTTCTAATCAGCATAAATGATAGTATCCAGTAAAGTCAAGAATGCTTTGAATGTTACATTTTTTAGGAGCTGAGTTTTCTATTATTCATAATCCTATTTATATAGGATATCTGATGCAGCTCTGCTGTAAGCTTCAGCCTGATCGTAAAATAAAGCTGCTAAGCATTCTGCACAGTGAGAATAATATGGCAGGATCTCAGGTTCCAAATCACAGGGAAGGAATTGAGAAAACGTATCCACCACCTAAATGTGGAACAGTACCTATTGATATAGGTATAAAATTTTTTCTAATTGGTGCCTTCTATTTCCATATTAAGGCACATGGCTATAAAGAAAATCATTCTCAGAGTTTAATTTATATGACAGACATGTAGCAAAATGTCAATTCTGCTATCTAGTTTTATGATACAGCATGTGAGGTTTTGAAATCGGAGCTAGCTCTGTTGCCAAGGTTACCGTGATAACACTCATGCCACTGAACCTATACTAGTTTCTATCCAGATGACCCGTAAACAAGTAAAGACAGGACCTTGGGGGCTGGAAAAAATGGCATCTCCTGATGATAGCAGCACAATGCCATTGCACAACACACGTCCGGAGGGCCCAACTTCTAACTATGTCACATCGATATCTCAGTGCATGAAATGCTGTTGGAAAGCCAGAAAAATAATTCAATGCTCTGTAAATATTTTGCCTCAAAAGGATGATAGTTAAAGAGAAGAGGCTGTACTGAGAGCAACGCTACCTCTGAAGCGAAAATAACTTGAGTCAAAATTCTATTTGCATCCTTGGAATAAAGTTATTCTTTTTCCTTTTTTGAAATGCATGTTTAGATGCTATGGGAATCTGTCCCCATGATTTTACATTAAAAGTAGTTTAAAAATTAGATCAAATTTTATCTACCAACCTGCTTAAATGTCTTTAACCCTTGTTGATTTAAATACAAATTCAAGTTAAGAAACATTATGTACAGAGGCCTGCCATACGAATGTAGTGTTCTAAACCTGATTTTAAGCAAAAGCCTGAGAATCAATGGCCACAGGGACAGAGCTATAGAAAGACGCTGCTTTGACATATTCCTTCGCATCCCAGCATTCTTTTCTAATTCCTAATTCTCAACACATCAGGATCCTCTATGATATAAACACCTATATAATCAAGTAGCTAGTTTGAGAATGCCATTTATTCCCTCTAGATTTTGAGCCATTTTTCTATCTGGTCAAAGAGGCACAAGACCTGCAGCTAAGAATACCTCCAGCTTTAGGCAGAATTCCAAGGAGCTAGAGATACTAAATAACTTTTAATCAAAACATTCATTCCTGGGTGGAGACTGTTCAATGTCTGACACAAGCTGGTGTTTAAAAATGCCATTCCTGCGAAAGATAAAAAGAAAAAGGCAAGTTCTAGCATTTCTGCTTCTCTGGGCTCTGTTACACTTTTTTACTTTGAAGAGTTGAGTTTAAAAATAATTGGGAGGGGGAGGTGTGATGAGGACATTCTCACAGATTAGGCAGCAGAGTTGGCCTAAAAATGACCTCAGGGTTCCTATTTCAGCTGTAAAAAGAATCTGATGGGATTTAAGTGGAGTCCTACAGCCATTTGGAGTAGAAAGCACGAGAATTCGAGAAAGCAGAGGCAAAGCACATAGGAGACAAAACTCTAAACTCCAGAACTTGAATACTGAGAAGGGTAGGAAAGGTTTGGATTTTTTTGGACCGGGCTAAGTGGCTGTATTAAAGAAAGCCAGGATTACAAAGGATTTTAGAGTGTTGCTGGCCTATGAATGTTTATTTTTTGGAGAAAAATGTGATTTATTGTTTCTAAGGGGAAAATATCAATATAAAAGTTTCACTAGGGTACTGACGCATCAAATAATGCCCATGAAATAATGTTTTGATTAGACAAGTGAAAAACAAGCCAAAGTAAATCTATGTGTTGAAACAATTGCGGATCTCTAGTTTCATGGAGGGGTGGGACCAGAGAGAGACCTAGTCATCCCCGAAACGCTTGAGCTGATAAAGCCAACCTCAGTTGTAGCAGTTCTTCTTCAGATGTTAAACAAACAGAAAAGCATATTTTTTTCAGCTATCTTTCAAGGAGAACACTGGCCAAAGATAGCATGTGAAAGATTGGCAGAGATATTTGGATAACATAAGGCGTGCATGCAAAGTTGGGACCAATCTTTGTTGGAGGATTAAAGAAAACAAAATCTGAAAATAGTGCATCATACCCACATACCTTGGCCCGGGATAGACTTTTTAAAAAGTGTACTTTATTCATTACACTCTTTATTATATATGGCTATGGGCGTAGAGTGAAATTTTTTTATGTGAAGTCTTTAAAGAATAGATTGAAATTAAATACATGGCGGATTTTCCTTTTAAGGTAATAATATGTGTATATATACATTTTTTTTTCGTTTTCAAGCTAGACTTTAAACATTAAATGCCACATATTTTCATGGCCTGTCTTTATAATATCTACAGTCAAATTAGCAAACTTGGTGGAAAAAGATCAGGGAAGCAAACAGAAGCTAAGTTTATCCTTTGAAGAAGTGATTAAAAAGGGTAGATAGGGCTTCCCTGGTGGCGCAGTGGTTGGGAGTCCGCCTGCCGATGCAGGGGACACGGGTTCGTGTCCCGGTCCGGGAGGATCCCACATGCCGCGGAGCGGCTGGGCCCGTGAGCCATGGCCGCTGAGCCTGCGCGTCCGGAGCCTGTGCTCCGCAACGGGAGAGGCCACAACAGTGAGAGGCCCGCGTATGGCAAAAAATAAAAATAAAATTAAAAAAAAAAAGGTAGATAATCATTATCAAAAATTTGCTGTGAGGAATAAATTTTCTATGTTCTTTCCTATCACAAAAGTGCTTTCCATCTTTTTAGTTTCTCTTCCCTTTTCTTCCCTTTTCTACTTTGCCATCACTGTCCAGCTAAGGAGCCATGGGCCTTGGGTTTTCTTATCTGCTTAGGTGAAAAACATAATTGCTAAATTATCCTTTATCTAAGTAAGACCAGGCCAACACGGGCAGCATGAAGGACAGTGGATTCCGTGCAGTCCTCCGGATAGCTGTGAGCAGGGCATCCGAGGGCCCTTCTCTGGTGCGGCAGTTTTGCTTGGGTCTCCTGCTGATGAATACCTGGTAACCAAGAGTAAGCTACCAATTCTATTCACCTGAGTCTTGCTTGGAAGTATCTCCTTTTTAACATATACTTTTAAGCCTTTCTATGTCACCACTGCCTATTATTATTTCTTTAGTAGAGACTACCATATCCTTTATATATCGGTAGACATCATGATCACATTTCAATGGGTTTCTTTGTCAATGTCCACAAGTCCTCTTCTGGCAAAGACTCAAGTAGGAGTCCCTGACCTCCTTCTCCCCACTGATAACCGAGGTAGCCTCTACGGAAACGTTTTCAAAACCATTCATGTCAGCAATACACCTTTCATGCATAAAATCTGACAGCGCTGTGCAGACAGACAGATCAAAACAGCACAAAACAGCTGGGAGCATGGCAGAGAAAAGGAATGTGTAACACGTGGCTTTGGAAAATTTTAGTAGGGGAGCAGCCCGGTGTGTATGAGATGCGGAGGGAGTTGTCAGTGATGGTGAACATACCACCTGGAGATGAATGGCTGTGTGAGCTCACACTCATGGAGAATGGAGAGGCCTGTAGGGGAGTGCCTGGCAGGGGATCTAGGGAGAGCAGGGCAGTACCATGCAGTGCCCTGGATGTGAGCAGAGAAATCAAGTCAATACTTTACCAATAGCAGTGAGGCTTCTTAAGTACAGATGTTATGTGGGGAAAACTGTGAAAACACCCTGAAATATATCCAGATTGGGGAGTGATTAGCATGCGTAGCTATTTCTTCCAAGCCCGTAACTGCATGTTTAGTAGGAAGCAACATTTTAAACCAGACTTCCCCCACCCTCCAAAAATGGGACCAAGCAATGCGCACTCTCAAGTACAGGGAAGCCATGTCAACATCCCACCAATGCCACCAGATCCTAAAATAGATAATACGCAAGTCTTAAAAATGGTTGGTTCTGCCATCATAGTGCAAATATCCCAGAAGGCAATGGCCTGACCATATAGAAAGCTGTGGGTTATCATCTTTTGGAAACCAGCTTCTTTTTAACTTGATATCCCATTTTTCTATCTATGCTCCCTTTAGTGTACAAATCTTCTCTGACTTATAGTGGGGTTATGTCCTGATAAACCCATCTAAATTGAAAATATCATAAATCAAAAATGCATTTAATATACTTAACTTACCAAACATCACAGCTTAGTCTCGCCTACCCTAAATGTGCTCAGAAAGAACACTTACATTAGCATACAGTTGGGCAACATCTAACAAAAAGCCTATTTTATAATCAAGTATTGCATATCTCATGTAGCTTATAGGATACTGTACTGAATGTGCAGAATGGCTGTCTGGGTACAGAGTGGTTGTAAATGTATCAGTTGTTTACCCTGGTGACTGCGTGGCTCCCTGCCAATGCGCAGCAGCATGAGAGCGTATAGTACCACATTTCGCTAGCCTGGGAAAAGATCAAAATTCAAAGTATGTTTGCTACTGAATGTGTATCGCTTTTGCACCATCGTAAAGTAGAAAAATTGTAAATAGGACTATTATAAGTCAGAGACTGTCTGTATTCTTACACCTCACACAATCATCAGAAAAAGTGGAGTGCATGTGAAATTGGGTGGAGCACAAGTAATTAATTAAAAGAAATAGCTTAAGCAATCTCATTTAACTCCTGATCAATGAAAGCAGGAAACACTGATACAGAGAAGGCTTCCTTGACAGGAGAAAGTGAAATTGTGGTAATAAATTCTCTGCCTAAACTCCACCTCATTCCCATTTCTCTTCGGCTTGCCCTGAAGCTACATGACTGAGGAAATGCCTTCCTGCACTGTTTTCTCCTAAGAGCAAGACCAGCTGCACATGTAACAATGCCCACATGTCAGCTAGATGGCCAGATGGGAGGGCTCTGGAATTAACCTCCTGACTCTTCTGAAACGGAACTGGGTGAACCAGCAAGATCATCCCACCACTCTTACCCAGGCTTCTCCCCAATCCTCTATGAATCAATAAAGGTACAAGGACTTGCCAAGTCACTTACCCAGTATCAATAAGCAATCATTCAATCATTTCTCCCAGAAATATTAACTGATAACCTACTATGTGCCAGGTGCTCTTCCAGACATTTGTGTCTTTAACAAGTTAAAGACACAAATCACTGTTCTCATTGTGCTAACCCTCGTCATGCTTATATTCAACTGGAGAATAGAGACAAAAAGCAAGAAAAATAGGTAAGATATTTAGTATGCTAGGTGGTGACAAGTGCTAAGGAGGAGATATAGTGGGGAAGGGGGACAGAAATATTGGGGAGCATAAGCTGCTGCCGAAATGAGGTGGCCGTGGAGGGCCTTACTGAGAAGGTGACATTTCAGGAGAGACCTGAAGGAAGTGAAGGAGCTGACACGTTGATATCTGCGGGGAGAACACTGTGGAAGAGGGAACGGCTAGTGCAAAGGTCCTGAGGCAGGAGCATTCCTGGGGTGTTTTCCTGAGGGCGAGGGGGAAAACAGCAGGAGCTGAGCTCAGAGAGGCAATGCTGGGCTGAGGTACAGAGGGCCTAATGGGTGTCTGGCTCTTACTCGGAGTGAACTGGTAGACGATTAGGGGTTTTTGAGCAGAATGACTTAATTTATGTGTTAACAGGATCACCCCACTGCCATCACGAGAACTGACCAAATGGTGGTGGGCCGTGGGTTGTCAGGAGGGATAAGACAGAAGGAGAGGCCAGTTAAAAAATAATAACCCAGAGGGAGATGGTGGTGACTTCGGCCTGGGAGTGGGGCAGGTGGTGAGAAGTGGCTGCGTTCTTTATACGCGTGGAAGCTAGAGCCACCGGGGTTTGCTGATGGAGCAGGTGTCAGATATGACCAAAAGGAGTCAAGAATGATGGTGGAATTTTTGCTCAGAGAAATTCCTTCTTCCCTGTTCCTGGTACTGACATCTTTAGCTCAGCGCTTTAACACTGAATTGTAACTCTTTAAAATGTTGCTGTCTTTCCCCACTACTCTTTGAGTCTCATTTTTAGGAATTTTGTTCTGTTCCTACTAGTTTCTCTCCCATTGTGCACAACACAGTGTTTGTAACAAAAGAAGCCCTCAGTGACTGTTTATCAAATAAAATGGCCTTATAGATATTGCAGGATGTAGTTGCAAATATGTCTGCAGACTCAACATCTAAAAGAAATAAATTTGGCCCTAAAATAAGTCAGTTAGGGGATATGCTTAAAGTTTTAATGAAAAAATGATATGTGAGCTATTACATTTCTTCAGACAATTATGGCTGAAAGATAGCTATATAATATCTCTGGTATATAGCAGAGATTATCCACTAAAAATATATCTTTAAATTATTTGGATTTATCTTAAAAATCTATTTACCCATCTAATTGGATACTTTCATAATGGCAGAATAAAAATGGATTAATGATCTCTTCTAGGAATTAGATTGTATCCAGAAACAAAGGAAATATAAAGAAATGGGCAGGTTACTTTCAGGATTAATTCTGGGTTAGTTTCACAGAATTAAGGCTTAACATAACACCCTCTATTTCACAGACCATCTTGTTTTTTAAAAAACATGCCAACTCTCCCGCCCCACCCCAAAAGTACTAAAATAGAAAGATAACCAAGGTGATAAGTTTAGAAGAGATTTTTGCTTCTTTGTTTTATCTTTTGGTAATTCAGTACTTTGTCCTTCTAACTATATTTTCTAGTCTGAGAGGCAGAGGAGTTCTGGGGAGAGAACAAAGTAGTGGAATAATTTTGGAAATCTAATAAATGGTCAAAATTAAAAGTTATTGATACGATTATTGTTAAGATTCACTAAGAAAAATATCTGTGAAAGTGGTCTGTAAACCATATGGTACCAATTATTGTCAGACAAATACGATTATGGGTTCAAAAGTCACCAAAGACATATCTTGTATATTGCAGCTAATAAGAATGGCAGGACATTCTCATCAAGAGATCTTTCCCTTTTGGCTGACTAGCTCATTGATATGGAATTGCCGAAAGATGGTAACAGAAGCATCCTCTGAGGACACTGCAGAATTACCCAGCAGCTGTCTCTTTCTCCTTACCACCTAATTTATAAGGGAAAACTGTACGGGCTGAAATATCTATTTCTTCATCAGATGATTCCAGTATAGAAACACCACAAACTGATGTTTTCTCTTTGTCCAAGGATAAAAAGTCAAACAAACTTAGCTGTATTTGACCCAACTTGTCAAGCTTGCAGTTATTAAGTAGTAACGACAAAAAGGTAAAAAGAAGGCAGAACACACGATGTTAATGCATTGAACAGTATATATGTTCCTTATTCTCCTTACCCATCTCAGTGGCCACATTATTCATATGTCTGCGGCATCTTTTGGGTCCACAAATGCTTTTCTGGGCTCAACCATAACGGACTGTCTTTCCCAGTCATGTGACCAGTGTTTGGGCAGCAGCCAGCATCCTTCCAGGTCTCGGAACATGACTGACCCCAGTCATCAACCAAGCCCTGTTCCTGTCTCATTTGGCACTGCTGCTTCCCAAGGACAATTTCATCCCGGGAACAGGGCTGGGTTGCGCACAGGGATCCCAGCTCTTCTGATATTGTGTCTTCTGGTTACAGTACAAGATGTACCAGTTCAGAGCAGGAAGGACAGTGGAGGACAGCAGGCTGGGGATGGCACAGAGCACGGCACAGACATATTTTCTCTGTGCCGGATGATTTGGCATGACTGCAATCCTATGCTTGAGTACTTTAGTACAGAATCCATAAATTTCCAGTACATTAAGAAGTTTTAATTACTTGTATGCATTTAGTCTAACATATTTTTGTTTTGGATTAGCACAAGGCAGTAATAATCCACTTTCAACTGTTTTAGTTAATGCCCTCATCTATGGGTAAATGGAGTACCATAAGTATATAATTATTTTTTAAAATGATTCTTGTAAAGACCTTGGAAATGATACCCGGAGGAGAAACAAACTATAGTTGGAAAAACATTAGTGTTACTACATGTAATTCTGTTTAAGAATACTCACTCAAACAAGGCATTCCCCCCCCAATTTATAAATTCAAAAATTTGGCAAAAAAGGGGGAGGTTTGGGGTGGTGTGGCTTACTATGCTTCCCTCCTTTTTCTCTTGGTCTCGCACCATTCTCTAGCTCCAGAAAGGACCAACTACGAAAGAGAAACTTGTTACTATTTGATGGAGAAATGGAAAACTTTCAGGAATGTGGTGTCCTTCATTCAGTTATCACGGGGTACCTGCTCAAATATAGCTTCTCAGAAAAAGATACAAACAGGACCACAGCCAAAGACACAGGCCACTTGGGTGAATTACGATCCACACAGCTGAGGGCTCTGTCTCTGGGAAAAGGGATCCAGCGTGATTTGGGGACAATTTGATAGTGTCCCATCATTAGCTTTGAGATGCCAGAACCATTCCATTTCCCATGTTCAGCTATTAAGGATCTCGTCTTATTTTTTTCGCCCCTAAGTTCATACAAATGATTTCTATTGATATTTTCAATGAGAACTAAGTGTAAGTTCCATAAATAATCAAAACATACATTGTCAGCCATGAAAATTTCCTCACATATCATAGACTACTTAGACTGCCCATAAAAATATTTTATTTAAAAAATTATTGAGCTACAATTGAAATGCACTAAACTTTGTATACTGAAAGTGCTCAATGTGATTAGCTTTGACATAGGTATACACTCTCCATACTGTCATCCCAGTCAGTAAAACAAATATTTCCATCACCCTGAAAGTGTCCTTGTGTCCCCTTGGTAATCCCTCCTTCCCTCCATCCTCTTTCCCAGGCAGCGAGTGTTCTCCTTTCTGTCAGTATAGATTACGCTGCATTTTCTAGAATTTTACAGCAAGGGATCCACACACAGTACGTGCTCTTTTTTCCCCGTTTCCCTCACTCAGAAGCTCTCTCCAGCATTCATGAGATTCTTCCCGTCTGGCTGAGGTTCAGTAGAGAGTATTGTGATGTTTCCGTGACAGCGTTAAGCAAAGCGTGGCCTGAGGACTGGCTGCTTTCGGATCATCCAGGTACGGGCCAAAACATGCCGGTTCACCTCCCCCCAGATCTCTGACATCAGATAACCAGTAGCTTCGGCATAATCAACTATGAGAAGTAGCAGTTTTAGTCGAACCTCTTAGGGAACAACTACTCCTGTCCCTTGGTCCAACTAGCTGCTCTTCTAATGTCTTTCTACTGTTTTCTATAACTTGGGCAAGTCTTAGTCCTTTATGCCACAGCAGGACGAAATATCTTTAGGAAACAAGCTGCAGTAGTTTTCCTAGATCCCTCTGGACCACACATTTAGAAGTGTGGTTTGGATGACTTTTCCATAAAGTACCCGCATTGGGAACTTTCCTCCCTTTGCTGATTTGTTACCCATTTATAAAGTCCACCTTCAGGGCCAGGACTTGGGTGAAGAGTGAAGCACTGGCCTCAGGTGCAAAATTTAAAGAGGTGCCCAAAACCTCAGTAATCCAGATGAACACTATTTTTTCAAAAATCAAAATTAAGGTAAAAAAAAAAATCCATGATGAGCAAAATACCAAAATTTTAAATAAGGTCAGGACCAGTAACATTTGCCATGCTGAGCCTGAGACAGAAAGAAAAGATCAGTTAACAGTGATCCTATCTTTCCTTTTTTTTTTTTTTCTTTTTTTGCGGTACGCGGGCCTCTCACTGTGGTGGCCTCTCCCGTTGCGGAGCACAGGCTCCGGACGCGCAGGCTCAGCGGCCATGGCTCACGGGCCCAGCCGCTCCGCGGCATGTGGGATCTTCCCGGACCGGGGCACGAAGCCGCGTCCCCTGCATCGGCAGGCGGACTCTCAACCACCGCGCCAGCAGGGAAGCCCAGATCCTATCTTTTAAAAATTATGATGATTTACATTTTACACCCAAGGTGAGTGCCTCACCCTCATCCTGGCCCTGGCCCTCTTCCACCTGATATGTTTTCCTGTCTGACAGGCTGTTTGCCATCCTGAAGTCATCATCAGAATGTTAGTTCTGGCCAAGCGTTTAGAAAGTGCCACGGACGAGAACTACTTCAAATACTTTACTGAGGCACGTTCGTTGTTTCTTGCTTTTTTCCCATGCCATTAACCACAACTTCAGCCAATCCCAAACGAATACATAAACACTGGTCACCCACAGTCCTGAATATTTTAAAGGGCCTCAACCAGGCATTCAAGATGAGATGTATTCATGCTGTATCTGATTACATGTGCCTTCAACGTGAAACTAGAGCTGTCTTATCTAAACAGATACACAGAAACCATGGCTCTGATTGATGTTATCATTTAAAACATGTAGTGTACTTCTCATTGGACGTAAAAACACTTGAGAAAAATCAGTGTGTAAGAGTAATCTATATAATAAGAGTTCCAACTGTACTGAAAATATGCCTAGAAACTCTTCGGCGTAAGGGTAAATGCAGTGATTCTGCACGCTTACGTAAAACTGGGGGGAGAAAACATGCCATAGAGGGTACCCCAGCATCCCACTCACTCTCAGAAAGTTTGCTCGGTTGTAACATTTTTACTGGAAATGAAAGGACTCATGTTTAGTCACTCATGGATGCATACAGAGAATTAAGTCATTTGCTACGTATTAAAGAACTTAAGAGGAACAAATGGAATATTGGTTAGAGCTGGTGATAGATGGTGAACGCTGGTCTTCCATGTCCACACAGAATAGTGTAAGAATGAGACTGGACTGGGAATAAATGTAAAGTAAGTTGGCCATCAATCATCATCATCAACCACAAAAGCCTGGGGGCAAGGGAAGAAGCAGGCTTTGGAGTCAGACAGAACTACCAGGAGAAGCTCAGTACCACTCTCTCCTAGCCATCTGACCTTGGCCCCTTTCCGTACATGCTTGCTCAACTGTGACATGAGCCTAGTTTACAGGGTCACCACAAGAATGACGTGGCAACAAGATACGTAGAGCCGTGAGCACAGGCCTGGCTCATGGGGAGCCCTGATTAAATTGGAGCTGCTGTTATCACCACCTCCAGCCCCATAGGCTTTATGTGTTTGAAGGTTATGTGACCCCAAGACACAGCAATGGCGAAGGTTTTCAAGGAAAGTGAACAATAAAATGGGTACTCATTTATGTGTGGTGTGACTGTAGGATGGCGGCAGAGGGGCCCAGGTATTCTGTTGAAGGCAGAGCCCATCCTACTTGCCTACATTTTCAGTGCCAGGTACCTAAGTGTCCACACTTCCTTCTTTTAATAGTTCTAGGGGAAAACTCTTGAGTGATATCCCTTTAAAAAGAAGTTATTTTTTTTTCTTGCCAGAAAAGAGCAGCTGATCACAGTCATGGCTACTATGTACAGTTTTGTTCTTGACATTTTAAAAGATCCAGGAAAGAGCTTCAAAAGTTCATGCGAAAATGGATAGAAAGTAGGTGGTAGGAAGAAGGAAGGCTACTAACAGTTGGAGTCATTCGCTCCAGACAAAAGAGGGTTTGAAGTATTTCAAATGTGTTAGGTAAGTGTTAGGATGCTAATGCCACTCTGCTACCTTTCATGTCCATCGGACAGAAGGACTCCTATCACTACTTTTTCTTGGATGGGATGATCTCCCTTCCTGGAGAAAAGGGGTTGACCAGATGACTTTTTGAGATCTCTTCTCATTCTAAGCCACCACACAAATATAGAAGAGCAAACGGATACCCAGCTCATCAATGTGGGGTGGTGGTTTCAGTTGCATTCTGTTTAAAATGAGGTCAAGGTAGCTTGTCGCAATGGAAAGAGTGGGAGCCAGGAGTCAGGCAGAGCTGGGTTTGAATCTATTTTTGAAACTCACTATTGGGCAGGTTATGGTAGTAAAAGGACTCAACTCTCTACTCAACTGCAGTAGAGATCATCTCTGCCTCCTAGGGTTCCTGGAAGGATGAACTAAACTAGTGTTGGCAAAGCGCCTAATAGTTTGATTGACACACTGTAGGGCTTTGATGAATTGGAGCTATTAATCTAGTTGGCTAAAAAAATGGGTTGAATAATTACCTTTAAATTATAACAAGAGCCTTGACATTCTGGTTGTAGTTATACCACGTGAGGAAAATCGCAAATTCAAGTCAGCAGACTGGTACCCCCCTGGCCCACCCTGCAAACTAGAATGTGCCTGTGCCAAAGGAGGTTTGAGGGGGTAACTTGTTAACTAGCTTGGTGCTAAGACGCCGAGGAAACTGAAGGCGAGGTCTAAGACATCTTGGTATGAATCTGGTTTCTCTCACTGTCACCATAAGAATCAAATGAATTATTTTAAAAAGGTTCCAAATACACTTCCGAGTCTCAGGAAGGTATCACATCTCGCCGACTTGTAATTCATACCAAGTATAGTAAAAACATCAGTGAAAAAACAGGTTTGCAAACCAAACTGAATGTCAGAAACTGTAATTATGATTTTTCTCCGTAACGAATGATAGGGAGCTAAAAATGGAAGTTATACAGAAATTAAACAGCTCTCACACAGCAATGAGATCCAGTGGTTGGAGCCCTGTACTGAGTAAAAGAAACTTCTACTACTACCAGACTTTTCCATACAATGTAACTTTTTGGTGCTACAGCAATGCGGTCTGACATAGTTAGCGTTTATAGACAGAGGCTGGAATCCGAGACAGAACAGCCCTGGTTTTTGTTCTTTACCAGTGGTGGGGTCTGTGGCAGGAAGCCTGGAGGCTGCGGAGAATCAGAAAAGACAGAGGAAATGCAAGGCCAGACATGCACATAAAAGTGAGGCCCACAGAGAGCTCGGTGAGACACACGGGAGGGCTTCCTGAGCCCCTCTGTGTGGCTCAGGGAGTCAGACTTGGCTTGGAAACCGCGTCCTGTTTCCACCAAAGGGGTGGGGGATGGCTACGGTTGACAGAGCAAAACACTGTCAGAGCCAGAACACTGCACTTTGAACTGATAGAGTCACATGAGAGACCAGCTTATTTCTGTTGGGAGGGACCAAGCACAGGCACGACATACATCAAGAAGCTGGACGAGGCCCAGTGTAGATGCCTGTCAGTATCAGACCTATGAAGGTCACTGTGCCATTAAATTACCCCTAAGCAGGAACCTCCCATGATAATGAGGCCGCCTTTCTAGTACCACAAAACAAGTTTTACATGGTGGAACCAAGTTAGAATTCATCATCCCAAACACATAAATTTCAAGTGGCAATAAACCACTGAGCTGTTGAGACAGCAAGTAGAAGCTAAACCCAATATCTCAGTAAGCTCATCTCTATTCACCACACCTTTTTAGAAGTTGGGTACAAACAGTCCTTTGAAATCTATTGTGCTGTCCTGACTTTGCTCCCAGTCATCATTTAATTATGCTTCCTTAAAACCACAGGTATTACAAAATCCGACGGCATAGTACTTACAAGCAGGTTCACTGATTCTTATTTTTGTGCGTGTGTAATAATGAGACAACAGAAAAAAACCCAAATGGCAACGAAGATAAGAATCAAGAACATCGTGGAAAGGGAAAAAAAAAAAAAAACCCAGGAAACTCAAGAAGAAACCTATCTGTAATGCTGGATATTAAGTTCAACAGTTCTCGTTGTTCAAGGGGACGTTAAAATCAGTTTTACTTTACATGCCTCTTTCTGAGACCCCCTTAAACAAACGCCTAAATTGCAGATTCTTTCAGTGTGTGAACGACTTCTCAGGACTAGGGCAAACCCCTTCAGCGGTTTTTTCAGTATTTTAGACCACTTGGATAAATGCCAATAGAAGTTCAGAGGCTTACGAGGGCTACTGGCTTGAAGAAAAGAGAGGTCCTTTCAGAAAAGCTTATCTCAATACAAAGGAGTAACTCGTTTGGAGTATCTAATCCAATCCTGTGAGGTAGCATGATGCTTGATGTTAACAGAGACCTAAATTCTAAACTTTCTAAACTTAAAAGGAAACGTCTTCATTTACTATTAAGGGGTAAGGAAATCTCCTCCTTATCTGGATTTTGATAGTCATAACAGATTCACTGAGAGGGACTTTAAGACCGCTGGAATCCCGGAGACTCCTTTGGAGTTATAGTGACCAAGAGAAGTTGCTAAATATTTTACGGTACTTTGACCTTGTTCCCACTCATATTAATGTCCTAGATTTATCTTCCCTTTACTGGATTTTTCCTCCTCCTCCTTTTTTTTTTTTTTTAAATGAAAAGTAGACATGAATGCTTCAGTTCATTTTGGAAATGTGCCTTTATGAAGGACTTCAGAGATATTTTTCTTTCTTTTTTAAAAATGACCTTCAAATAAAAACAATAGACTTTTCAGACAACAAAGCCCAAAGCAAGTAACATCAGACTGCAGTATGGTCACAAAAAGACCAAAGAGACCTTCTGAAGCGGGGTGGCCAAGTGCTAAAAAAACTTAAAACATTCTAAGAGAAGGTAAATTAAGTATTATTCAGGAAGACAACAATCAAAGCGGCCCAAGGTTGGAGAGCACAACAGAATCTGCATCCAGCAAACGTCCAGTTTAACTAGCACTGGTTGTTTTAAATAAAGTACTTCCTGGGGGGAACCACGTGGCCACGCAGAGTGCTTTTCTTGACATCAGGAAACAATGCTGTTTGGGGTTGCTCTTTTTTTTGGTCTTGTCTTTTTTAGACACAGTGCAGAACCCAACACATCTCGAGGCCATATTATGTGATTTTTTGTTGATTTACGAAGCAGAGATGGGTTTGGGAAAGGAAATTGTACTGAAGTTGAACTGAACTGCACTAGTCTTGGTTTACCTGCCATATGCAAAACGCCTGTCTTTGTGATGATCGCCGAAAGTATCCCAAAGCCTGAGAGAAACGCTCACTTCGTCAACGACGTCCCGGGAACGCTCCAAGACCTGCAGGAGAGACAGCACCCATGCTCACTGGCAGTCAGAGGCTCCCCCTCAGAGCCCCCGGGACGCACTTGCATTTAGCGTTCTCCTTCTATCTAACAGGACTTAGCTAAGTCCTAATTCTGTTCCTGGAGCCGCGTGCCTCAAAAGCCCTCCCTCAGGATACCATAGCCACACTCCAAGTCGGCCTTCTGGCTTTTGTTTTCTCTTGTGACACTAAAAAGTGAGTTTTGTCTCGAATATACAAGTTAACCCCTTCCCCTGCTTTTAAAAAATCAGACTGGCTGTATTCAGTTGCCTGTGGTAAACTGTAATGGAAAAGAATATAAAAGAATGTATACATAGGTATACCTGAATCACTGTGCTGTACAGCAGAAACTAACACAACATTGTAAAGCAACTAGACTTTGATAAAAAAAAAAATCAAGTAACTAGCAATCCAAAAAAATAAATAAAAATCAGACTGCCAACAGCAATGATGTACCCTTAGGATTCTAAAGAAACGCCGTCTGTCTTACCTCCTGGCAGACCCGGTACTGGTCAATGGCCCACACTGTGGGGACGTGGGTGGCCAGCAGCTGGTACTGTGTCAGCGTCGTATTACACGCTCTGGCGCAGATCAAGCGCGTCTTCCCCACGGCGTTGTCTCCCACGACCACGCACTTGATGGTTTCCACGTTGGGTCTTTCGTAGTCCATGTCAGTGTCCATTTATAAGACTCTAGAAGAAGAGAGCGGACACCACATTCAAGACACTGGTGCTTTCCAGAGCGGTCAAAGATGGGAGGGGGCCAGGCGGTTTTCCCTTGGTCCAGGTACTTCTTTGGAGGTACCCAGGCAGAAGCCAGAAGTTTGGAAGTTCCTACTAAGCCAAACTGAAACTCAACTTTTCTTTTTATATCTCACACAAGTACAAAAACACCGGATTGTTATTTTGACCCCAAACGGTTGATTCCGGTTAACATGTTATTTTCTCCTTGGTTTTCTCTAAACACAACCTGCCTACTGGAGCTCCATCCAGGCGAGTCAGGGCTGCTTGCACACATTTCTAGCTCACTAGCTAGTCACGTCAACCCGCTAAAGAGACTGGGCACCTGCAGGTTTAACCTTACACATTCGGTCATAAGCAGCCTTTTCAGTATGAGTGTCCGTTACAATCTTCCAGTGATCCAAGATCTCTCATTAAAAAGCAATTTCCTGTACGTTCTAAACTATCCTGGTGACTTAGGGGAGAATCCAAAGTGTGAGCAGAAAGGGACTACTTGACTTTAAAGAAGAGTGAACTGTAAGTGTGAGATTGGATACATTATTATTATTATTTTAATTAATTTATTTATTTTGGCTGAGTTGAGTCTTCCGTTGCTGTGTGCCGGCTTTCTTTAGTTGCGGCAGGTGGGGTTGCTCTTCGTTGCGGTGCGCAGGCTTCTCATTGCGGTGGCTTCTCTTGTTGCAGAGCACGGGCTCTAGGCGTGCAGGCTCAGTAGTTGTGGCGCACGGGCTTAGTTGCTCGGAGGCATGTGGGATCTTCCCAGACCAGGGATTGAACCCGTGTCCCCTGCATTGGCAGGCGGATTCTTAACCACTGCGCCACCAGGGAAGTCCCTTGATACATTATTAAAATTAATTTATCCTTACACTCATTCACTAATTTTTATTAATCAAATTCATTAAAAGATATTCTTAAGAGGAGCACTATAAAGAAAGATTTTGAAAAAAATTCCCTTCCTCTCTGTTTTCAGAGAAGAAATCTGGAGCATGTGGTAGAGAATGATTTTACCAGAATGAGGAGCTACTTCAGAATCTTCCTGAAACCATCAAAAAGGGTTAAAAGAGGGTTGCTGGGTGAGGGGTGAAGAGGCAGAGGAAAGCTGCTGGCAGCTCTGCTTCCCCAAAACAGGAACCCCACAAGTTGCAGAGCGGACTGCTTCCCGGTAGCAGCTGGATGGGTGGCCAACCATGCAAGATTTTAATGTATTATGATTGCTCTTCTGAGGAAGTCTACTGTTAAACTGAGAAAACTGTTGGATGGTCATTTTCTTAAAAAGAGTCCATAATGGTCTTAACAGCCATGGTAAAAAAAAAAAAAAAAAAAAAAAAAAAAAAAAAAGCTCAGAGTAGGGCCTAATACATAATTGGGAATCAAAACATGTTAAAAAAATTTTTTTTAATAAATTTATTTATTTATTTTTGGCTGCGTTGGGTCTTTGTTGCTGCACGCTGGCTTTCTCTAGTTGCAGCAAGCGGGGGCTACTCTTCCTTGCGGTGCGCAGGCTTCTCATTGCGGTGGCTTCTCTTATTGCGGAGCATGGGCTCTAGGCACATGGGCTTCAGTAGCTGTGGTGTGCGGGCTCAGTAGTTGTGGCTCGTGGGCTCTAGAGCGCAGGCTCAGTAGTTGTGGCGCACGGGCTTAGTTGCTCCGTGGAATTTTCCTGGACCAGGGCTCGAACCCATGTCCCCTGCATTGGCAGGAGGATTCTTAACCACTGTGCCACCAGGCAAGTCCCTCAATACATGTTTAATTCAATTGACTTAAGAAAAATGATAATTTGGATAATATGAGATTAAGGGTATAGAGGGAGAGATAGAAGAAGAATGTTAAAGAAGAATGCTTTTGTACAGTTAGGACCATCTGAATGTGGATAACACCAGCACAGGAGGTGTTAAACCCGAGGCTGGAGAACTATCTGGCATGAATTGAGTGGAGTGATTCAAGGAACAGATGTGTGGTGAGGTTAAGATCTGATCCTACACCCGTGAAGAGGCTTAAAATAGATACCTGTCCCCCACCTGGTAAATGCTGATTTTGAAGGTCTTGGGTGGGAAATGAGTCTTTAAATATCTCCAATTCTGGTGATTAGCCAGGTGTGGTGATTCCCAAAATCAACCTCTTTAAAATCCAGCCTTAAAATTCTATGATTGTATTAGTTCTCGATTTAATACTGTAATGTGGCAGAAGCATTACTTTGGCATCAGACGGGTGGTGCTTAAATTCTAGAACACTTGGCAGTGTCTGGAGGCATTTGGCAGTGTCTGGAGGCATTTGGCAGTGTCTGGAGGCATTTGGCAATGTCTGGAGGCATTTTTGGTTGTCACAATGGGTGTGGAGAAGGGCTACTGGCTTCAGGTAGGCAGAGGCCAGAGATGCTGCTAAACATACTACAATGTACAGGGCAGCTCCCACAACAAAGAATTATCTGGCCCCAAATACCAACCCTGCCTTGGATGGATGAGAGTTTGAATCCTGGTCTCTCTGCTTTCTAGTCATTTCTTTGACTTTAGGCAAGTCAGCGGCACTATCTGAGCCCTAGCTTCCTCGTCTGTTAGATGGGAATGACAGTACCCATCTCCTAATGCGGTGAGGGTTAGGTGAACTGATGTTTTCAGTCCCCAGGGCCGTACCTGACACACCGATGGCTTCAAAATTATAATCATCATGCTGAAATGAATACTTTTAGATGACAACAAAATTGAGTCAGGTGGAAGACCAGGATTAGATGCAAAAATCATAAACTTAATCATCATAAAGATCTATAAAAAGGATACATTTTAGCAGAGCAATTAAAAGGTAATTCATTGAAAACTGCAGCACATAAATACAAGATGGAGCACAGCTGACCCGATGCAAAGAAGGCAGAGAAAGTTCTGGGTGGGGAGGGGGAGAGAGGAAGTCGCAGTTAACTGAAGGATAACAGAGTGGCAAAGGTACGTTAAAAATATTTTTATGGGGCACTTCTAGATCCTAGAACAAAAGTGGTAGGACTTCACAACAGTCTTTGACAAGATTCTGGTGATATTGCCATGGGGTAGCCTATGTCAGAAAAAACCAGGTTCCATTTGGAGTCTCACAACTCTGGAACCTGAGGTCTATTACTCTGAATGTCCTAAGTGACATGAAAACTTTATACTTTTGAGTGAATTTTATTTTATTTTTTAGATAGATAAAAGTCAAAGAGAACCAATCCATAAAATTGGGGAGAATGTTTGGATTTAGTAAAAATTCAGACATGACACAAAAACTGTAACATTGGTTTTCTCGTTGGCTTGCAAACTTACTCTGACAGCATCCCCCCAAAGAGGAGTCCCCCAAATAATTTGGATAGTGGCAGCTCAGGTGGAACAGCTGTGTAGCTTTTACAGAAGATGACTTGGAGGGGGATAAAAGCCCTTCTGGTTTTATATGAAGGCCATGATTACAAAAATATCATCACTTTACTTATTTATAGACACATCTCATGCACAGTCCTAAAAAGAATTTCTGCATCAAAGGTGAGAATAACATCCCTTGGTCCTCTCATCTCTAGCAATCTGTGCAAAACCGAAGTGACTGCCAAAGGTGCTGAACTCTGTGCAAAGGTGACAGCGTATAAGGGAAGTGAAAGGCAGGCAGAGTTAAATTCTCATAGCCCGGATCATGCACTCTACATGGGGCACTTCCAGGAAGAGTTTGCTGGCTTTCCAAAATCCGAGGCTCCAAATCTTTCCTTTTGGGTAGAAATTTACTTAGTGGTAGTTTAAAAAGTACTTTAAGAGTATGACGTCACAGCCAAGGGTGTAAACTCCCGCTCTTCTTGTACTGTAAACCAAGTATTCATCCGTTACACATAAACCCATAAACATTACATTACGGTCTAATTATAAAAATATGCAATTGTATACTCTTTTGCTTGTTATGGGCTCAAACTTATCCATATCTAGCACTCTTACGGTTGAATGCGCGCGTACGACCATCTGGATAATGACTCTCTGGTTTCTGATTTTTATTCACTGGGAAAAGAGAGTAATAAATATTCCTTCAACATTGTTAATAAATTTCGCCACCATAAATCCTGCTGATCTATGAAGATACCCTTTTGCCTTTAGATCCATATCTGGGGAGACAAGGAAGGTATAAAAGGGAAAGAATAGCTAGGCGGAAGTGTTACTGGTAACCTGATACTGTGGCAGCTCTGTAATCTCACTCAAAACCGACTTGAACTTTATTTCATACTTTCACTGAATCTTCAGGACATGGATGCTGACAGTTAAAAATGCTGCCTGAAAAATCTACTTGTACACTCTCTAGAAGTCAGAAGTTTATTTAAAAACAGGTAAGTGATAAAAATAAGAAATGAAAGAGGAGAAATAATACCTGATACTGCAGAAATAAAAAAAAAAACATAAGAGAATACTATTCCAACAAACTGGAGAACCTAGAAGAAACTGACAAGTTTATAGAAATATACAGCTCACCAAAACTGAATCAAGAAGATATAATCTGAACAGACCAACCACTAAAAATGAAATAGAGTCTGTAATAAAAGAAAAAATTCCTTGCAAACAAAAGTCCAGGATGGGATGGCTTCACTGAAGAATTCTACCAAACATATAAAGGAGAACTTATACAAATCCTTCTCAAACTCTTCCAAAAAACTGAAGAGGAGGGAACCCTCCCAAAGTCATTCTATGAAGCCACCATCGCCCTGATACCAAAACCAGACAAAGACACTACCAAAAAAATTATAGGCCAACATCCTTGATGAACATAGATGCAAAAATCTTCAACAACATATTAGCAAATTGAACCCAACCACACATAAAAAGGATCATACACCACAATCAAGTTGGATTCATCCTAGGGTCACAAGGCTGGTTCAACATACATAAAATCAATGTGATACACCACATCAACAACAGAAAAGACAAAAACCTCTGTTGATCATCTCAACAGATGCAGAAAAAGCATCTGATAAAATTCTACATCCATTCATGATAAAAACTCTCAGCAAAGTGTGTATAGAGGGAACATATCTCAACATAATAAAAGCTATTTATGACAAACCCACAGTCAACATAATACCCAACAGTGAAAAGCTGAAAGCCTTCCCACTAAAATCTGCAACGAGACAAGGATGCCCAGTCTCACCACTTTTAGTTAACATAGTATTGGAAGTCCAAGCTACAGCAATCAGACAAAAAAAAAAGAAAAAAAAGAAATGTGTCCAAATTGGAAGGGAAGATGTAAAATTGTCTTTACATGCAGATAACATGGTATTCTATATGAAAACCGTAAGGACTCCACACAAAAACTGTTAGAACTGATGAACGAACTCAGCAAGGCAGCAGGATACAAGATTAACATACAGAAATCTGTTGCATTTCTTTACACTAACAATGAAATATCAGAAAGAGAAAGTAAAAAAAAAAAAAAAAATCCCTTTAAAAATCATGTCCAAAAAAAAGATACACAGGAATAAACCTGACCAAGGAGGTGAAAGACGTACGTACTGAGAACTATAAACATTGATAAAGGAAACTGAACGTGACTGAAAGAAATGGAAAGATAGTCCACGCTCTTGGATTGGAAGAATTAATATATATATTTTTAGCTTCATTTTTTATTGGAGTATAATTGCTTTACAATGTGATGTTAGTTTCTCCTGTACCATGAATCAGCTATATACATACCTATATCCCCTCCCTCTTGCACCTCCTTCCCCATCTCCCATCCCACCCATCTAGTTCATCACAGAGCACCAAGCTGAGCTTCCTGTGCTTTACAGCATGTTCCCGCTAGCTATTTTACGCATGGTAGTGTATATATGTCAATCCTAATCTCCCAGTTCATCCCACCCTCCCCTTCCCTCCCTGTGTCCACATGTCCGTTCTGTACATCTATGTCTCTATTCCTACCCTGCAAATAGGTTCACCTGTACCATTTTTCTACATTTCACATGTATATGTTAATATACGATATTTGCTTTTCTCTTTCTGGCTTACTTCATTCTGTATGACAGACTCTGGGTCCCTCCACATCTCTACAAATGAGCCAATTTCGTTCCTTTTTACAGCTGAGTAATACTCCATTGTGTATATGTATCACATCTTCTTTATCTATTCATCTGTTGTTGGACGTTTAGGTAGTTTCCATGTCCTGACTCTTGTAAATAGTGGGGCAATGAACATTGGGGTACATGTGTCCTTTTGAATTATGGTTTTCTCAGGGTATATGCTCAGTAGTGGGATTGCTGGGTCATATGGTGGTTGGCAGAATTAATATTGTTAAAATGGCCATACTACCCAAAGCAATCTACAAATTTAATGCAATCCACATCAAATTTTCCACAGAACTAGAACAAATAATCCTAAACTTTATATGGAGGCACAAAAGACCCAGAATTGCCAAAACAATCCTGAGGAAAAAGAACAAAGCTGGAGGCATAACCTTCTCAGACTTCAGAATCAAAGCAGCATGGTATTGGCACAAAACCAGACATACGGATCAATGGAACAGAATAGAGAGCCCAAAAATAAACCCACACACTTAGGCTCAGTTAATCTATGACAAAGCAGGCAAGAATATACAATGGAGAAAAGACAAGTGGTGTTGGGAAGGCTGGAGAGCCGCATGTAAATCAGTGAAGTTAGAACACTCCCTCACATGGTACACAAAAGTAAACTCAAAACGGCTTAAAGACTTAAATATAAGACATGCCACCATAAAACTCCTAGAAGAGAACGTAGGCAAAACATTCTCTGACATAAATCGTAGCAATGTTTTCTTAGGGCAGTTTCCCAAGACAAAAGAAATAAAAGCAAAAATAAACCAAAGGAGCCTAAACTAACTTACAAGCTTTTGCACAGCAAAGGAAACCGTACGAAACAGAAAGACAACCTACGGAATGGGAGAAAATATTTGCAAACGATGCAACTGACAAGGGACTAATTTCCAAAATATACAAACAGCTCATACAACTCAATATCAAAAAAACCAAACAACCCAATCCAAAAATGGGCAGAAGACCTAAACAGACATTTCTCTAAAGAAGACATACAGGTGGCCAACAGGCACACGAGAAGACGCTCAACATCACTAATTATTAGAAAAATGCAAATCAAAACTACAATGAGGTATCACCTAACACTGGTCAGAGTGGCCATCATCAAAAAGTCTACAAACAATAAATGCTGGAGAGGGTGTGAAGAAAAGGGAGCCCTCCTACACTGTTGGTGGGAATGTAAATTGGTGCAGCCACTAGGGAGAGCAGTATGAAGGTTCCTTAAAAAACAAAAGAGAGTTACCATATGATCCAGCAATCCCTATTCTGGGCATATATCTCGAAAAGATGAAAACTGTAATTTGAAAAGATACATGCACCCCAGTGTTCATAGCAGCACCATTTACAATAGCCAAGACATGGAAGCAACCTAAATGTCTACTAACAGAGGAACGGATAAAGAAGACATGGTATATATATATACAATGGAATATTACTAAGCCATAAAAAATGAATGAAATAATGACATTTGCAGCAACATGGATGGACCTAGAGATTATCTTACTAAGTGAAGTAAGTCAGAGAAAGACAAATTTCATGACATCATTTATATGCAGAATGTAAAAAATGTTACAAATGAACTTATTTATGAAACAGAAACAGACTCACAGACATAGAAAACAAACTTATGGCTACCAAAGGAGAAGGGGAGGGGGAGGGATAAATTAGGAGTTTGGGATTAACAGATACACACTACTGTATATAAAAGAAACAACAAGGTCCTACTGTATAGCACAGGGAACTATATTCAATATCTTGTAATAACCTATAATGGAAGAGAATCTGAAAAAGAACATATATGTATGCATAACTGAATCACTGTGCTGTATACCTGAAACTAACACAGCAGTGTAAATCAGCTATACTTCAATTAAAAAAAAAACTGGTAAGTGAACAAGATATTGTGGAGGTTGGGAAGTGAAGGACTTGGTGAAGTGCAGGGAGGCCACTGCTCTGGGTACCGGTGCCCTCCACAAGGCCGGCTTAGAACAGCGTGGTCCCGATCTTCTAGCTCTCAGGTTACGCCATCGGCTTGGTTATCCCGTATCTGCCCCCGCCATTATTACTGCCATCTACTGGACTTCACGTCGCTCCTGCACATCCACCACCAACTCAGTCTTCTTGCCGCGTCCACAGGATGACGCACCCCACACCCAAGCCTCCGAGCTTCTTCGCCTCTTCAGTGCCAGTGACATTCACCACACCGTACTGGGGCTATTCGTACCTTTTGGCCGTGTGCTGGATATCGCTGTCCTTCAGAAACATTTTACCTCTGAAATCTCCAATTCCAAAATCCTACTCTAAGAGCAAAAAATCCTGTCTTTACAGCCCAGTGCTGGGTGAAATATGGCCACGGCAGCGACTCCCATCAGGAGATGGAATCTATTTCCCTTCCTCTTGAATGTGAGTGACTTCCTGGCCCAACCCAAAAGAATGTGGTGAATGTGACGCTGTGTGAGTTCCGGAATGAAGGCCTCCACAGGCCCCGCAGCTCCACCTTCGTGCTACTGGAGCAACCTCAAGGCTGTCCTCTGAGGCCCGCCCAGCAGAAGATGAGGATTCAGTGAGGAAAACCGAGGCAGTCCGGCCCGATGGCCATCACCAAATGCCACATAATGGGAGGCCATCTTGAATCCTCTAGGCCGGCCAACCCTCCAGCTGAATGTTGTTTTATGAGTGAACCGGCTGAAACCAGCTGAGGAATCACCCAGCCAACCTACAGAATCCTAAGAAATAATAAACTGTTGCTTTAGGCCACCAAGTTTCGGGGTGGTTTGTTTCAGAGTGATAGTTAATTGAAACATATACATTATTCTTTGGGAAAATCTCCAGAACCTCGACTCCTCCATTAAAAAATAATATATACATTTCCATATCAGAGGATAGGCCCCTCTTGGATGATCTTTTCTACCTAGGGTTGAGGAATCATGCCAACTCTTGTCTACACCGTCACCCTCAACTTCTTGCACTGCACTGTGCAGTAGGCAAAACAACGGTCCCTCGAAGATGTCCATGTTCGAATCTCTGGGACCTGTGAATATGTTCTGTTACATGGCACGCGGGAATTAGGTAGCAAATGGGACTGAGGTTGCTAACCAGCTGACTTTACTATAATCGAGATTATCCTGGATTATCTGAGTAGGCCCAGTGTAATCACAAGAGTCCTTTACATGTGGAAGAAGGAGGCAAGAAGGAGGCAGAAGGTCAGAGTCGGAGAGAAATAAAGGACGACTCTGAAGATAGAGGGAAGGGCCCTAAACCAAGAAATGCAGGTAACCTCTGGGAGCTGGGACAGGTAGGGAAGCAGATTCTCCCCTGGGGCCTCCAGCAGGAACACAGCCTGGCAACACCTTGATTTTTACCCCGGTGACACCCGTTTCAGGCTTCTGACCTCCAGAACTATAAGATAATACATCTGTTGGTTTAAGACATTTAACTTTGGGTACCTTGTTACAGCAGCAGTAGGAAACTAACACAGCTTGCTTTAGCCGCACAAAATGGCTTTCAAAATTCTAAACATTGGGGACTTCCCTGGCGGCCCACGGATTAAGACTCCGCACTCCCCATGCAGGGGGTGCGCGGTCCATCCCTGGTCAGGGAGCTAAGATCCCACGTGCTGCACGGCAAAAAAAAAAAAAAATTCTAAACGTTGTGTGTACCTCCGCAATTCTTCATCTGCCTGGTGAATTCTATTCATTCCCTAAAATCTTATTCAGATAATACGTCCTCTAAAAAGCTTTCATAATTGCCCCACCTCCCCACAGACTAAATTACTTGCTCCTCTGTACCAATAAATGGTTTTAGGAGAAGCAATCAAAAACATAGATACTCTCTTTCTCTTCCTCTCTCTCTCACTCATTTTTTCTTATATTAGCAAATCACTGAATGGTGGTCTGTGACCTTTTAATTTTTTTCCCTGCAGCTGTAACTTCAAAGTGCCCGTCTTGTTCACTGAATGAATCATCAGCTGTTTCTGGGGTACTAGTATATACGGAAGTGCTTGGAATATATGAGCATACGATGCCCCTCTTCTATAAAGCTGTGTCATGGGTCCCTAATATACTCCTGGGCAAACCATGGGCAAAACAGTGATGGAACCCAACATGACCCTAGCTGCCCTAGGCTGCTTTTCAAAGCATGTTCCTTCCTGTGATGGTTCCCCACACCCACCTTCAGTCCTTGAGATGATGGCCTTTGTGCTGTCCTGTTCTCTTAAGAAACAGGTTCTCAGGACGTCTCAGGCACGTTCGCTTCCTCAGTCACACGACAGCTAGGTGACCATCAGAGTCTTGTCTCCATAACTGAATAATTCAGAGGCACCATGGCTTATAAAACTCTAGATGTTTCCGCTTGTCCCAGGTGGGTGCACATTAAGATAGGGCCACTATCTGAATTCAGGTAAGGGTGCAGATCTCTTCTAACACTAGAAATTCAGACATTAGAGCGGGTGGCAAGGAAAGATTTATCACTTGTCTAAGATGCCTCACTGAGCATCTCCTAATTCCTCCGCATCACCCCACTCTCGGAATATGCCGCCTCTTACTGTCACTTTTTCCGTATCTTTTGTTATATTTGCTACTGCAGTCAAGGCCAGGTGAGCAGTCTGCTTAAAGACAGAAATCTAAGGCCCATAGAGGGGCCTTTGTACTTTAAGCTCCATTCGGCTGTTACGAACAGTTTGAACAGGGCTCTTGCACAGCCACTAAACTTTCTTGTCCTTTAGAAAAGCATATACTCTGAACGTTAAGAAATAATTTAACTTGGTCATTAAAAATACTAGTGGAACAAATTTCAGCGTCTTTGAAGAGTTAACTTTGAAAGAAAAACTGAGAATTTTATATTATTGGCCGGAACAAAAGGGAAATGTTAAGAGTTGCATAATAACTATAGCCAACAGCCAAGTTTCAACTGTGCAGATTTCATTATCCTGAGCTCTTAATCACCAGTCCTAGTGAGGCAGGAGCTGCCTTATGCATTATATAAACATCTCAGCTGGAATGGAGAATGGGTCCAGACCTGGGGAAAGAGACAGTCGGGGCTGGGCTGGGCTGGGCTGCGCTGGGCTTCCCTAAATCAAAACTTCACCGAAATATATCTCCAGGATAATACTGCCTTTCATCATTCAAAGCAACAATATTTTTTCAATTGAAAGTTGTGATCAAAACAAAAAAGAGATTAAGTAATAGAAAAAGCACTGCAGAGAAGTCCAGGGATACAGATAATACAGGGACACTTTTAGAAACATTCACTCGTTCTCAGCAGAACCCTGTAAAGGCCTACACCAGATCACGTTCCTTCCTTTTTAAAAACTCAGTGTCAGTGGGGAAGGTGGGCCAGGATTCGAAATAGACTTCTCCTTCTGTCTATCCACTGCCCTTAATACATGCTGTCTCAGTGAAAAACAACAAATCAGAAACAGCTTAAAAGGTGCATACAAATTCCAGGGTAGGTTTCAAGACCACCGTAAGTAAAGTGTGTGCTGCATGCCTACAAACATGCCAGGTAACCTCGCCTTTGATGTTGACTGTGCCATTATTTCTGCTCAAATGCCCTTTCTCGTGCCCCTGATCCATCCGCTGAAATAGTTCTTAGGACTCGGGCTGTCATAGTTAAAGAAACAGAGGCTGCATTTAGTGAGTGCCAGGCCTACAGGTGGACAGCAGCAGACAGGCCAGGGGTGGTGCTGGCCCTCAGGGACCCTCACAGTCAGGTGGGGAGAGACCACTAAACCTGGGGACATAACTGTACGTTTGATAAGCTCCCTGAGGAAGAACGAAAGGGGTTATGAGAGGAAATGATGGGTGGGAGGTCTCCACGAGGAGGTTCCATGTCCCTGCTCTCAAGAATGAGAAGGGCCCCGTCACGAGATGGGAACGAAGCAGGTGGGAAAAGCTCAAGTGTAGGGAACTGGGGCAAGAGAGGGCTGCAAGGCAGGAAGGGGCCAGGTCACACACGGCCTTTTAGGCCACGGTCAGGAGTCTCGATGTTATTCTCAGTGAAGTGAGAAGCCACTGAGGTGTTTTCAGCAGAGGAATAACAGGTTCTGACTTGCTTTTTTTTTAAAGGATCATTGGTTTCACCGAGACTGCCGTGTGGAGAGCATGTGGGGGGATTCTGAGCAGTGGCCGAGGCCCAGCTAGGAAGCTCCTAAGTTCTCCAGGAGGGAAAGGGTGGCGGCTGGGACCAGGGTGGAATCAGCAGAGATGGAGCAAAGCAGACACATTCAAGTTCATTTTGGAACGAGAAGCACTTAGCACGTTCTCCCTTTATCCTGTCTCCTAGGGTATTTATCAAATTCTTGTGTTGTAATATTCACAGTTAGGCTCACCAAGATGATGCACTTTTGACAACAGAGACTCTTATTCACCTTTAAATCCTCAGATCCTTTCATGGTGCCTTGGCCGTATGTGGCTTGCCGTAAATATCTGTTCACTTGCATATACAAGCACAGTCATTCCACCTTCCTTAGGAAACCTTCCACCTGGGGCTGGCAGAGACCTGGCGCTCGGCTGTCTCTGGTGACTGATAATTAAGCCCATGGCCTCGAAAGCTGCGGCATGTTGCCAAGCCTGCAGAGGAACACGTTGAGGGACATCTGTGTGGCCCATCATGAGAGCTGTCTCTGACAGATGGCAGTGCACCAGCCATGGCTCCCCCAGCAGGAAGAGCATCAGTAACCATGGGAACCACCACGGACCAAGGTCCAGGCCCCTCCACCAAACGGGAAGGCAGGGGGCAGGGAGGAGCCCCGATATAGGCAGATAAGAGTGGCTTCGGGCTGGACCGGATTTAGAAAAATAAAGGAATGTGGTCTTTCACTGTGCTCTAGTGCCTATAGCCAATTTATGAATCTTGATAATATTTATGTATAAGGGACGTATAAAGTTCTCATCCACTTTTAGACTTTGACATCCTAATTCAAGGGATTCCCAACTCTCTTCACTGCTTGGCTGAAAAAGAAGAGGAAAAGGGAGGCATCCACTACATAGGGAGAAAGATTCATAACTGATACGAACATGAGTCTGGAAGACAGAGTTCAGTCTATGCCTACAAGAGCCACATCACAAAAGGCAATTAGCTGGACTTAAGGCAAGTTAGCCATGAAAGCACAGATGCCTTGGACCCCCCTCTACCCATGTCTCACTAAAATTAACCTTGTTCTGTACAGACAGCAGACTCCAAAACAGCACCAGAAACTAAGAGTAAGAAGTATCCTATCCATTCACCAGAAACTGCAAAGATCTCCACCCAGTTCATTTCCATGGAGCCAAATGAGAAGGTCACTCTTTTCCACGGGGAGAAGAGTTGGCCTGGAGGGAAGCAGGAGGCTCTTTGCCACAGATGCCTGTGATCTGGAGTGATACGAGCTGGACTCACTGGGACAGGGTGGAAAGAGGAGATTGTGGAGCCGCTGGAGAGCCATTAGGACACCGGCAGGCTGCTGTCATTGCCCCATCCTGAGGCTGGGCCAGGCAGACAGCACCGAGCATGGAGGAGACTGGTTTTTGCTTCCTTCAGCTGGCCCCGCCAGGCTGTTTCCGCTTTGACGCTGCAAACAGAAGAGACTGAGCTTGCGATGTTGACGCCAGAGGGAGTGCGGTGAGGGCGTACGAGGCTGGACGTCGGTACATCCTCTGTGGTGCACGTTGGTCCTTATCTCACCCTCCTAAGTCCTCTCAACCCGAACCAAACTGAATAGCTTTGCTTGTCCGCTGGGGACTGGGTGGGTTCCTGGATCTCTACAGAGCCCTGCCTTGGTCCCCGAAAGCCTAAGGTTATTCCAAGCATTTGGAATGTAAATATACTTCAATCCTTGGCCAGCATAAATCCTTTTTTATATGGATGGACTAAACAGTGACCATTCAACATATGGTCTATTAAAAACCCAGACACAAAAAAATACATGCACCCCAGCGTTCATTGCGGCACTATTTACAATAGCCAGGACATGGAAGAAACCTAAATGTCCATCAATGGAGGAATGGATAAAGAAGATGTGGTACATATACACCATGGAATACTACTCAGCCATAAAAAAGAATGAAATAATGACATTTCCAGCGACGTGGATGGACCTAGAGATTCTCATATTGAATGAAGTAAGTCAAACAGAGAAAGACAAATATCATATTATATTGCTTATTATATGTGGAATCTAAAAAAATGGTACAAATGAACCTATTTGCAAAACAGAAATAGAGTCACAGATGTAGAGAAGAAACTTATGGTTACCAAAGGGGAAAGTGGGGGGGAAGGATAAATTGGGAGATTGGGATTGACATGTACACACTACTATATACAAAATAGATAACTAATAAGAACCTACGGTATAGCACAGGGAACTCTACTCAGTACTCTGTAAGGACCTATATGGGAAAAGAATCTAAAAAAGAGTGGAGGGACTTCCCTGGCGGCACAGTGGTTAAGAATCTACCTACCAATGCAGGGGACACGGGTTCGATCCCTGGTCCGGGAAGATCCCACATGCTGTGGAGCAACTAAGCCCGTGTGCCACAACTTCTGAGCCTGCGCTCTAGAGGCCACGAGCCACAGCTACTGAGCCCACATGCTGCAACTACTGAAGCCCGTGTGCCTAGAGCCTGTGCTCTGCAACAAGAGAAGCCACTGCAGTGAGAAGCCCGCGCACCGCAAATAGAGAAAGCCCGTGTGCAGCAACGAAGACCCAACGCAACCAAAAAAAAAAAAAAAAAAGTGGATATATGTATGTGGATAACTGATTCACTTTTCTATACAGCAGGAACTAACACAACATTGTAAATCAACTATACTCCAATTAAAATTAATAAAAAAAGTACAAGAAATTAGCTAAAGACATAGAGAAAATTCTTCTACTGAAGTAGATATGCTCTAAGAAACATAAGAAAAAAAATCCTATCCATGTACTTGATCACGCAAAAGAAGATAATGCAGGTATACTAACAGCAGATGAGGCTATAAGTAGGCAACAGAACATGGTAAGTAAAGGCCATGTATAAATGGAATATGAGTCAGCCAAATTCAAAACCATGCTGGCAACAGTCAATAGCAGCCTTGAAAATGTAGTAAAATGAATTCGTGAGGTAGAGGGCAAACATGAGGAACTCTAAATATAGAAATAAGGCCCTCTGAAAACGATGTAACGGAAGATATCAGGTAAGAGGCTGTTGAAAAGCAATCCCATAGATAGTAGGGTAGGGCTCTTGAAGAAATAAGGTTGCAAAATGTGATTGAATAGAACAAATTTTTCCCAGTACTAAAAGGAGGATGTAGTGGGGAGAAAAAGAAGGAGAAGATAAGAAGACTCCAAAGCTATACATTTTTCAGCAAAAAATAATTGTATAATAATCCTGTAAGTATCTTAGCAAAACATCTTCTAAAACTAATGGCGAAAAACATTTCTATCAAGAAAGGATAATACAGATGACCATATACTTCACCAATACATTATTTTAATGCAGTAGAAACCACAGAGCCTTCAAAGGAAAAGGATATAATAACAAATTTGTGAATCAGGTCAAATTAATATTGGTGTGAAGGCAACATAAAGTTATTTTTGGATATTAAAGACTCAGGGGGTGGGACTTCCCTGGTGGTCTAGTGGTAAAGAATCCGCCTTCCAATGCAGGGGACGTGGGTTCGATCCCTGGTCGGGGAACTAAGATCCCACATGCCACATGCCGCAGGACAACTAAGCCCACGCGCCGCAGCTACTGAGCTCGCGCGCCTCAACTAGAGAGAGAAAACCCACATGCCACAACTAGAGAGAAGACCACACGCTGCAATGAAAGATCCCGTGTACTGCAACTAAGACCCAATGCAGACCAAAAAAAAAAAAAAAGACTTGGGGGCAAAACCTCAAATGTCTTTAAGGAATTAAACTGCTCAAAGATACTTGCCAAAACACCCAGAGATAATTAAAAAGGAAAAAAATGGACATTTCAGTTTCAAAGAACTGTGGAAACCAGAACCAGTCGAGAATATAAGACCAGCCTACAGTTATTTAGCCTTTGGTTTCAAATTTATATAGAAAAATTATCTGTAAAAGATAATTAGAAGGTAAAAAAGAGCAATTCATAGTAGAAGCATAGCAGTAATAATGACCCTTGAGAGATTAAAAGGCATGTAATAAAAAGGAAGACAAATTCTATAAGTAAAAAGAGAAGGTAATGCAAATACCTGACATGAGATGAATAATCAGAATCACCATCAGATGAAGAAAGCAAAAGTGAAATACAACACACGGAGGGCTTGAGTAGCATAAAAAGTGGCATTAAGTTAATAGGTAACCCACATTTAAAAAAAAATCTATAAGGGAGTGCTTTCTTTTCAAGTGTTCTTGGCACATTTATAAAAGTTGACTACATATGGATTGATCATAAAGACAAATATCCTTCAAAACATAAGTTATAGCAACCAAATTCTCTAGCCACAAAGAAAGAAATGAAAACGTTAAGAGGAAAGGTTTTATGACAGCAACCAAGAAACTCAACCACTTGGAAATTTGAAAAATACCCATCTAAGAACTTTATAAGTGGAAAATGTTTAAAAAGCAAATATATTTATCACATCTTTATTAAGAATAAGGAAAAATCGCAAACCACTTGTCTGTGATAAGTCGGGGGATAATTATTTAAGGTACTTGGTATGTGATCTTGGGCAAATTACTTAATCTTTCTAAACCTCTATTTGCTTGTCTGTAAACTGGGGATAATGACTTCCCTCAATGGTTGTTGTGAAGATGAAATTAGATAATGCTTGTAAAATATTTTAATCACTATGCCAGCCATCAAGAGAATATTCAGTAAGTCTGATCTGTTAAGATTATCATTATTTAAAATTATGTTTACATTAAGTTTGCAGTAACTGAGAGACGTGCTAATGTATCACTACAGAGGGGAAAGTGCAGGAGAGTCATCTGAAATATAGTTGACAAAAACTACATAAAATGAATATGTGTAACTCGAATAAAATCAAGCCTCCTTGTTCTCTCCAAGTACCACCTTACCACAGTGACACATCTAAAAGGGACAAAAATGTGACTTTTAGAAAGCCTTGAAAACAATACAGGTATTGAAGAATAGAGAGATGTGGTTCACATAATGTATCAGGCATCTTGCAGCGAAACTTCTAAAAAGTCTCTTTGGGATGTTTCCCTGAAGAGTTCTGCCTCCATGGCAACTGCTCAAACCTGTCTTTTTGCCTCTCGGGACCCTAGAGCTTTTCCCTTCAGGTGTTGCTTCATCCCCTCTCACAGGGCTGGCCATTGCTCTCTGCCTCTCTCACGTGCATTCCCCTCAGCCAACGAACTGATCTTCCTTGGGGACCCGCCCTTTGTTTGAAGGGGAAGAGATGGGTGGGTTTTGATAAGTGAATACTTAAAATTTAATAAATTGTGCCCTTGCCATCTAAAGGGCAACAATACCAGTCTCCTCCTCCTGCAACAATACATGGAAAATAAATTGGAAGGAAGTACACTAAACAGATGCCAGTGATTGTGGCTGGATCATGGGGCTGTAACTTGTTGCCAGTTTTCTGCTTTCCCGTAGTTTCCAAATTTTCTACAGTGAAAATATATTACCTCTTTTTGGTAAACTGCGATAAAATTCACATGCCATAAAACTCACCCTTTTAAAGTGTGCAATTCAGGTTTTTTTTTTTATTATATTCACAAAGTTGTACACCTATTCCCACTATCTAATTCTAAAACATTTTCATCATCCCTAAAAGAAACCTTGTGCCCATTAGCAGACATTTTTGTTCCCTCCTCCCGCCAGCTCTGGAAACCATTAATTTACTTTCTGTTGCTATGGACTTTCCTACTCTGGACATTTCTTATAAATGGAACCATACGAGAGATGGCCTTTTGTGTCTGTCTTCTCCTACTTAGCATAATGTTTTCAAGTTCATCCATGTTGTAGCATGTATTAGTACCTCATTCCTTTTTATTGGCTGAATAATATTCTTAGATGTATTACTTCTATAATGGGAAAACTATTTTAAAAAAAGTAATGAGTACATAAGCATAACCCTTGATTGTTAATTCTGCTAAGAGTACACTGGTACACTCCAGTAATAATAAAAAATGATTTTTGATGATAGATTAATTATTTTTCAAAATCATGTATTTAAAAAGCATAGTGAGTCTATTAAACCTGTTTTTTTCTGACTCAACCTCTCAACTAAAAAGAACATAGGAACCTAGGGCTTCCCTGGTGGCACAGTGGTTGAGAGTCCGCCTGCCGATGCAGGGGACACGGGTTCGTGCCCGGGTCCGGGAAGATCCCACATGCTGCGGAGCGGCTGGGCCCGTGAGCCATGGCCGCTGAGCCTGCGCGTCTAGAGCCTGTGCTCTGCAATGGGAGAGGCCACAACAGTGAGAGGCCCGCGTACCGCAAAAAAAAAAAAAAGAACATAGGAACCTAAATGATATCTTGCTGAATATCAGACATAGCAATTCAGCCAAAGGAGACAGCTGTGTACAACCAGGATATTTAATATACGATTCTATCTCAAAGAGATGAAAAATTCTTGGCTTTTAAATTTTGAGTGTTTAAAGGGAATACTTATGGTAATGAAAGTGAGCAATTTTAAGAAATTGTTGGGAACTTAGCCCATGAACTATTCTGTGGCAATCAATTGTAGTTAAGATTTTTTTAAGTTGGATAATGTAGTATAATCAGCTTTATATTCATTAAGGAAAAAAGTTCCAAATTCGTTTGTATGCCTGTTGTGTATTTGTATACCTGCAAATCACAAACACATAAATATTGCACACTCAGTGCATGAATTTAATGTTATAATTTTTACTCGGAAAGGCAGATTCTACATATTCTCAGTTACAAGGGAGATAGTTTGATCAAAGCTGACTGCAGCTAGCTCATATTAAGGAAGAGTTCAGTCAAAAATCAAATTCTGTAAATGAGTGACTTACCCAGGACATAAAATTTGAAGCGGTTCAGACATACTGACGGTGCAGTGGGGTGGTGACCAGAAGTGGGGTTCTTGATCTAGGTGTTGGTTACAGACGTATGTTCCGTTTGCAAAAATTCATCAAACTGTACACTTGTGATCTAGACACATTTCTCTATGCATGTTATACTTCAATATCCTTTTTTAAAGTCAAAAATATATATAAGCAACAAAGGACACTATACATTGTTTTCAGAGGGCCTGTAGTCCTCATATGGGTGAGCCTTAGCCAAAGGCTGGATAAGGAAACTTTGTCAAGAATTGATAATTAAAATATTGGTCAAGTCTTTAGAGAGATGTCAAAGTGCTCGTTTGAGAAAGCTCATATCAAGTCTGCAGACTAGATGCCCTTAAAAATCCGTCCTTGTATAGAGAAGTCTCTATAGTCCTCTGTCATAAATTGTTCATTCCAAGTATTCTCTAAAGATGTCACCTGGGTTACCGTCTGTAGCACCAGAAAGACCACCTGCTGCGAAACCTTCAGATATGATGACAATCAAACAATTGCATTTAATCATTGATGAGACTATAACATGTCGGTTAGGATTAGCTTATGCTCTCATTCAGGCAAATGAAGAAAACTATTCCCCCACCACCACCTGCCCCCCAGGATTTCTTAGCAACATTAGACCAGAAACACAAAAATGCTGGTAGACAAAAACCTTAAAAATCTCTTATTTTATTCGAGGTTATTGGCTGCCAGCAACGTGTGGATTCTAGCTAGTATTTTCAGAACATGTTCGTATACCTTCCAACTCTAGGTAGGAATTATTACATGAAAGATTGTACATTATTTAAAAGCAGGATGAGGCACTGTTAGTGGCAGTGGAAGATGGTATCATTATTTTGGAGTGCCACTGGCACTCAAAAGACTTTAAAATGTCCATAACTTTCATCCAGTTATAAGACTTTACTCCTAGAAAACTATTTAGGATTACAAAAAGATTCCATTAAAGGAGTGTTCATCATATTACTGTGGAAACAAAATATTGGAAACAATTTTAGAAATCCAACCACAGGGGAGGGATTTTTAAAAAGTGTCCATATAATGGGAGAGTATATAGCAGTTAAAAATATGTTATAGGAGTACATTTATTATTTCAGTTAGAGGTTCATGAGTAACACCATTCCTTAAAAATCACGTACCTAAAAAAAATTATGTACCTAAATATACACAAAAATATTTGGGATAGAGATACATTAAAATATTAATGCCAACTGGGATTATAACTGATTTAATTTTTCTTTTTTTCTTATCTACATACCTATTCCATCTTTTCTATAATGAACATGTGTTATTTTATAACAAAGACATTTTACAAAAAAGTGAGGTTGGGGAGGTAGGAAAACCAGGGACTATGATATTTATGTGTGTGGGAATACATTCTTCTTTCGCTAAGTGGAATTAGTGTCTATTCTTTACTTTTTCTCTGCATATCACGAAAGCTGTAAGTGACGTTGTCTTTCATATGGCAGGAAACAAGCCTTGCTGCTGTTGGCACCTTTCTTTCCATTCTGAGCACCCATCCTACTCCATCAACAGCATCATCTTGGAGCTCCTGGTCGTTCAGCTCCCTTGACTTCTATCAAAGGAACTAATATCTCAATAGGCCCAAAGACACAAATTACACAGCCACTCAGCCTAGAATGATGTAGCAAGGCTACACCGGCGGCACATTAGGTGTAGAACAAGCCCACGGCAACACCTCCTTCTGTTCTCTTTCCAGATCAAATCATGAGACTTTGAGAGATGTCAGTTCTCGTGTCAGAAGAGAGTCCCTGGTCTACTTCAAATAAATCAATTTTGAAAAATTTAGAATCGGAAATATTCCAAAGGTTTGCCGTTGATTTGGTTTGATACACACAAAGGGAAACAATTTCCCTTCCCTGAAGCCTCTTTCCAGGAGCCTTAACGCTCGGCTGCCAGATTTAGCCTTGGCTCCATCTCTACCATGTCTAATATTCCTCCGTGCTATTGATGTGAGGCCAAATCGCCTCTCTATTTAGAGTGCACAAGAGCAGATGTCTTGATGAAAGGGGGTGTTGGTGAACCTATATTGAAAAGAGCCAGGAGAACGTGCTGTAATGAATGGAAGCACACAGCTTCACGGCCTAAGGTGTTAAAAGTACATTCACACGAAAGAAGCAATAGCTTCGGTCACATCATATGAGAAATAAAAGACAGGAGGGGAAATGATAGAGGAGGCAGTCAAGAAATCAGCTGCTCATTCGAATCACTGGGGGAATTTGTTTCGTTTCAAATACTGCCGCCTGCGCAAGAATGTCCTTGGTAGCACTACTTGTGATAGTCAACAACTGGAAACAAACCGTCGACAGTATGATGGATATAGAAATAATAAATTGAGGCCTGTTCACACAATGGAATATTATACAGCACTAAAAATGGATGAACTGGGACTTCCCTGCTGGTCCAGTGGGTAAGACTCCACATTCCCAATGCAGGGGCCCGGGTTCGATCCCTGGACGGGGAACTAGATCCCACATGCATGCTGCAACTAAGAGCCCGCATGCCGCAACAAAGATCCCACGTGCCGCAACTAAGACCTGGTGCGGCCAAATAAATAGATAAAATAAAAATTTAAAAAAAGATAAAACTGAAGAGCTTCTTTAAAAAACAATGGATGAACTACGGCTGCATATATTATAATGAATCTTCCAAACATAATATTGAGGGGAAGAGGCCAGACACAAAAGAGATTGCATTTATATAAAAGTTCACAACCAGGCAAAACTAATCCCTGGTATTAGAAGTCAAGGCAGTGGTTGGCTCAATTGGGTAGTGATTGAAAAGAGGCTTAAGAAGAGATTCTGGGCGCTGGTGATGTTCTGTTTCTATATTCAGGTGTTAGTTAGATTAGGTGAAGGTGTGTGGTCAGTTTGTGATTAATTCTTTAAGTTATATACTTATGATTTGTGTATTTTTCTTGAAATAAGATACAGTTCAATAAAAATGTTTAAAAAATCCAGATTCCTGGGCCCTGACATGAATTTACTAAAGCTGTAGGTTGTAAATTCCTGGGGGTATTCCAGTGTATAGCAAAGGCTGAGAATCACCGGGACCAGATGATCCAGATCCAGTGGTGCGCTGGAGCCAGCCTCTACGAGCCCACGAACCAACTGTTAAGTGTTCAGGACTTTTGCAAACCTGTTAAAATAGGGTCAGTGTTGAAAATTAAAGTAGATAAAGTTTCAATTCAATAAAGTATACTAAAAACAAAGGTACTAAATACTCAGAACTCACTCCTTTGTATTTATTTGACTGTTATCTATATTTTGAGGTTATCTGTGCACATTTTATCTGTATGGTGGAAATGCTATATAACGGTGTGCTACTGTACCATCTCTTTCCAATTCCAGCTCAGTCACAATGATGGCTTCAAATTGGCCATGATGGGAGTATTTATACCAGTGAAACTGGCAACCGCTTCACATCAGGGCTTGCTTTCTTGTTCTGTTGATTGTCTTGACTTAAGAAAGTGATTTAAAAATGTTAACAATGCAGATTAAACTTAATAGTGTGTAATATGTTTAGCTGTTACATTATGAACAGGACATTTAAGGAAATATCTTATTATATTTAAAAGCTATTATCTGGTTCAGCAGTCATTCATATCTTTTTTTTTTTTTCATTCATATCTTTTTTTTTGCGGTACGCGGGCCTCTCACTGTTGTGGCCTCTCCCGTTGCGGAGCACAGGCTCCGGATGCGCAGGCTCAGCGGCCATGGCTCACGGGCCCAGCCGCTCCGCGGCATGTGGGATCTACCCGGACCGGGGCACGAACCCGTGTCCCCTGCATCAGCAGGCAGACTCTTAACCACTGAGCCACCAGGGAAGCCCCCATATCTTTGATGAATGCGTACAGTTCTGACATATGTCTTCGTTATTTCACTTTTATCTTACTCATTAACATAAGGGAAAGTATCAGACAACGTTTATATGGGAATTACACTCATCAGTTGTACCATAGGTGAGTTCTCAAAAAGCAACAAGTGTTTTGTGAGACTAACCAATTAGCTAGATGGAGTTCACAACAAAGAGTATTCTTTATTTTATTATTATTTATAAATTGTATGCTACACACATCCTTTGTCAGTAAAATTTTTAATCAACTTATGTATGCACATAAATGCATTCCTTTATTCCCCAGAGTGCTGGTTGATTTACTAGCATATCCCTTTCAAGTTTAAGATTCCATGACTCTCTATTATAATTTAAGAAAGAAGCAAACAAAATAAGATGGGAGCCTTACAGCCTCCAAGGCGTGAGTTTCAGCATCAGATAGAGTAATGACTATACTTTAGAGAGTACAGTATATTTCACTACTCAAAATGTGGTCCTCGGACCAGTAGCGCTGGCATCAGTGAGGAGCCCCTGGGAAACGCATCATCTCAGGTCTCATCCTAGAACTTCTGAATCAGAGTCTGCTTTTTATCGAGATGCCTAGGTGATGTGTATGTACATTAAAGTTTGAGAAGCACTGCTTTAAAGCACTGCTTTAAAAATAAACTTCTTAGTATGAACTGAAACTTGTATAACCGATCAGTTGGTGATCTGTAAGCATCTCGCACCAGTTGAGCCGCAGCACTGGGGAAAACAACTAATCGCTACACCGAAGCCTGAAGAAAAGGACATACATCTTGCCATTTGTCACATCTGTCAAATACTGAAAAGGGAAACTGAGCCACTAGGAAAATAAAGGCCATTCTAGGCCACTTGGCCTATTAATGTCAAAAACAGGGGGGAAAGTACAAGTAAGAAAATGATCGTTATCAGTAGCTTTCCTGCATGTATATGATGAGTAGGACACATTGCCAAAGGCTTGGTTCCTAAAACTCAAAGCAGGGCAGCAAGGGCCACATGACAAAGTGTGGTAGCTGGAGAGAGGAGTGTGAAACACTTCCCAGAGATGTAATGTAGGCCAGGGTAGCTATCAAGTGCTGAGGGTGAAAGGGGGAAATTGTAGTGCTTATGTATTTCCCAGTCAATAAAGCAGTCGGCAACCCGGGGCAAAGAGAAAAGACAGCGCCAATGCACAGGAAAGATTCAATACTAGAGTTAATTGAAATGATGGGAGGAAGCTCTCACATGTTTTGAAATTGAAAGCAAAATTGTTTTACTGGCAACACTATTCTCTGGAAATATTTCTTAGTTATTTGGCTGAAAACATAGTGGATACTTTGAGATGCAAAGGTCTATGTGGAAAACACGTTAGATACTTAAACAGTGTCTGGAAGGAAATGAGAGCCACAAATCTCCAAGAGGAGCTTGGTATTAGTCTGAGCAGAAACCGAAGCAATAAAATAATTCACGTAAACCCTGGCAACCCTAGACCGTGAAGAAGACAAATGTAATTGTACCCAGGCGTGCCCACGCCACTGGTACTCAGAGACGCCGCTGGTACTGAGACACGATTGGGCCCATTTTCACCCAAGAAAAAAGGTCACTGTAATCATCCCTTGCAATATCAGACTTCAGATGACTGAAGAACATTTAGCAGCAAAATGACATGAATGCCCTTATGTGTTATAACATTTTTCCTTAAGATACCTTAGCATGGCTAGGAAGAGAACTCACCCTTATTGAGCACCTACTATCTGTTTTACATGTGTGATTTCATAGCACCCTCATAACCCTCTGACAGAGGTGATACTGTTAGCATTTTACAGACGAGCAAAATAAGGTTCAAAGAAGTATGTCACCCACATCACACAGTTAATAAAAAGCCAGAACTCCAGAGACAAAATAAAAAAGCTCCATACTTGATGAAAACAGGTATCTCAACAGAGACAGCTTGGAAGGGATCAAGAGTATGGAGCTGTTATGGTTCGAAGACGAGGCAAGACTGGTCTATATTGGTGTCAGTGAAGATAAGTGAGGCTTCTCCTAGAACCCACCTTATCTTTACATTGCTGGAATCCTCTTATCACCCACTTCTGGCTGTATATTAGGTTTCAGATGTATTTCAAACTTGATAGCTGTAATTTGGGCTAAGTTGGAGGCTTCTGAAGACTTGGCACGTTTCAGGCAGCGTTATGTAATAGAACTGAGCCCTGGGCTGGGCCTTGGAAACCTGGGTTCAGTTCCAGCTGTGCCACTTATGAACTGTAAGAGTGGCGAGTTACATTGCTTCTCTGGGTGGCAGATTTTTTTCACCTACATGAGGTTGGATTAAGTATCCTTAAGAACCTTTCTGGGTCCATGATTCAACCCTCCATGACTCAACTGCTTACAATTGTGACTTCCATCAAAATATATTAGAAATGACCTGAAGAGTCAACAAGTCTGTCCAGACAAGACTGCTGTGTGGTTCAAGTTACCAAATATAAAACAAAACAAAACAAAAAACAAAAAAAAAACCAAAATTCAAAAAACCCTACAAGAATAATTACTTAACTCCTGTACTCTACCATCTGCAAGAATAACCTGGAATTTAATGTTTTTAAAGTGGTTTTTTCCCCCCAGGATATATTTAAAACAAATATATATTCAAGTTCTTAGATCTGGGTACAAATCCAAGCTCTACCTCTAATTAGTTCTCTGACTTAACATATCTGAGTTTCCCTTAGGCTTCTGTAAAATTGGAATTAATAATGAATATTAGCTGTAATGCAGTAAAGTGTCTGGCATCTAGTAGGAGCATAATAAGTACTGGTTATTTTTATTCCAGTGGTCATTAGGGGTCTGGACTACCACTGGGTAACAATTCAGAGGAAACTTCTCCACAGAGGGATGGAGCCTGAGACTGTACCTCATTAGCACTGGGAACTTGCCATTCATCTGTGTCTATGCAATAACAAACTCAGGTGCAGAGTGGAGAAATGTAATCATGCTTCTTCTGGACCTCCTGGCATCCATCTCTTTCTTTCTTTGTAAAACCTTCTAATTCACCCTCAGTGGATAAAACCTTATAAGAGAAATGCTGATGTATTTGACAGGACAGCTGAGGGAGTGTCTGAAGACAGGAGTGTCCTGGGACATCTGGAAAGAGTGCCTGTCAGACCCACATTTCGTTTTAGTGGCTTTTTTTTTTTTTTGCCTATTTCCCAGTTTCAGCCCAATGCGCACAAAGAACAAAAGATTCTAGGAGGAGGTGACTTTACTTTGCTTATAAGCCCCACCAAAAAAACCGAACAATTTTGATGCTGACATGTCAATAACCAATCCATGCACATCCCATCCGTTTGAGTGACTGCTTCTTGCCCTCCCTGCCAAAGCCCTCCCTTTCCCCATCCCCTCCCCCGGCACTCAAACACTCTCCCACCCCCTCCCCCTTTCTACATACGCCACACTTTTTGTGACTTATTTTTCCTTCCCCGTCCAAATTTTGCTTTGGTGTTGCCAGGTTGGTGGGAAGCCTGGGTGAACAAAAGAAGATGAACACAAGAACCAGATTCCAATTGCCTGTACTCTTTGAACCCCATCCTTCACATAATGAGGTTGAACTGCCTGTTTTCTAAAAGGAAGACCAATAGAAAGGTTAAAGAAAAAATTCCTGTTTTCTACAGGTAAATTTCCTGAGCAAAAAAACACAGTAAAGTGTCAAATATTTCCAGGCGTGTTTTAAGATAAGTCAAGTATATTAACCAAAGCCTCAGAAGTTCAAAAAAGCAAACAAATGATTGCTAATTAAATTACTACTAGAGATACCATGCTCATTCTGAAGCTTCTTTCGGTGCTAACATCATAGGATTCAGAGTATAATTTTACTCTTTAAGTAATTATAGGTTTATAGCTGTTATACGGATAATTTACGACATACCATGGTCATAGCTAAGCAAATATCAGTTGATAATGAGGCCTTAACCTGTAATGGGATCTTCCCAGTCTAACAGTGCTCTTATGATCTATTTTGTAATGATACACTATATAACAACTTTTACAGGACAAAGGTGTAATAGGACAGCTTATAACAACCCCTTAAATGCTTAAAAGTATCTCTTAACTAATTAAGCTTTTAGGGTTATTAGCTTGGGTTGGGGTTTTTCAGTACATTAAAAAAGATAATATAGTAAAGCTTTCTCTAGTAATCTATTCCCCATTTTATTTTTTATTATCCCTTTATATAATACCCTCTGAGAAGGATTAACAACTGTTACAAATTATTCTACAAAAAGTAGGAGGGGAGTATGAAAGGGGGGAAGGAGACGGTTGTCAACCCCGGCAAAAACTGAAAATGTCCTGCTTAATCTTTAAATACTGGCCATTTTCAGAACTTTAGCTGGTATTTAACTATTAGGTATCCAAATCTATCTACGTGGCACATATCAGACAAACTGAGGTTTCAGAAGGAATCCGGTATGCCAAATGGTAATGCTTTCTCATTGATGCTGTGAAGATTCAGACAGCTCACAATTTTGTTTCAACGCTTTTGAAGCAATAACACCTTGAGTTTGAGATACTGTAATTTAGCAGTTCTAAATGAATGCATGTCTCCCTCTTGGTTTGAAATTCTACATTCTGTCTTTCTTCAATCTCTCACCCTTTTATTATCTATCCTGACAAAAATGTGCTTGGAAATTCTTTTCCATGCATACATAGAACTGCAAAGTAGTCCCACAGGGTGGAAAATGCTGAACTTCTCGTAAATGTACCATTGACCCTCAGTTCAAACTTCTGGCATGTATGATCTTGATTTATTTTCTCACTTTTCCTACATGAATGTTTAATATCTTGTCTTTTAAATCCGTTTGTGAGATCCTTAAAACCAGAGACCCCATGGTAAAAACTTTCTTAAATTTTTGACAGGGCCATGCCAGAAAGTACATATGAATACTTAATATTTTGCTGTTTTACAATACTTAAGAGAATGGAATTTATTCTTTTGTAACAGCTGTGCCACTGAATGTTACTACATAAGCTGTAATTACCAAGTTATCTCAGGCAAGTCGCTTAACCTTTCGTGGTCCCAGTTTCTCTACTGGAGATAAGATTTTTCCAATTAGAGAATTTAGGTTTTGGAGTAAGAGAGCACTTGAAAAAAAATATTATTTCTTCCATTTACTAGAGAAGCAGGAATTGAACCTATTACCTAACCTCTCTGACCTTTCAATTCCTCACCTGTCCTTTGGCGACCAAGGGAGTAGTTACACCTAACAGGGATTTTTTTGATGCAGATTGAGAACATAGTATAAAGAATGCGGCACGTTACCTGAACTTTGGTTCATGCTCAAAAATGTCAAGTATTATTGTATCAATTTTCTTTCAGCTTTAGAGCGCTAAGATTAGCATAGATGTAAAATCTTAATTATCAAGCACCCAAATCCCCAGTATCTGCAGCTATTTTGGCGCCACTTGGATCCCCAAAGTGAAAATGAAAAGTCTTTAAAGAACATACTGATTCAAGGCCCATTTTAGTGCCACTTTGCTCAGAGTAAATAGAATAATTTTAATAATCACTGAAATTGTGATATTCATAATTGAGTCAATAAAAACATGACAAAGACGAACCGTTTTAAGACAGATGACTAAGAAACTTGTTCTGAAATGCATGCTCAGAATTAGACACAGGATGTCAGCAATTTATGGTCATGGGTTTGCACAAAGAACACTGACCTGGCTTGCTGGAAGTGAAGAACAGAACACCCTGCTCACAGCTGGACTTACCTACACAAAAGAGAGAAATACTTTATAAATCCTACTGCTTGCTAGGATCACATGGGGAGCCACTGACATTTTAAACATACATTGTTTTCCTTTTTTTCCCCCCAAAAGGGCAGAATCTGCTTTACTTCTGCCAAGTGTCGGTGTTAAAATGGCATTTCTTGGGGTCATATACCTCCTGAAATGGCTAGGTTAACTTTTTGCAGCATTTCTGAAAGTCTGTTTCTGAGCCTTTGGGGATGATACAGAACAAAGCATGTAACCACAAACTCAGGAATAGGAACAAGGAAAACCTTACAGGCATTTAACAATATGGAAGTCAACGAAGTGGACACGCTATTCTTCCAAAATAGCATTTTTTGGACCATATTATCATAAGTAAAAGTCCAAATGATTCTGGTTTTTACTATTTGATTACATTTGTATAGTTAATAAGTTATGCTGTTGTGCCAGTGACATCAAACTACCTATGTTTCTATTTTCACCTCTGTGATCACAATAGCCCCTATGCACTTAAATTTACGCTCCTCTCAAAACAACAATCAATGGCGCAAGCTTAGAGTACTATGATTTCATTGCTTCCGACTGAGTTTTCAAAGTCTTCCACGCTGGGATGAACAAGTTAAATCCCCTTCCCACTAATATGTCCAAATACAATCCAGGTATCTCAGAGGAAACCCCAGTTGAATAATAATTTGCTGCCCACTTCACCTGCGGAGCGGTGTGTAGACATTATTTACATTGAAAAGAGCTTGTGTTTCTTTTCTAGCAATCAGTGACCCTCTTGGGCATCTACAGAGTTACCGGAAATGAAATATAACTCCAAATTTCTGAAGAGTGTTTTTAAACAAACTTATCTGTATGTTTAGAAAAGCCTAGCGTTTGCTGCACACAGAGCCTATTGGCTATTTATATCTGCTGATAGTGAGAGCACAGTTATACAGAGATGAAAACTACTGATAACATACTTCTGCAGCTTAGAGAGGATCCACAATACGGTGTAGAATATGCAGCACTGCCCCCGGTTGGTGGTGGGGAGCCCCAAACTAGTGAAACCTCAAGCTGAGCGTCTGGCTGGGGTTCAACAGAGCTGCGTGAACAGCACGGGTTGGGGGAAGTTCAAAGTCAAGGCGACTCCTCTGGTCTTAACTTCCTAGGTCTTCCTAGGTCTGGGTGCCTTTGTGTATATACCGATCTTCGTACCTTTCCCCGCCCCCAACCCCAGCAAACGTGTGCAGTCAGCTCGAAAGGCACCGCTCGTGTGCTGACGTGCAAAACCAAGTCAGAACCCTGCGCCTGGCGCTCCCCTCTAAGTTTCTGGCTCCTCCAAGTCTAAATATTGACACTGCTCCTCGGTTGAGATGTTTGATACTGAGGGTAGAAACGGCAGAGCGACAGTAGGATCGGGTGGTCCATTTTTACATAGCTGGGCCTTCCTTCCACTTCGTCTTCTGTAGTAGGGGTTGGATTCCCTGTCTGCATATCCCCACCCCCCGTTTTTCTCCCCGAAAGCTGAGCGCGCAGAGACAAGGTAAGGTGTTTTGCCAGCCCCTCATGGCAGCTCCTACTGTTGTCACAGCAACTCACAACAGACTCCATGGACACCGGCTGGTGGTGGGGAGCGCCGAACTCTGGGCTGACCGGTCAGGGGGGTGCAAGAGCCCAAGGGGCTCGGGTATCCCCCTCTGCAGTCCCACCACCGTCCTTCCAAGGAAGAGAGCCCTCTGGTCTGCGCGGCACCCCGCCCCGCCCGCCTGCAAAGGGTGCCTGTTGTGCATTTTCTCAGCTCCAAGTTAGGGGTGCGGCTGGACGGGCGCTCCTAGGAATCTCTCCTGCTTGCCTCTGATGGCGGGGCTCCCGGCCTCGCGAGACAGGCGAGGGCGGCTCCCAGAGCAGCTCGGTCCCACGACTCTCGCTCGGGACGCTGCCCGCCGCGTGGCGCGCGGCCCGGGGCTCCCACAGGCCACCCGCCGGGGCCGGGGCGGGTGGAGCGAGGCTCCGCGGCGGCCGCTCGGAGAAGTTTCACAGCATAGCGCACTCACGACACAGAACCTACCCTGAAGCCGAGCGAGACGCCAGCTCTCTCCGCCTTCAAGGGCTGGGGGAGCGGGGGGCGGGGGGGGCGCTGGCCCCCGCCACTCAGCAGCAGCCACGACTGCGCGCGGTCGCGGGTGTGCGGGGCCCCTGCGCGCGGCGCGCCGCCCGCCGCCCAACTTTGCACAAAGGCAGCATGGCACTGCCTCGCCTCCCGGGCTCGCCCGGCGCCGCGGCCGCTCTTCCCGGTGCCGGGCCGGAGGGGCTCGCCCCTTTCCGCCGCCGCCCCCCAGCCCTCCCCTTTTCCTCCCGCCCCCACCCGGCTCTCAGGCTGGCTGGCCGGCCGGGCGGAACAGAGCGCTCGGCACCCAGCTCCGCCGCCTTGGCGGCCGCCGCTCGCTCCGTGACGTTAGCAGCCTTCGCGGCTATTTATAGCCACACGGTTGGATTTCATTCATGAAACCGGGGCCTGGTGTGTCTGTGCGCTGGGGCGCGGGTTGCAAAGGTGCCTCCGCTTGACGCGGACCCGGGGGGGCCCGGCCTCGGAGGCAGACTGCCCGGGGCTGACGTGCGCAGTACCTGGCAGACCCCAGCCCCACTCGCTAGCGGCCGGGCGGGGAGGGGCAGGACGACCAGCCGCCCCCCACCTCCACCCCACCCCGTCCTCTGTCCCCAGCACTCCACCCATTCCCGTACAACTGCTGGCCCTTTGTCCCAGGCTCCGGAAAAGTAAGTTGGGCCACTAACCGGCTGGGCGGCATGGTTTTCTTCCCCCAAGGAGCTGACCGGCCGCGGACTCCGAGGGAGGACATGGGCTTTTGTTTCAAAACCGAGCCCAGCTGCTGACTAAGGGTTGCGTTAGCCCAGCCTGCTCCTCCCCTGGGCGCTGCACGTGTTGGCCGGCTCCCCCCTCTGGGTTACCTTCCTCTGTGACTTGCCTCGTGGGGGTCCCCGCAGGGGGCGGTAAGGTCACACGGGCTGCCCCCCGAGTAAGTAGGCGATTTACAACCGCCTACAAATGGCTGAGTGAGGAAGTGAAATTGATTCTGGCCGCTCGTGGGTTGTCAAAATTCTTGGATGCCCACGACAGTCCGTCCTTCCTCGTGAACTCTTTCTTACTCTTCCAGGCTGACTTTGAGCTTTGAGGACAGGACCAGGGGCAGTTTTCATGCACGCACGTAAAAGGTACTTATTTAGTGTCTACATACAGTGTGTCAGGTACCCTGTCAAGCTCTAAGGAGGTGACAGCGAACACAGCCAACCTGGTGCCGGCCCTCAACGTGCTTTCAGTCAGCCTATTAAAATTACTGTGTTTTAAACCTCCTTATTCCCAGCTTATAAAGAGGCAATTAGGAGATGAAGGTATTGATGTGTTCAGCTACCTTAAGGGGCTTGTTCCTTTAATAAACCTTCACCGAGGAGGCTGTCTGTGTACTAAGGGCTGGGGATACAAAGATGGCAACAATGTCCTCAAGGAGTTCTCAGCTAATGGGTTCCTGAAGGTTTGCAGGGCTGGGAAAGAGGGACCCACATTCTATTGCAAAGGCTGTCTCTTTGTGTTATCCCTCAAGAAACAGAACATTAGAAAAAAATTATACATGCGAACATACCCCTCTCTCCCTCGGTTTCTTCCAAGAAACCATCTTCAGATTCCCAGATGGAATACTTGCTCTCCCTTCGTAGGCTCCCCAGATGAGTTTTACTACATTGGCTATTCCTACTCTTCCTCACTAGTTTATATTCCCTTTGGGGACCAAGTCTTGCCTGGTGCTCTCTGAATTTCCCAGAGACCCCAGAATATAGTGATATTCAGTGTTTTTACAAGGAAGGTTATTAAGGGCAACCTGCTTTGTTTAAGCCATCCTCACTGAACTGTCTGTTGGGAATGGAATTATTAGTCCCTAATCTTTGATACCCAGAGAAGAGGATAATGAAAAGTCAAGTATGGGCGTCTACTCTAAGAACTTCAACACAGATACATGAGGGGGTGATCATTTACTTGGCACAAAACAGACTTTGCTTAGTCTATGTAAAAGTGACTCCATTTTGAAAGGTTTAATCAATATATTATACATTTGTTTCAGGAACACATTTCTTTCTTGGGAAAAGTTAATGAACCCTGTTCACTCCTAGCAATCAGTTCGCTTTATTGCAAGCCATTTCTCTTCAAACTGTCCAGAGGGGCTAAAAAATAGTGTAAAACCTCAAAAGAAATAGGAATCAACATGTATTATGGCCTTCACATGTGGCAGGCAATGGGTTAGGCTAGGAGATTCCAAACACATTGTCTCAAGCTCACAGCAGCAGATGAGGTAGATGCCATTGTTAACATAACCATTTTATAGATGAGGAAACTGAGGCACACAGAGGCAATTTCCTGAGATTTTGACAGCTGCATTTGCACCTGGGTCAGCCTGTGCTAAGGCCTTATTTTACCACTAATTGGCTTTTTGACATCCTGCCTCTTCTCAATTTCTTTCATTTCCCCAGTTATAAATTAAAAAGAATTAAATGGCTTGTTTAAGCAGCAGGTAGGTGGTAGGACCAGAAGGACACCTATACAAAGACCCCAGTTGGTAGGCAACTGTTCAGACGTTGCCCTCCACCCCTAGGGGGCACTGAGGCTCAGATAGGCCTTCCAAAGGATGCTTCTTCTCCAGGGGGCAAAGAATTAACCATCATTATGGAATTACCCAGTTGGATGCCTACATCTGAGGGAAAATGACCGGAAGAATGTCCAGGAAAATGAATTGGTGTAAACAATAATTCAGGTGCGGCAGAGGAAAGGTCATGACTTAAGGAAGTCCTTCCCAACCAGGGCAGTGATTTGAGAAAGAGGTTGCCACAATGGTGCTATGTAGCCCCCAAATTTTACACATGAAACTCAGGATTCTAAAAAAGTTGGACAAAATGAGTACAGACTATATTTTGCCAACAGGAAAGGAAAAGAACAATAGCAAATAATCCTCTGAAGCACTGCCATGAATCTTGTTATTGCCCTGTTCTTGTTATTACCACAAAATAATCCACATGTGTATACTAAAATTGTGGCTTGCTAATAAAATCAATACCATTCACTTTTAATAAATATAAAAATTGGTGGGACTTCCCTGGTGGTGCAGCCATTAAGAATGCGCCTGCCAGTGCAGGGGACACGGATTTGAGCCCTGGTCCAGGAAGATCCCACACGCCGCGGAGCAACTAAGCCCGTGTGCCACAACTACAGAGCCTGCGCTCTAGAGCCCGCGAGCCACAACTACTGAGCCCACGTGCTGCAACTACTGAAGCCTGTGCACCACAACTACTGACCCCGTGTGCTGCAACTACTGAAGCCACACACCTAGAGCCCGTGCTCCACAATAAGAGAAGCCACCGTAATGAGAAGCCTGTGCATCACAACGAAGAGTAGCCCCCGCTCGCCGCGACTAGAGAAAGCCCAAGCGCAGCAACAAAGACCCAGTGCAGCCAAAAATAAAAGAAAAATTTGGTACTTAAGCTTAATTAAACCAACACTGTGTATTTAAACACTCAGGATTGTACTGCACAAAAGTGGTGTAAAGACTTTTGACTACCTTTTATGGTAATTATTTACCGAAGTCACAGGATTAAAAAAAAAATCTCACAATCAAGATACAGAAGTTTCATCATCATAAAAGAACTTCTTCATGCTAAATCTTGGTATTTGCATCCCCACCAACCATTAATCTCTTCTCCATCTCTAGAATTTTGACATTTTGAGGCTTACTTTAATAAGAGCATACAGTATGTAACGTTTTGAGATTGAATGAAAAATTTGTTTTACTAGGCAGAATGCTCTTGAGGTTCATCCAGGGTGTTTCATATATCAGTAGTTCATTTCTTTTTATTGCTAAGTAAACTATTGGATGGATACACCAGAATTTGTTCATCCATTTTCCCATTGAGGAACTTTTGAGTGGCTTCCAGTATTTTGCCATTAAGAATAATACTTCTGTAAACATTGCATTGTAGGTATTTGTGTGAACTTAAGTTTTTTATTTCTTTGGGATGAATGCCCAAGAATGCCATTGCTGGGTCATATGCTAAGAAACTGTCAAACTATGTTCCAGAGTGGCTGTACCATTTTACATTCCCACCAGTAATGTATGAGAAATCTAGTTTCTCCAAGATCTCACCAGTATTTGGTATTATCAGTATTAAAAAATATTTGTTTTCAATTGTACAGTAGCTTTGTAGGGACAAGTCATTGTGGTTTTAATCTGGATTTCCCTAATGACTAATGATGTTGAACATCTCATGTCCCATGTCTCTTTTTGCTGAAATATCTGTTCATCTCTTTGGCCTACTTTGTAATTGGATTTTTTTAATTACTGAGTTTTGAGATTTTTTTTTTTCCTTCAAAAATATATCCTGGAGCAGAAGCAAGAAGAACTACAATCCTGCAGCCTGTGGAACAAAAACCACACTCAAAGACAGATAGACAAGATGAAAAGGCAGAGGGCTATGTACCAGATGAAGGAACAAGATAAAACCCCAGAAAAACAACTAACTGAAATAGGCAACCTTCCAGAAAAAGAATTCAGAATAATGACAGTGAAGATGATCCAGGACCTTGGAAAAAGAATGGAGGCAAAGATGGAGAAGATGCAAGAAATGTTTAACAAAGATCAAGAAGAATTAAAGAACAAACAAACAGAGATAAACAATACAGTAACCGAAATGAAAAATACGCTAGAAGGAATCAATAGCAGAATAACTGAGGCAGAAGAACAGATAAGTGACCTGGAAGACAGAATGGTGGAATTCACTGCTGCGGAACAGAATAAAGAAAAAAGAATGAAAAGAAATGAAGACAGCCTAAGAGACCTGTGAGACAACATTAAACGCAACAACATTCGCATTATAGGAGTCCCAGAAGGAGAAGAAAGAGAGAGAAAGGACCCGAGAAAATATTTGAAGAGATTGTAGTCGAAAACTTCCCTAACATGGGAAAGGAAATAGCCACCCAAGTCCAGGAAGTGCAGAGAGTCCCATACAGGATAAACCCAGGGGGAAACACACCGAGACACATAGTAATCAGATTGGCAAAAATTAAAGACAAAGAAAAATTATGGAAAGCAGCAATGGAAAAATGACAAATAACATACAAGGGAACTCCCATAAGGTTAACAGCTGATTTCTCAGCAGAAACTCTACAAGCCAGAAGGGAGTGGCATGATAAAGTGATGAAAGGGAAGAACCTACAACCAAGATTACTCTACCCGGCAAAGATCTTATTCAGATTCGATGGAGAAATCAAAAGCTTTACAGACAAGCAAAAGCTAAGAAAATTCAGCACCACCAAACCAGCTCTACAACAAATGCTAAAGGAACTTCTCTAAGTGGGAAATACAAGAGAAGAAAAGCACCTAGAAAAACAAACGCAAAACAATTAAGAAAATGGTAATAGGAACATACATATCGATAATTACCTTAAACGTGAATGGATTAAATGATCCAACCAAAAGACACAGGCTTGCTGAATGGATACAAAAGCAAAACCCGTATATATGCTGTCTACAAGAGACCCACTTCAGACCTAGGGACACATACAGACTGAAAGTGAGGGTATGGAAAAAGATATTCCATGCAAATGGAAATCCAAAGAAGGCTGGAGTGGCAATACTCATATCAGATAAAATAGACTTTAAAATAAAGAATGTTACAAGAGACAAGGAAAGACACTACGTAACAATCAAGGGATCAATCCAAGAAGAAGATATAACAATTATAAATATATATGCACCCAACATAGGAGCACCTCAGTACATAAGGAAATGGCTAACAGCACTAAAAGAAGAAATTGACAGTAACACAATAATAATGGGGGACTTGAACACCTCACTTACCCCAATGGACAGATCATCCAAACAGAAAATTAATAAGGAAACACAAGCTTTAAATGACACAATAGACCAGATAGATTTCATTGATATTTATAGGACATTCCATTCAAAAACAGCAGATTACACTTTCTTCTCAAGTGTGCACAGAACATTCTCCAGGATAGATCACATCCTAGGTCACAAATCAAGCCTCAGTAAATTTAAGAAAATTGAAATCATATCAAGCATCTTTTCTGACCACAACGCTATGAGATTAGAAATCAATTACAGGGAACAAAACGTAAAATACACAAACAAATGGAGGCTAAACAAAACGTTACTAAATAAGCAAGAGGTCACTGAAGAAATCAAAGAGGAAATCAAAAAACACCTAGAGACAAATGACAATGAAAACACGATGATCCAAAACCTGTGGGATGCAGCACAAGCAGTTCTAAGAGGGAAGTTGATAGCTATACAAGCCTACCTCAGGAAACAAGAAAAATCTCAAATAAACCATCTAACGTTACACCTAAAGGAACTAGAGAAGAAGAACAAACAAAACCCAAAGTTAGCAAAAGGAAAGAAATCATAAAGATCAGAGCAGAAATAAATGAAATAGAAACAAAGAAAACAATAGCAAAGATCAATAAAACTAAAAGCTGGTTCTTTGAGAAGATAAACAATTTGATAAACCATTAGCCACACTCATCAAGAAAAAGAGGGAGAGGACTCAAATCACTAAAATTAGAAATGAAAAAGGAGAAGTTACAACAGACACTGCAGAAATACAAAGCATCCTAAGAGGCTACTACAAGCAACTCTATGCCAATAAAATGGACAACCTGGAAGAAATGGACAAATTCTTGGAAAGGTATAACCTTCCAAGACTGAACCAGGAAGAAATAGAAAATATGAACAGACCAGTCACAAGGAATGTAATTGAAACTGTGATTAAAATTCTTCCAACAAACAAAAGTCCAGGACCAGACGGCTTTACAGGTGAATTCTATGAAACATTTAGAGAAGAGCTAACACCCATCCTTCTCAAACTCTTCCAAAAAATTACAGAGGAAGGAACATTCTCAAACTCATTCTATGAGGCCACCATCACCCTGATACCAAAACCAGACAAAGATACTACAAAAAAAGAAAATTACAGACCAATATCACTGATGAAAATAGATGCAAAAATTCTCAACAAAATACTAGCAAACAGAATCCAACAACACATTAAAAGGATCATACACCATGATCAAGTGGGATTTATCCCAGGGATGCAAGGATTCTTCAATATACGCAAATCAATCAATGTGGTACACCATATTAACAAACTGAAGAATAAAAACCATATGATCATCTCAATAGATGCAGAAAAAGCTTTTGACAAAATTCAACACCCATTTATGATAAAAGCTCTCCAGAAAGTGGGCATAGAGGGAACCTACTTCAACATAATAAAGGCCATTTACGACAGACCCACAGCAAACATCATTCTCAATGGTGAAAAACTGAAATCATTTCCTCTAAGATCAGGAACAAGACAAGGATATCCACTCTCACCACTGTTATTCAAAATAGTTTTGGAAGTTCTAGCCACGGCAATCAGAGAAGAAAAAGAAATCAAAGGAATACAAATTGCTAAAGAAGAAGTAAACTGTCACTGTTTGCAGATTACATGACACTATACATAGAGAATCCTAAAGACGCCACCAGAAAACTACTAGAGCTAATCAATTAATTTGTTAAAGTTGCAGGATACAAAATTAATGTACTGAAATCCCTTGCATTCCTATACACTAATGATGAAAAATCTGAAAGAGAAATTAAGGAACCACTCCCATTTACCATTGCAAAAAAAGAATAAAATACCTAGGAATAAACCTACCTAGGGAGACAAAAGACCTGTATGCAGAAAATATAAGACACTGATGAAAGAAATTAAAGATGATACCAGCATATGGAGAGATATACCATGTTCTTGGATTAGAAGAATCAATATTGTGAAAATGACTATAGTACCCAAAGCAATCTACAGATTCAGTGCAATCCCTATCAAATTGCCAATGGCATTTTTTACAGAACTAGAAGAAAAAGTTTTAAAATTTGTATGGAGACACAAAAGACCCCGAATAGCCAAAGCAATCTTGAGAAAGAAAAACGGAGCTGGAGGAATCAGACTCCCTGACTTCAGCCTATACTACAAAGCTACAGTAATCAAGACAATATGGTCCTGGCACACAAACAGAAATATAGATCAATGGAACAGGATAGAAAGCCCAGAGATAAACCCATGCCCCTATGGTCAACTAATCCATGACAAAGGAGGCAAGGATATACAATGGAGAAAAGACAGTCTCTTCAATAAGTGGTGCTGGGAAAACTGGACAGCTACATGTAAAAGAATGAAATTAGAACACTCCCTAACACCATACACAAAAATAAACTCAAAATGGATTAGAGACCTAAATGTAAGACCGGGCACTATAAAACTCTTAGAGGAAAACATAGGAAGAACACACTTTGACATAAACCACAGCAAGATATTTTTTGGCCCACCTCCTAGAGTAATGGAAATAAAAACAAAAATAAACAAATGGGGGCTTCCCTGGTGGCGCAGTGGTTGAGAATCTGTCTGCCAATGCAGGGGACACGGGTTCGAGCCCTGGGCTGGGAGATCCCACATGCCACGGAGCAACTGGGCCCGTGGGCCACAACTACTGAGCCTGCATGTCTGGACCCTGTGCTCCACAACAAGAGAGGCCGCGATAGTGAGAGGCCCGCACACCGCGATGAACAGTGGCCCCCGCTTGCCACAACTGGAGAAAGCCCTCGCACAGAAACGAAGACCCAACACAGCCATAAATAAATAAATAATTAAAAAAATAAAATAAAAACAAATGGGACCTAATGAAACTTCAAAGCTTTTGCACAGCAAAGGAAACCATAAACAAGATGAAAAGACAACCCTTAGATTGGGAGAAATTATTTGTAAATAATATATATAATGTATATATATATAATATATATAATATATAAATTATATATATATATTATATATAAATACATATATAAATAGCTATATATAAATATATATAAATACCATATAATATATATATATATAAATACCATATAAGTATATATAAATTTTGGTATATAAATACCAAAATATATAAATAACATGCAGCTCAATATCAAAATATATATATATAATATATATTTATATATATATTATATATATAAATAGCTATATATATAAATATATATAAATACCAAAATATATAAATAACCCATGCAGCTCAATATCAAAAAAACAAACAACCCAATCCAAAAATGGGCAGAAGACCTAAATAGACATTTCTCCAAAGAAGACATACAGATGGCCAAGAAGCACAACATCACTAATTATTAGAGAAATGCAAATCAAAACTACAATGAGGTATCACCTCACACCAGTTAGAATGGGCATCATCAGAAAATCTACAAACAACAAATGCTGGAGAGGGTGTGGAGAAAAGGGAACCCTCTTGCACTGTTGGTGGGAATGTAAATGGATACAGCCACTATGGAGAACAGTATGGAGGTTCCTTAAAGAACTAAAAATAGAATTACCATATGACCCAGCAGTCCCACTACTGGGCATATACCCAGAGAAAACCATAATTCAAAAAGACACATGCACCCCAATGTTCACTGCAGCACTATTTACAATAGCCGGGTCATGGAAGCAACCTAAATGCTTATCGACAGATAAATGGATAAAGATGAAGTGGTACATATATACAGTCGAATATTACTCAGCCATCAAATGGAAAGAAATTAGGTCATTTGTAGAGACGTGGATGGATCTAAAGACTGTCATACAGAGTGAAGTAAGTCAGAAAGAGAAAAACAAATATCGTAGATAAACGTATATATGTGGAACCTAGAAAATGGTACAGAGGAACCAGTTTGCCTAGCAGAAATTGAGACACAGAAGTAGAGAATAAACATATGGGGGAAATTGGCAGGGGGTGGCGGTGGTGGTGTGCTGAATTGGGCGATTGGGATTGACATGTATACACTGATGTGTATAAAATGCGTGACTAATAGGAACAAATAAATAAAAATAAACATAAAAAATGTTCTGGGATCACAGAATTTGCAGATGCAAATTAAATGCTACCTTAAGATTACTCCGTTTTCAGTTCAGTCACTATCGTTCAACACTTCTATTGCCATCCATTTTATAGAGAATATTCTCAGGTGTTTACAGTAAGTATTCTCAAGTATTTACAAAAAACTCCTATAGGGTCTTTCAGGATTATTTAATTAACTTGGTTTTCAGGTGTCGGTAACCAACACGCAGAGCCCGCCCCACACGTAGCCGCAGCGCAAGTCGTGGACGTCTTCTCTCCGCGCAGTCGCAGACGCCTCTTCCGGCGATGTGTGCGCGTGCTCGACGCAGCTACGCCTGCAGCAGAAGCCTGAGTGAGGCCGGCTTTGCTTCGTCTCTCTCCTTCTCCTTGGGTGCCCGGTAGGATGCTGTACTTGGCTGTTGAGAGGATGTTATCCTGGGTGGCGGGTTCCAGGTGTTACGGAGACAAGCACTACCAGCGTTTGAAGACATGCCCCTGTTTTAAGGAGAGATGTGTTTGGTAGAACAATGTTGAAAAACAGCTATTGGAGCAGATTCCTCGTGTTAATGTGGAACAGCCGACAGCTCTGCGGTACTCTAAAGAGATGGTGGCTGGAAACCTAGTGAGTGGCATGCTGTCTCATGTATTCGGGTGTTCTGGCTTTTGAAGAAATGCTTCTGGACCAGAGAACAGAGTGAGGCCCGTGGGCCCCGGACTTCAGCATTGGCTGAGGGGTGACTTCCTTGTCCCGTACAAATCGTCTTGCTCGCTGGCTGCCCAGGAGGACCGGGGCTCTGGCTCCCACCTGCAGGCAGTGGCGTCTGTCTGGACCTAGCTGGCAGGAGGGGCTGTATGCGGCTCCAGCGAACGGTGGCAATAAGGTAAGACAGCCCCTGTTCGGGGCTCTAGATTAATGCAAAGTATTGCGGGATCTAAAAGAAAATGACCTGATCCTCCCGGGCCCTCTGTTTCTCCTGAAACTCTTTCTTGTATTCAGGACCTTTAGTACTTCTGCCGGAGTAGGTGCTTCTCCCAGATGTCAGACTGCTCTGGGGCCTGTCGAGCATTGTGTCTGGGGCCCCCTCGCCAGCTCTCATGTCATTGATAGCCACATGGAATTACGTACCATCACGAACCCTTTCTGTCCCAAATACCACAGGCAGGCTTTGCCCAAATTGCTTTCACGTGGGTAGAGTGAAGACCCTTTAGCCCCAGGAGCCCAGCTGTTTGGGGTTTTGACTACTTGGGAATTTATCTCAGCTGTTACTCAAACCAGCCCTTGTGGTCCCTGAAGTTCCTATTTTCTGGGGAAATCCAAGCTGGTCTTGGCTGTGGGAATCAACTGAAGGAGACTGTCCTTTACCTAAAAGCTACAAGTGTAAATTAACTAGTCCTTCAGTCTTGGCATTTCCTTGGTTACCCATTTAAAGACAGAAGCGCTAAATACAGTCAGTGTGCTTTTTAGTTGTCAGTTCTGTGAAGGTGAAAATGCTTTTTACATTGGCGTTCCTGTATTACTGGGCACCAGTGTATATAGGCCATGTGTTGGAAATAGACAAAAAGGTATCCTTTGATTATAGCATGTTAAATGTATTTGTGCAGGTTTGCATAAAATCCTTTCTGTATGCATCCCTTCATCAGGTTTTCTGTTATGGTGGGGCAAGTTTGGTAAAAATGTGGTTTTTGGGCTGGGCAATTCTAACTACATTCATTTTCCTGTCAGAATCTCTCTTACTAAGGTGGTGTTCCGCTGGTCTAGCTCAGCATGTGTAAGAGGAGGTAGCAAACAGCTTTTATGGGCCTCTGGCTGGCTTTGTTTAGCATGGCGTTGCTAATCGTAACCCTGGTATGTCACACCTCTAGAAAAGAAAAACACAGTAGCCTAATGCACATTATCTTTGCTTTTAAAAAAAAAGTAAAAATAGGGCTCTGTACTGGGAAAGAAGTCTGCATTTGAAAGGGACATTTGTTCAAAATCAGCTATGTTCCTAATATTACAAAAGGTGTTATATTAAGCTTCAACTTGACCTAATTACAAATAAATGACAAGGTTTATGTGTCATAGCATGTTTAAGGCTATCTTGCCCGACCAACTGTTTCATACAAAAAATACAAAACTGTATTTCTCTTCATGACATAAGTTAAAAAACAAAAAAACCCCCGAAAAACCCCAAACGGAGACACATTAAAGGGGGCATAGAGGAGTGGAAAGAGTAGGAAAATGGAATTGTGTTTTGGCCATCCCACTAACTAGTCATGTAATTCTGTGCTAGTTCCTTCCTCCATTGCATTTCAAATTTCCATATATAAGATGAAGACGAGAATAATAACTTTCTAAAAAGTTGTTAAGACTAAATGAAATAATGAAAATGTCTTGTAAAATGTGAAACTTTATACACACTGTAAGTGTAAAATGAATCATCCTGAAGCCATTTAAAAATCTTGTACAGCACAGTGTATCCTTGGATTTCGGAGTAGCAAAGATCAGTCTTATAGGAACTATATCATTCCCACAACTCAGCCCCAAATGCTGACTGTAAGTATTATACAGAATAGCCTACACCAAATTCTATCCATAAGGTAAAAGGTTTAGTTTTTGAGATTTGAGGTTTTTGCTGTGCCGGTGACTTGAAATTGCTGCATTTCCCTAGAAGTGAGCTAAACTACATGCGGAAACTAGAAAAATAAATGGACTACACACACACACACACACACACACACACACAGCTCATGTCAGAAAACTAATTCCACCTATATTCATATCACATTTTTCTTCTTACCAAGCATCTCTAATATACATGTCACTTAATCTTCATGACAACCTTGAGAATTATTATCTCAAAATTCGAGAGATGGGGAAATGAAGTTTACTAGAGGGTAAGTGACTTGCTGTGTGTTAGCAGACGGGGAACCTGAATTCTATCTAGCCCAGAATTCTAACCCAGATCTTCTGACCACATGAAAGTAAATATTCTGAAGTAATTGAGTGCATAGTACACTAATTTATGTATAGATACCACATTAAAAGAAATACAATTTTTTTTAGAAACACCCATGACCTGGAAGGAGACCTACCAGTCAGTCCCCAGAAAAAAGCTGAATTGTGAGGCTTTTCCTAAATTGTCATCACTTCTGCTTTCATCATGGTCCCTTGTCTAAAAGCGCTGAGGATCTGACTCCTTGCTCTGGAGTCAAGACCATGTCTCGTGCACACAACTGCAATCGCTCCTTAGCTCTGTAAATATTATATTTATCTTAATATTTCACAGGACCTCTGATTTACTACTTGGTAAACTTCCCGCTTCATGAACAAGTAGTTAACTGAATCACATGTGTGTGATATAAGCAGTTAAACACGTCGTGATCAACATTGCAGGAGTTTAGTCCTTTAGCTTGTAAACATAAGCCGATAACTCCTGGGGCCAGGGACAAAATCTCACTTCCCATCACAGATCCACTTTAGAGGAGCCTGGAGTTTTGGTGAAAGTGTTGTGTCTCTGTGGGCGAGAAAGCCCAGAGTAACTGGTTTATAATAAAGGTGAATGATTAAACTTTCACAAGTTTCCTTAGTTATAATTTCTTTTAGTTACTCATATATACAAGGCCACCTATGTGACTTAAGACAGCTGCAGTTTTAATGGAAAATTATCCTTTATGGCTTTATTTGTTCCACTGTAACCACTGCCAGCATTACATTGATCATCCATGAAAGGGCACTTTGAGATCATGCAAATATTCTGCAAAGAGTAAAGTATAATAAACAGGTAAGGTACTAGTGTGCATGAATAATAGTAATAAATACCGTGATCACTACCTGACTTTCTTTTTGAGATATAATTATTTTAATTTATTTTAATTGAAGTGCAGTTAAATTACAGTGTTGTATTAATTATTGCTGTACAGCAAAGTAAATCAGTTATACATATATATATATATTCTTTTTCATATTCTTTTCCATTATGGTTTATCACAGGATAATGAATATAGTTCCCTGTGCTATACAGTTGGACCTTGTTGTTTATCCATCCTATATATAATAGTTAGCATCTGCTAATCTCAAACTCCCAATCCATCCCTCCCCCACCTCTCTCCCCCTTGGCAACCCTCAGACTATGTCTATTCTCTATGTCCCTGATTCTACTTCTGTTTCATAGATAGGTTCATTTGTGTCATATTTTAGATTTCACATATGAGTGATATCATATGGTATATGTCTTTCTCTTTCTGACTTACTTCACTCAGTATGATAAACTCTAGTTGAATCCATGACCACCTGACTTTTTAAAAAATTTAATTTATTTATGGCTGTATTGCATCTTCTTTGCTGCACGTGCGCTTTCTCTAGCTGCAGCGGGCGGGAGCTACTCTTTGTTGCGGTGCACAGGCTTCTCATTGCAGTAGCTTCTCTTGTTGCAGAGCACGGGCTCTAGGCACACAGGCTTCAGTAGTTGTGGCACGTGGACTCAGTAGCTGTGGCTTGTGGGCTCTAGAGCGCATGCTCATTAGTTGTGGCGCACGGGCTTAGCTGCTCCGAGGCATGTGGGATCTTCCCGGACCAGGGCTCGAACCCGTGTCCCCTGCATTGGCAGGCGGATTCTTAACCACTGCGCCACAAGGGAAGCCCCCACCTGACTTTTTAATCTGTAATTATACTAGTTAATATTTAGGTAGCATCCACTATGTGTTGGGCGTGGTGCAGCATGTTTTCGATACCTCAGTCCAAATAGTACCTCTTTTTAATAGTAAAGATGATATACCATCTGTGCGTGTAAATAGTTCTTCCGCTTTCTATGGAAAGGAACCCATCACAACAGTTGTTCTTATAAGCATGACTTTCGTACTGTTTGATTATTGCTGGCCTTGATGTTTCTTCCCAGTAACACGTTTGAGGTGGCGAATGGATGGGAAAAAAGTGTGCATATCCTGAACAATAGTTTACGAATAGAAACACATAGGCACCCAAAAGATACCTGGAATTCTCTTTAAATTTGTACTCTTGCATACTATACAAAAATGGGGGACTGGGATACTGGGACATACTCATGTGCCTTATGAATGATAAAAATTTAAGGTATGTTCAGTATAATTTAAGCTTTAAATGTATTTTAATGTATTCAATTTTATTGTGATTTTATCAATTAAAATGGTAAACTTAGCTAACTCTATTATTCAGAACATTTATTAACCCGTTCGTCACCTTTTTTTTTAATTGGTATTTTTCTGGCTCTACCAAATACAGTGTACAACAACAAAGACAGCCCGGTTGGGGGTTCAGACCATTGGCTGGAGAGTTAGGTAACGAGAACTCAAGACTAGCCGTTATCAACTCCTTGTGGGAGAATTTCCTTGGGCAAGTTAAGTCACTTCTCTCAGGGCCCAATTTCCTCATCTCTAAAATGAAAGTGCTCAGACTGGAGTACCAGAGTTCATGGCAGTCCAGAGTGAATACACTTTTCATGTTGAAATTATGATAAAGAGACCAAAGACTTAGTGATCTCAAAAAGCGCTGCACACTTTTGTTATTGTGAAAGATTCAAAAAACATATTCAACAAACATTGAATGAATTCTTCCCATGTACTTGTTACTAAATTAAGCTGACAGTTTCATTAATTACTGATGGCTCTCATTCGGCTTGGAGTCAGGGTTGCTAGATAAAATGCAGGACCCCCAATTACATTCAGCTGTCCCATGCAATGTTTGGGACATACATTAAAAAAGTTATTCATTGTTTTTCTGAAATTCGGATCTAACTGGGGATCCTGTATTTTCATTTGCTAAATCTGGTGATTTAGTGGGTCAGAAAGGGTGAGGAGAGGGGAGCAAAACTGAATTGAAGGAAAGTAGACCGAAGAACTTTTGCAATTATCTAGTGGTGAATTTACTAATAAACAGAAGGAGATGAAATGGTCAAGTAGCATTTCCCAAAGTTGATTCTGTTGGACCAGCGCTGGGTGAAACTCTGTTAATGATGGGGAAAAGTCCTTCTTTATAAACGGTAAAGTCAGTTGGAGAAATACTTTACATTTTATCCTCCTCTTAAGCAAAGTTATTTTTCTTACTGCAAGACTTCTCGGCATTTATCGGTGAAAGTTAATTTCTCAGTGGGAAGTAGTCTATGTTGAGCTGCCTGTGCTTACTTGACCAGGATCCCTTCTTTGTGGTCTTAGAATACCTATCAACAATCCACAGTGTTCCTCAAACACACTTTGTGAACATCAACGTTAAGAATACCACAACAGTGTACCGCGTGGATCAGTCGTCCTAAACGGCACGGAGGCTCCTCCCTGATTGGGCGGACGTGTGGGTCATTGTGGTTAGTTATTCAAGGAGTAACTGTCCTGGGTTACTCCAAACCACAGATAACTGCCAGCCATCATTACACAGCACAAATATATTCATCTAAAATGCCAGTTCAGTGCATACCAGCAATGCTGATTATAAAACACTGTAAGTAGTTAAGGTAGCATGGTAGCAGCAGACCCAGTATTGGAAAGCATTCTCAGTCTCTGTAACCTGTTAATGATAGACACTCAAAAGGGTCCAGCGTTTGATTGCAAAGGAAACAAAAACCCATGTGTACACCAAGCTTGTTTGTTGTTTGAAAAAAGAATGTCACTACTTTGAAAATTACTATGTACTATCATGGTAGCTGAGGTATCTTTTGTTTAAACATGTTATTAAATTCATAACCATGTTTAGCCATTAACTTTTATCAGTGAACACACTGAAATACTGTCATGTGGGCCTCATCTGTTAATAGGCTGGTAATCCTCTTCGGAGTGACTACGGCTGTTCGCAAACAATTTGCTGCAGTGGCTTAACTGCTGCTAAGCCTTAGAAGTCAGTTCACCTTCCGTCCTTCTCCCATCCTCAAAACCAACCTGAATCAGATGCTAGTTGCTAATGAGAATGCTACAGAGCAAGTCCACAGAATAAGTAAGGGGGTGGAGCCCGAGGTTTTAGGATAATCACAAACTTAGTAAATCTATTTCTGAAAAACAAAGTATTCTGAACAGTTTGTCCACTGGTAATAATAATAACAACAACAACATGTACTGAATGTTTACTCCGTGCCTGACACACTCTGTTCAGTGCTTTGCAAGCTTTATCAGAGCCTGTAATCCTCATGGCAGCCCTCTGAGGTACTAGTCTCGTCTCCACTGTACGGATGAGAAAGCTGAGATATAGAGAGCTAAGTCATTCGTGCAAGATCATATCCCTAGAAAGGGCAGTTCAAGGATTAAGATTCTGAGTCTAGATTCAAACCCAAATTCATAACCACTGTACAATACCTCTGCAAAGTGGAAGGACTTACTGTGAGCAGACATCACTTGTGAGTGTATTTGCTCTGCCAGGACAGACACAGACCCCCACCGTTAATCGGATTACAAAGTCAGTAATTGGGTTCTCAGAACATGTGGTTAAAAGACTGAGTACAGGGCACAAGAAGGCTAATGCCAAATTTAGGGAGGTGGGAAAGTCAAGCACCTCTGAATGAGGAAATCACAGGGAACTTGATACCATTTTTATAAGCATACAGTCGAAGGCTGAAAACACTGAATTTTGAGCACAGTGTGTTGTAAAGAACACTCATGTGATTGTAAATTTTCTGAAGATTTGTCCAGTATAAAATTGCTAAACTCTCATTTCCTTTAGAAATCAACATTTCTGAGCTGGTCTCTTGCAAAAGAAACCCAAAATGTTTTAGTTCTTAAAGGGTTTGGGACCGTGATATTGCACAGGTCGGAGGAGCTAAGTTTTTTCTTTTTATTTGATGAGTAAGCATAACTGGATCTATAAGGCAAAACTTGGAATTAAACGATATGAACTTCTAAATTTTTTTTCTGAAACATCTCAGAAAATATCAACCATCAACAGAGAGGAAAGAGTAGGAGTTTGAAGTAAAAATGACTTCAGTTTTACAATCGATATGGTGATGTTCTCATTGTGGTAGCATGTTACTTTGGCGGTCCCCAGTGGACCCCGCCTCTCAGTATTCCACGAGGGAGGTCCCTCGTGGAAGACTGGCCCTTGGATCTGCGTCAGCCAGTAAAGTGTGGTTGAATTTCTGGGCCTAAGCCTTAAGAAGGCCTGGCAGCTTCTGCTTGCAGACTTCGTAGGAAACTACTTACAATGTAAGCAGTTGGACTGCGCTGGGACTGCCGTTCTGAAAAAGCGTAGCCTAGCCACGTGGAGAGGCCCCGTGTATCCATAAATAGGCAGGCCCTAGAAGACAACCTCAGCTGAGCTCCCAGCTGACAACCAGCACCAACTTGCCAGCCAGCTGAATGAGACTGTCTTGGAAGCGGCTCCTCCGGCCCCAGCTGAGTCACCCCAAAACGATGCCATGCGGAGCAGGTTCCCCTACAGGGTCCCACCTAAGCTGCAGAATGGGGAGCAAATAAGTGAAACAGTTGTTGTGTTATGCCTCCAAGTTTTGAGTTAATTTTTTATTTTTTTGTCTGCGCTGCACGGCATGTGGGACCTTAGCTCCCTGATCAGGGATTCAACCCGGGCCCCCTGCCGTGGAAGCACAGAGTCTTAACCACTGCACCGCCAGGGAAGTCCCTTGAGTTAATTTTTAATGCAACGGTACATAGACATAATTATACCAGATCTTTTCCCCTCCTCCCAAAATTGTTTTGGAGGAGACATTCATCTGTTTGTTTATTGGTTTTATAAAGTGGTAACAACGTCACCATATTATACTCTTTCCCTTCCCCCAGCTTTGTATTGGAGGAAGCATTCATTCTTTCAGTGTTTCCAAGTCCTCCTGTTGCGTGCTGTTGGGCCCTAGATACCCAAAGATGAGAAGGAGACTCAGAAAATCATTTAGCCTAACAGAGGAGACAGAAACATTCACACACAGCATCTGTTTTGTGTGCTAGAACACTGTGTGCCTAGTGCAATGGCAGCACGGAGAAGGGATCAACTCATGTTCCAGTGGCTGGGCTGGGGGGGGGTGGTGTCAGCATCTTCCAGGAAATGTCCTAGAAGGAACAGCGTTTGTGTTAAGCCTTGAAAGATGAAAGGAATTCTCCCAGGTGGAGAAAGAGTCGTATGGGGGTCATTCAGTGCCAGAGGAAGAGCAGTAGCAAAGTTCTGAGAGTGAAATAATGTGATGGTTAGAGCAAGTGAAGCCTTCTGCGGCCCTAGTGTAAGGTGCAGGAACAGTGGTTACCCAGCTGTCCAAGCAGACAGAAGCCTTGAAGGCCATTCTCATCAATTTGGCTTGAGGACAAGGTAAAGCCTTGTGAATGATTTTTTTTAAATTTAAATTTTAAATTTTTTAAATTGTATAATTTACATACAGTAAAATGTCTAACATCTTAAGTTCAGTGACTTTTAATGTATGCAAATACCTATGTGACCACCACTCGGACTAAGGTGAGGCCAGCGTAATATGAGAAACCCTGACAAGGATGTCAGGAGCATAGAGCCATATGTCCCGAACAAAATATTAGAAAATGCAGCAACTGAACAAAGGATGATACATCAAGACCAAGTGATCAAGAATGCAAGGTTGGTTTACTATTAAGGAAATCAATAATGTAAATCACCACATTAGTAGAATAGAAAACCACATGATCTTCTTGATAGATGCAGATGAAACAACTGATAAAATTCAACATTCATTCATGATACAAATTTTCATCCGAGTTATTGAATGCAAGGAAAAGCCATGGCTACATCTGTGCTGTTCAGAGTAGAAGGCTCTTTATGAAGCAGTCACCGTTCTTGGTCCTTGAACAGGGAGCTACAGTATGACGTTCTCTGGGAAAAGTTTCCAGGGGTGTGGGAGAAAGCAAAATCCACAGATACCCAACTCTACCGTTGGAGGAACTATGCCAAGTGCTGACTCCAAGTGAGCAATAAATGAACTCCAGACCTCTTTAAGAGCTATGCAGGCCAGGAAGGACTCAGACAGAGTCCATTAAAAATGGGATTGCTCTACACATCACAGGCAGCCGTGCTAATGGATATTGCTTACGTGTCTCTGAGCCTGGCTGCTCTGTGCTGAAATAGAAATGAAACAAATTAAAAGTTGAGTAGCTCAGGTCTTTAGTGATGGCTCATGGCAATAAAGGTAATCGATGGAAGCCTGAATCCTAGTTTTGTATGCCACTCTCCAGCTGTGTGCCCTTTGGAAAGACAGGTTACCCCCCGGGTTGGTTGCTGGATCTGTGAAATAAGTGGGTTAGATTAGATGGGCCTTGGTATGAGTCACATCTGGATTTCAGTCCTGGCTCTGTCCTTTACCATCTATGTGACTGGTGCCTCAGTTTCTACATCTGTATAATGGACAGAAACCGCAATGTGTTCCTCTGAAGATTAAGTGAGATCACGTAAGCAGAGCACTCAACACATTCACTGCACATATTGAACACTAAATAAAGGTAGATGTTGTTAATGTTCTTAAGAATTAGCTATTAGGGTCTAAAATGCCATAATGATAAATAGTAGACTGGAAATACTAATTTTCTCTGACATGGAGATTGGTAAGTGTTGTGGAAAGCTTTGAAATTCTGCATGTCCCGCCTATCACAGGTGGTACCGTAAGAAGCTTGAATAATTTTAGCAGGAAGGAAAACAGAAGGGTAGATATTCTTTCATGATTTAATCTTGGTAATGTACCAGTGACTTCATTACTATGTGCAAAGAAACTGTGATGACATTTCCTATACTCTGATAAGTACTAAGTGAAAAATCTAATTAAATGATGCATCCATAGAATTTCCATAGAATGTAATTAATGAGACAGCCAGAACCCCTATTGATTACGCTGGTGAATTTAATCAAATAGTATGTTTATCTAAGTAACCCAACAAGAGTCTGACGTCCACAGTCAGGCATGTGGTTTTGCCAGTTGTAAATAAGCTGCCCACGGGAACAAAGTACCCCCTTAGAGAATGGGAAATTTAATGATCTGTGTTTGCAACATAGCACGTTGTATCAAATAAATGACTGCTTTTTCCGAAAGTCATATTCATAGTATCTGAGTTTGAACTATTCAGTTGGGCCAAATATTTAAACTGGAAATATTCATGAGAGAGTTGTAAATGATATTACTTTTGGACCATGTCCCCACCATCCATCTGACACGTTCTTACTTACGGGCAATCGCAGCCCAAGTCATGAAGCACTTGTAATGGCTACAGTGGGACTGCGTTTTCTGTGGCCTTCTGGGTAGTCCTGGAAGCTTAGCTAACCCCCGTCCCCCCACTGGCCTGCTGCATTGCTTACCACCTCTAATACCCTTGAACTTGTTATTACGGCTTCAGGAAGATGCTGTCCCCATCACGGCCACAGTGGTGAGAGCAGGCTTGTGGAGTCTTTTTCAAACTTCTTTCTACAGCTCTTCCGTATCTTTCGTGACTTGGGGTTGGGTTTGTGGGTAGGGGAGGGTCACTAACTCTGTTCTGTACTCGGAGTCAAGTGTGCTTTACTCAGACCCTCCTTTTCTTCTAACCCTTCAGCGAACCACAGGAACGGGAGGGGTGGCTGTCACTTTAAGAGGGCTAGGCTTCCGGGATTACTTCACTTGGTCCTCTGTTGATGTTTGGGAGGCGCCATGCCTTGCAAGTTACACCTTAAACAGAGGGCCCACCCCAACATCATTTGGAACGTGTAGAAAACCTCGGATTCAATGCAAATGTACAACCTCGAGGCAGAAGTCAGCACAGAACCGCTGACAGTTTTAGAATAGAACAGCTAGGGGAGTGTGAAAGCCCGGTCTAGAATAATAGCCGCCCTGGAAAGAAAGTGCTTTTCTGGCAAGCAGTGTGGCTTCGGAGTTGGACTCACCTGGTGTGTCCCTGGCTCCACGGCTCACTAGCTGTGTGATTCTCGATGCGTTTAGACTTGCTGGGGCTCTGCTTCCTCCTCTCTAAAAAGCAGACCTGTGCTTTGAGTGTGCTGCCCGCCACATGATAATAGCACTACGTTACGTCAGCTAGAAGTAGACTGCCTTGTATGATAAAATGAATGCAATGATTGTAAATACTGACTCACTAGAATGTCACTTAGATCTAGACTCAAAGTGGGGAGACCTTGCCCAAGAATGAGCTCAGCCATTTCCTAGCTATGCGACCTTGGGAAAGTCCCCCAAGTTCTCTGGAATGGATTTAACTACACCCACCTAGGATCAGCGTGAAGTTTAAATGAGTTGCCACGTGTGGAAGTGCTTTTAGTAAAGCTATAAAGTTAAACTTAAAAGCTATAAAAGTAAGATGGGGGGGTTTCCCTGGTGGCGCACTGGTTGAGAATCTGCCTGCCGATGCGGGGGACACGGGTTCGTGCCCTGGTCTGGGAGGATCCCACATGCCGCGGAGCGGCTGGGCTCGTGAGCCATGGCCGCTGAGCCTGCGCGTCCGGAGCCTGTGCTCCGCAACAGGAGAGGCCACAACAGTGAGAGGCCCGCATACCAAAAAAAAAAAAAAAAAAAAGGTTATTCTATTAATGTTATTGCAGTGCAATTAAATGTAGTGATTATTTATAATATTTTTAAAGGAACTGGTCATTTTTCTGCACCTGAGATCCAGTGGTAGGACTGTTATGAGCAGAAACTTTCAAAATGAGCGACATGGTAGAAAATGGCTGCGGATGAATTATTTGCAGTTAGTGATCTGTAGTTTTTGTTGGAACCAAATTAAAATCATCTGGCTATCTCTGACCTCCCATATAACCCTTCTGAACAGGAAAAGAGACACTTTTCTACAACAGGTAATACATCAAAATACACACAATGGTTTTATTTTCCTTTTTTTTTTTTTTTTTTTTGCGTTGCGCGGGCCTCTCACTGCTGTGGCCTCTCCCGTTGCGGAGCACAGGCACCGGATGCGCAGGCTCAGCGGCCATGGCTCATGGACCCAGCCGCTCAGCGGCCATGGCTCATGGACCCAGCCGCTCCGCGGCACGTGGGATCTTCCCGGACTGGGGCACGAACCCGTGTCCCCTGAATCGGCATGCGGACTCTCAACCACTGCGCCACCAGGGAAGCCCCTATTTTCCTTTTAAATATAGCACTCAGAATTGGTGGTGGAGAGAGAAATGATTAATGTCTAAGAGTAGCCATTTTATAGGCCCATCTCAAACTACAAATGCAAAATAGTCAGGAGGGCAAATTAGCTCTTATACCTACTCTTTCTACAAACAATTTTTTTTTTAACCTTTTAGGGGAAATTTCCACATCTTCAGGAAGAAGCAAATTATATAGTGTTTTTTTTTCCCCTCATAAAATGTCTAGAGTAAATGTTTAAGTCTTTCTCAAACAGTCCTCATTTTCTGTTTTCTTCTAAAGAAGTTTTACACTTGACAAGTACTTAGACACTCACCCGTCCTTTGATGAAGATTTAAGGTTATTTACTGCAGCCCTGGAAATAAAATTTGCCTTAGTCAATTTTGGCCGAATAGAAATAATTTAAAAAATGCTATGGTTTCTTGTCCACTTGTAACAATTTTGTCCCCTTGCTGGGTTGGTCCTGGATTCCTAAACATAACCTGTACATAACTGACAGCGCTATGATTCTGCTACTTGCCCTCTTCAAAGCAATATCACTTAAGCTATCCACAGGTTTCAATGTACTTAAACAAATACGTCATTCCTAATCTAGAGTTGGACCATCATAAATGGTTAGTTAGACCGTCTGCTATATCGTTAGGACTGGAAGTCCATTTTCTAATGTCTCAAAGCCTTCGATTGTAGTGCAGACCATGGATTCAGATGTGATGGCAGGAGTCCCCCAGGAAGTATTGCAAATATGTGTAACTTCCAGCCAAAGCGGTCTGCATAAACAAGCAGTCACACAAACCACGTCATTTGGTTTGACCCAAAGTTATGGCAGGAATGTCCTCAGAGCCACTCATTGCCATATAGGTAGACCGTTTTCATTACCCTCTGCTCATACAGAAAACCCAAATGGCTCAGCAAATATTGACTGAATTATAATTCTGACATCGTTAATCTTTTTCTTCACAGACTTGAGGTTTGCATCTTACTCCCAATTTCATAAAATGAAAGTGAATAAAGAAGTTTAATCAGCAAATAATCTGAATACAATAAAAAGGATCCCGGAAGGTAAATTCCACAAGCATGATAAGAGGCTTTTAGGGCAGCCCTGCAAAAAGTCTCTTTTGAAAGTTGCACCCTTTGCGTAAAAATATCTATGAGCGGAATAAAATATTTAAACAAGCAATAGTAACTAAAAAAGAAAACCTCAGCATTAGAAAAGCGCACACACTCAGGCTCTCCCTTCCCATTTAGGAAGCTTCCTGTGTTTCGTCATCACCTTTTAAATAGAAAGTTTTGTGCTCTGTTGGACTGGGCGAGGATTTCAGACCCATGGGCCTCCAAAAGAAATCCACACCATGTGCTAGGGGAGCACATTGCTGCTAGCCGGGTACACTCCTGTGTCATCTTTCTCTGTATCACGTGATTTAGCATCGCTTTCTTACTTATAAGCTCCCTGCTGTAGTTGCTTTATTTCACACATTACCAAATGTAGCATCTAATATGATGGTTCTTACACGTAGGTAACTCCTGAGTGAATGAATAGGCATTCAGTAATAACTATGGATTGTTTCAAGCCAACTAAACGAAAAAAAACTTTCTTTGTCTTGACCCATCTTATTTCCCCCCCAAATGTTTAACACCATTCTCTACTCCAAAATGCATGAAAATGCATAAAAAGGACCAACTAGGGTATGTGTGTGTGTGTGAAGTGATATACACAAACATAAAATAACAATCTTCATATAATGTTCTTTCCTTCCAGTCTCTGTAAAAATATGCTCCATGCAACGTTCTTTTCTCGTATTTAATGATTTTACTAGTTAGGTACTCAGAAATAAACATAGCACTGCCAGCTTGCTTACAGAAGGCAGAGCAGCGAGAGACGGTAAAGGGACTGGAGTGAAGGTTGTCACCAGAGGATGAGACTGACAGAAAATCCTTTCCTGTGTTTTGGGCCACCGCTGCCCTCTAGGGGACACATGGAAAATAAGCAAAGTCTCTCATGCTTGTGCTAGAAATTTAAGACCTTGGAAAGTCATCTTGTCTGCCTAACTTTTATTAAGGAAGGAAAGCTTAATGAAAAGCTAATTAAAATTACTTCAACGATAGCTGTATCATCCTAAGAAATCTTTACATCACATGCTTTTCTAGGATCAGCTAATTTAGAGTCACTCTCAGCTGATAAGAAGTTCTTCGTTCTGTCTATCCTGACTTCCCTGCAGAATTTTAAACATGTTATTTCTTGTCCTGTTAAGGAACAGCTGCTTGTTATGACTAACGTGTTAGTCACTGTTTGTACTTTTACCTTTCAGTGCGCCAACAAGCAGAAACCCCGGCTCTTTCAGCCTTTCTTTATAAAGTCATTTTGTACCGAGGAAAATGTCCAAACATTTCCGAAGTTGCCAAATCGTTACTTATTTCTAGACAAAAGAATTTGAAGTGAAGAGCAAAAATCAACTTGTGATTTTTACATGGGAGATACAACTTAAAATACCCTCAGGGCTTTCAAGCTTCTTTATATAAAACTTGAAAAATTAGGGACAGTATCTACTGTAATCCTACTGTATAGGCAGAAATTAATCTGCTTTCATTTCTAAATCTTAAAGGAGAATTTAAATAATACTAAAGTGAGGTTTCTGGAAGTAAATATTCTGCCTTAAGAGAAACTTTCATGACTTTAGGGTGATATTGTGGAAGAGTCACTTATAAAATATCTACTTGTTCATCCGTTTAACATTTGTTGAGTATTCCATTACTCAAAAGATACTATATTCGGGGCTCTAGGTGTGCAAAGAAACTTACCATTCGGTAGAAAAGTTAATATAGTATTACAGTATCACATTTTGTCCTGTATTAGATTTGATTTTATTCAATAAGTATTATCGAAATGCTTAGTTTTTATGTATATTATCTACTAGACTTCAAGCATCTTGAGAAAAGAGAATTTATTTTGCTCATCTTTATATCACCAGTACCTTGGATGATTTAACTTCTCAAGCCTAACAGTAGTCCTTTAAGTGTGTGTTGTTAGTCTTAGTTTCTAGATAAAGTAAATTATTCAGGAACTTATAAGTTAGAATGTAATTGAGATTTAAATCCAAGTGTGTCTGATCATTGATATTATGATTCCTCCCTGCTTATATGCCTAGCATAGTGCCTGGCACATAGTAGGTGTTCAATAAATATTTGTAGAAGAATTATTGGTGTGCTTTTCCCAAGTAGTATATTCTTTGCTTTCATTTTGGTATCTCAAGGGCTTCAAACAGGTCCCCAATAATTAAGTGTTGAATGAATGAATATAGATTTCTTAGGAAGTCTCTTTTGAGCATTTTTCCATTACCTTCATTCTTATGGTATATCCTTAATGGTAGAATAAAGTCTGAAGACTAAATGAGACAATATTTTATGACATATGGTATCGATGGTGGTCTCTAACCAGCTATCCTGGAATTCATTTTCAGCTAAACTCAGGACATCAGATAGGTCATTGACCTGCCTTCTTGGCAATTCCATTGTCCCAGAATTGGAGGAAATGAATGGAGGAACTGATAGTTCAAAAAAATCAAGTTCTGACTCATAAGGGAGAGCCAGTTGAGCAGGTGGAAGTAACAGGAATCTTAAAGAACGATAAAAATAGAGTTTTAAAAACTGTGATGGGGATAGAAGTTCTGAAAAATATCAGAGAAGTATGGTAAATTTATGAGAACAGATTTTAAAAGTTCAGGGAACAGATTAGAAGAATTCTATAGCATATAAATTTCAAAAGGAAAAATGCCTTGAAAAGATTGAGGAGCTTCCAAAAATTCTAAACATACCCTAAAGCTCTTAACGTCATTTTTTTCGGTATTAGGATTATGAGTAATTTCTTTAAAATTTACCCCTCCACATTTTTGTCTATGAAGTGGTTTTCAGATGGTCAGAGCAATTCTGATTATATTATCATCTAAAAAAATAAAACAAAAGTTACTTTAAAACAATTTCTGCCACGTAGCTGCACATCATTCTGCTGTGGTGGTTTTTATATGACCTTCTTTCCAGTGTCTCTGCATCTCTGCTCTAAATAATCCATTTATTGCTTCATTCATTAAGCGTATGTTTACCGAGAAACTTCCATGTAGCAGCAGTGTTCCAGGCGCTGGGACTCTGATACGAACAAGGTCACATCCTTGTTCTTAGAGGGCTGATATTCTAGTAGGGGAGAAAGACAGCAAACATAGAGCTGTCTTTAATTCTAGGCAGCAATCGTGCTTTTAAGAAAAATGAAGGAAGGTAAGAGGAGAGGGAACAACGTGGTGTCGTGGTTTCAGATGTGCTGGTTAAGGAAGTCAGTCCTCTGAGAAGGGAGTGACTCTTTTTTTTTAATATTTATTTTTTTATTTGAATGCACCGGATCTTAGTTGCGGCATGCGGGATTTAGTTCCCTGGCCAGGATCGAACCTGGGTCCCCTGCAGTAGGAGCGTGGAGTCTTAGCCACCAGACCACCAGGGAAGTCCTTAGGGAGTGACTCTTGATGGGAGGCTTCCATGGTATGAATTGGCCTTGGGAAAATCCAGAGTTGTGCAGACAAGGGAATAGCAGACATAAAGGAAAAACCCCAGATGATCTGAGACCAGTTTAAAAAAAAAAAAAAACAAACCTCAGGATACACATGGTTTTCTTTGTCTGCTCTTTAAGTTCCAGGAACACATTGTTCCAGTAAAAGATGGACCTGCAGCTTAGAGGGGATGGTAACATGGGTAGATGAGAAAGAGAGCAGATTTGTAAGATTTCTATTTTCTTTGTGTCTTTGGAATGGAAATGATAGTCTGCTGTTGCTAAGAGGGAAGAGTAGATGAAGAAAGAGAATGTTAGAGGGTGCCTACGTTCTAGATGCTTTCAAGGATTCTCCTTGGTGGGAACTTTGTCCCTTTTTTGTTTTTCATCCCTTAGAAATGATTGCAATCTTGGGGCAAAGAGATGATGTTAGCATTCCTATAATTCTTTTGAATAATCTCAGTGGCCAGGGCTTTACTGAAATCTGAGGTTTGGTCATCATCATCTACTTGTTTTTAGAAGGTGTTCCTCCTGAAATTCTCTCTACCTTCTGGCTTAAATTTCCCTTAAGGGGTTGATGAAGGGAGAGGTGCAGGTTAGATTATACTAGTAGAAGAGGGGCCAGGTCCTAAGAGAATTTGTCCCTAGAGGAAAATAAAGAGAGAACAGAGAGACTCCAGTTGTGTGGGGCACAGAAGGGTGAGGCTTCAAGGGACCGAACTGGAAACCTGCATCCCTTTCTCCTCCTCCAGACCCCGACTTCACCTTCCTCTTGTGTTCTTTAATGCCCCCGCCCTTCGCTCTCCCTCCCAGCAAACAGTTCAAACTTGGCTCCATCTTAGTTAGCCCCAGCAGGAAAACTAGTGCCCCAAATGTCTCCAGATGAATTTCCAGAAATCATCTTTCTGGAAACCCGGGAAATGCCATTTACAAGCACAAGAAGAGAACTCAGAAGGGCGTTCAGTAGGTGTGCCACGTGGTCAGGTGTGGGAGTGTTGCTTTGTCCAATCAAAATTCTAATGGGGCTTCCCTGGTGGCGCAGTGGTTGAGAGTCCGCCTGCCGATGCAGGGGACGCAGGTTCGTGCCCCGGTCCGGGAGGATCCCCCATGCCGCGGAGCGGCTGGGCCCGTGAGCCATGGCCACTGACCCTACGTGTCCGGAGCCTGTGCTCCGCAACGGGAGAGGCCACAACAGTGAGAGGCCCGTGTACCGCAAAAAAAAAAAAAAAAAAGGATGAAAAATCCAGATGAAGGAAGATGATTTAGTATTACATTGCTTGCAGAGAACATTTTGGGAGAGAACTGAGTTAGATATTAGGAAGAATTTATTCAAAGTGGGGAGGTATGGTAAACACTGAAATGAGTTCCTGTTTAGGTTATACAATTTCAGTCTTCGGTGATGATCTTTTTTTTAAAGAAAAGTTTCTAATATTTGAACTAGTTTAGGCAAAATTATTGGAAGTTGGAAAGATGACCTCATTAAATTAAATCAGAATGATTTAATAAATGACATTTGATACCTATCATTTTCTAAGATGAAAAAATAATCTCCAAAATTTTACGTCTATCTCCATAACATGAAATACAGTCGTCCCTCAGTATTAGCAAGGGGATTGATTCCAGGACCCCACAGATACCAAAATCCAAGAATGCTCAAGTTCTTTTTATAAAATGGTATAGTATTTGCATATAACCTCTGCACATCTTCCTGTGTACTTTAAATCATCTCTAGATTACTTATAATACGTAATGCAGTGTAAATGCTGTGTAAATAGTTGTAAGTACAATGTAAATGTTACGAAAATAGTTGCTGGCATGGCAAATTCCAGTTTTCTTTTTTGGAATTTTCCGGAATTCTTTCTCACTGAGTATTTTCGATATGCGGTTGGTTGAATCACGTGGGGATGCAGGGTCTGTGGATTCAGAACCTGCAGATACAGAGGGCTGACTATAAGACTCCTGATACCTAACGTGCATGGTCAAAATCCAGAATATTCTATGTGTGCGTCACTAAGCTTATAATTAGTTAGTAGTAGCCTCACTCCTACCAGCTCCAATTAAACAGATTTAAGACCTTTTTTCGGATTAGTTTTAGGTAAATAATATAAATGTATACTTGGAAGCAAACAAATGTGATTAATTAACAAAATGTGATCACTGGAATTGGACTCGTAACTAATTCTATAGCCAGACCAAATAATGAGGTATGAACAGACAAGGAAAGACAGCTATGACACTGCTTGGTATAATAACTGTTGTTTCTCTTTGCCTTTCCAATTCCCTGATGAGTGTACAATAAATTCTTAAGTTCACTACGAACACATGTCGTTGTGTTCACAGTGTTCAGTTTAAAATCAGATTCCAGGGACTTCCCTAGTGGCGCAGTGGTTAAGAATCCACCTGCCAATGCAGGGGACACAGGTTTGATCCCTGGTCTGGGAAGATCCCACATGCCACAGAGCAACTAAGCCCGTGCACCACAACTACTGAGCCCATGTGTCGCAACTACTGAAGCCCGCACACCTAGAGCCTGTGCTCTGCAACAAGAGAAGCCACTACAATGAGAAGCCCGCGCACCGCAAAGAAGAGTAGCCCCCGCTCGCCACAACTAGAGAAAGCCTGTGTGCAGCGACAAAGACCCAGTGCAGCCAAAAATAAATAAATAAAAAATCAGATTCCAAAATATACATACAGGTGAATGGTCAGACAGGGTTTCTCCAGACGTCCACGGAGATAATAGTACCACTTACAGCAGTGGTCCCCAGCCTTTTTGGCACCAGGGGCCGGTTGTGTGGAAGACAGTTTTTCCATGGACTGGGGGTGGGGGGATGGTTTCTGGATGATTCAAGTGCCTTGCATTTATTGTGCACTTTGTTATTATTACATTGTAATATATAATGAAATAATTATACAACTCACCCTAATGCAGAATCAGTGGGAGCCCTGAGCTTGTTCTCCTGCAACTAGATGGTCTCGCCTGGCAGTGACGGGAGACAGTGGCACCTGATGTGTGTTGCTTATGTCCAGTCTACTCTGTAATCTCGTTTTGGTCGCTGTCACTGCAGAAAACCCTGCTTCACAGAGGTAGCATGTTGGAAATGGAAGCAGGCTTTTCAGTGCTTTTGTGGCAATCTCAGGATATCCCACCTTGACTTTAATCCAGAATGTATAGAGATCTGAAGTTGTCTCAGACAAACTTTTAAGGCTACCGTCATTTGCGATCTGAAGCAGTTGATCCTCGTCTAGCACGGACAAAGTCGATTCACGTGGCTTATTCACAAATGGGTCCGTGGATCCATTCCTTCCCAGTTACGGGTCTTTTATGGTTGGGAAGTAATGCTCAAAGTTTTTTGAAAATTGGGATAGGTGGTCATGCACCAGCTGGGAGGAGGAAGGCCCTGGCTCAGTCTCTTTCAAAATCTCTGCTAATGTTTCAAACGTGTCAAAAATCCCAACGTTCACTCGTCACCCTCATAATTCCAGTTTGGCTTTGAATTCAGCCACTTTATCTGTGGACCTGAACACAGTTGTCATTCTCCCCTGAAGTGACAGATTGAGTTCACTGAGCAGGTTGAATATGTCACACAAGTAAGCAAGTTTTGTGACCCATTCTGTGTCACTGAAATGTGGTGCCAGTGGTGACTGTTTTTCTAAAAGAAATCTCTGGAGTGGCTCTCGTAACTCAAAAACTCTGGCCAGTGATCTACCTCTAGAAGCCATCTCACCTCTGTGTATAAGAGAAGACGTGTGTGCTCTGCGTCTGTCTCCTCACAGAGCTGCGTGAACAGACGTGAGTTAAGGCCGTGTACTTTAACGTGGTTGATAATTTTAATCACATCCTCCAAAACGTTAAGTTCAGGTGACATTTTCTGGCTAGCCAGCATTTCTCTATGGATGACACAGTGCGTAGGCTCACATTCAGAAGCGACCTCTTTGACCCAAGTAATGAAACCAGAAAGCCGTCCAGTCACGGCAGCCGATCTGTCCATGCATATACCTACACAAAATGACCAGTTCGGTTTTCCTGATATGTAATCATTCAAAGACTTGAATAGTTCCGCAGCTGTGGGGTTGGTTGGCAACAAAAGTGCACATAACATATCCTTGTGCACAGCCTCCTGAAAAATACATCACACAGAATGTAGCATTGTTGCCTTGTTGTCAACATCGGTAGACTCGTCAACCTGGATTGCATACCACGGTGACTCATTAATCCTCTCTAACGATTGTGTCTCATCCTCTGCTGTTTCATCAATTCGTCTAGTTGTGGTGCTAGCCGAAAGAGGAACACGTGCCGCCTTTGAACTGCAGCCTCTCCTAAAAGTTCATAACAAACGTCCTTAGCACAGGCAGGATCAACTCTTCACCAGTAGTAAAGGGCTTCTTAGCTTTAGCCATGTGGTCAGCCACTAAGAATGACGCTCTCCGTGCAGACGCATGTGATGAAGTGGTGGCCTTCAATAATTGCTTCTGTTCTTTGTGTTCACATTTTTTTCTTTTGAAAAACTCCACAAAGTCTTGTCGTTTAATGCAGGGTGCTTGGTCTCCATGTGGAGAAGCAGTTTTGAAGGTTTCATGGCTTCCTTGGGTAGCCGGTCACCACCTATTATACAAAGCAGGCTTGGAGAATGTGAATCACCTGTTGCAATGAACCTGTACTTTCAGTAGGACTCTTGCTATTTTCTTTTAAGTGCAGCTTTCTTTTTGTGGGCAGTCTTAGAGTCTTCTGCTGTCTCATCATTGGGTCTTTCCCCCTTTACAAAGAAGCTCTCCAGCGACGTTTGTTTTTTATTCATTTTGGCTAGGGTTAGCTTGTTGGCTTACCCTAACTGTGGCTGAGACAATGCTCATTGTGGGAAAAAGGCGCAGACGGAAGTGGTAAATGAAATAATGGGAGGACTAAAAGAAGTGTCGGATTCTGACTTAAAGCCTGCCACCAGATGCTGCTCAATTGCCACTTGCTACTCACTGATAGGGTGTTCATATGAGTCTGCAAGCAATTGATTTATTATGGTCTCTGTGCAGTCAAACCTCTCTGCTAATGATAATCTGTATTTGCAGCCGCTCGCCAGTGCTCGCATCACCGCCTCAGCTCCACCTCGGATCATCAGGCATTAGATTCTTGTAAGGAGCAGGCAACCTAGATCCCTTGCATGCGCAGTTCGCGGTAGGGTTCGCGCTCCTGTGAGAATTTAATGCCGCCGCTGATCTGACAGGAGGCGGAGCTCAGGTGTCGCTGCAGCAATGGGGAGTGGCTGTGAATACAGATGAAGCTTCACTCGGCTGCCCGCCACTCACCACCTGCTGTGTGGCCTGGTTCCTAACAGGCCAGTACCAGTCCATGGCCCAGGGGCTGGGGACCCCTGACTTACAGAACACCCACTGCTTGGGTGAGATCTGGGTTTAGAGTTGTTTAGAATAGCCCATAGGAGCAGTGTTCATTCTCCAGCAGACAGGGAACTTGTTGCTAGTAGTAGAAGGTAAGTAAGACATAAGTTTAGTTGAAAGGACATCTGTCAGACCCGAGTTTTTTTTCCTTGGCTGTGTTGGGTCTTCGTTGCTGCACACGGGCTTTCTCTAGCTGCGGTGAGCAGGGGCTACTCTTTGTTGCGGTGCGCATGCTTCTCATTGCAGTGGCTTCCCTTGTTGCGGAGCACAGGCCCTAGGCGCGTGGGCTTCAGTAGTTGTGGCACGCAGGCTCAGCAGTTGTGGCTCACAGGCTCTAGAGTGCAGGCTCAGTAGTTGTGGCACACGGGCTTAGTTGCTCCGTGGCACGTGGGATCTTCCCAGACCAGGGCTCGAACCTGTGTCCCCTACATTGGCAGGCAAATTCTTAACCACTGCGCCACCAGGGAAGTCCCAGACCTGAGTTTTATTCTCACCTCTGTTTACCTACTGGCTGGGTGAACCTGCACGAGGAGTTTATTTCTCTAAGGACAGCGTTAGACTCACTGTCATTTCTTACAAGCATTAGTTCCCTTTCCTGTGGGGTGGGGAAGGCATTGTGATAGCATGTATGGGAGTGGCTGTATTTTATAAACAAACACATGGGATGAGAAATGTCTATCTCCCTCTAGCCTCAAGTTCCAGAAGTGGAACTTCTACCTCCGTATGTGTGGCCAAGAGTTACCTGACTTTAAAATGAGGTCGTTGACAATATTCACGTTAATTAAAAAGCTTTTTACAGCAGAATGTCAATATATTACTTTACAGTAAGAAATATATCTATCAGGCTAATGAGTTATATTGACTGCTGTGTTTTCTCCCTGTAGGTACAGATATAGATGTAGATATAAATATATGTGAAGAATTATTGTAATCAATGAACTGGTTACCGAGTGGATCTGACTTCAGAACCAGGGGAATAAGTTGGAAGGTGTAAATGGCTGATGATTCAAAGCCATGGAAACCTAAGGGATTTTGCTCTTTCTGGGGATCCATTTGCCACATGGCCTAGAGACCCATGTTCTTGGGCCGGGATCTTCTTGCCCTATTGGTGCTGGAAAGGCCCTGTCCATATTTGCTGCTTTGAATTTCCCTTTTCAGTACTAACTTCTGATGGACAAGAATGTTTCCTTGTAAGAGTTTTTCAGTTCAGTGTACACTAAAGCTGAAATTTGAGGCTGAAATACCCTTTATTAGTTTGCATGGAAATGCTAGGTAATAACTGTGTAAATGCGGGGCTGACTTTATCTGGAACCAAGATTAAGTTTCAGCAACTTCTCCAAATGCACTTCCGAAAAATCAGGAATACTTGGTAAGTTCTCTTTTTGAAAAGGAACACAGTGTTTTTACTCAGCATGAACATTAGTTTTCTGTTTTTCCATAAAAGAATCCTTCCTCGAAATGGTTCTTTTTCACAGAAACTAACAGAATTATATAAAAAGATGACAATCAGTGAAAACAGAAATACCGTAATGGTGGGTCCTGGGGTTACAAGACTGAGAACCTGGGAATCAAGCCCAGTTCAACATTTACAGTAATGGGACGCACATTCGTGTCTCATGTTCTGTGAGAGGTGGTGGAGAATGAGCAAGTGTAAGGGAGTCTTACCTGGCTCTCCGCCCAGTTAGTCCATTGTTGAACCAGAAAGTGACGTAAATTCAGGGTTCTCCTGTAAGGCTGTGTAAGGACATGGAGTTCTCAGAGGAAAATGATACGTCCAATTTAGAAGCGGCAATACGGATCAAATAAATGTAAATGGGAAGAATAACTGCTGTCGAAAAAGTCTTGGAGGCTTCCCTGGTGGCGCGGTGGTTAAGAATCCGCCTGCCAATGCAGGGGACGTGGGTTTGAGCCCTGGCCCCAGAAGATCCCACATGCTGTGGAGCAACTAAGCCCGTGCACCACAACTACTGAGCCTGAGCTCTAGAGCCCACGAGCCACAACTACTGAAGCCTGTGTGCCCAGAGCCCGTGCTCCACAACAAGAGAAGCCACCGTAACGAGAAGCCCACGCACTGCAACAAAGAGTAGCCCCTGCTCACCGCAACTAGAGAAAGCCCGCGTGCAGGAACGAAGACCCAATGCAGCCATAAATAAATAAATAACTAAAAAGTCTTGGACTGGAAAAAGCCTTGCGGTATTAGATATTGGAACTGCAGTATGTGAGGGAAGCTATTATGGCATTTCATTTGGGTATTTTATTAGTAGGAGGGATTTTTAGAAGGTTGAAATTTGTATACTCCATATATTACTCCCATATTTTGAAATGTTTCTTTTAATTGTATTTGTATTTTTTTCTATTTTTATAGCAGAGTAAGATGGCTAAAACCTCCCAATTTGTCTCTCTGTCTTCATTATATGAAAGTAATCCACAGTGTCCATTTAAAGGTCAACTGTATCTAAGTCTGAGTTAGAAACCTGCACACTGAGGTGCTGATTCCTTTTTTAACTGATGTCTAAGCAAGTAGCATGGGGATAATATTTCAGTGACATTCATCTGTAGTAATGCCCCTGTTGTTTAAAAAAATTCATTTTCAAAACTTCTATGCCTTGATTAAATAGGTACTGTACAATAGATCCCATAATGAATGACACAAATTAAAAAATATTACTTCATAATACACTGTCTTACTGGTAGATCTGATGTAATGGAGTTTATATTTCAGTAGGTACAACATTTTTAATAATAAAAATACTTGCATAAAATTCATATCATAGCACTTCCTGAATCTTTAGGTGCTCTCTTAGTTTCAAAAATACATTTTAGGGGCTTCCATGGTGGAGCAGTGGTTGAGAATCTGCCTGCCAATGCAGGGGACACGGGTTCGAGCCCTGGTCCGGGAAGATCCCACATGCCGTGGAGCAGCTAAGCCCGTGTGCCACAACTACTGAGCCTGCGTGCCACAACTACTGAAGCCCGCGTGCCTAGAGCCCATGCTCCACAATGAGAAGCCACCACAATGAGAAGCCCATGTACTGCAACAAAGAGTAGCCCCCCCGGGCTTCCCTGGTGGCGCAGTGGTTGAGAGTCCTGTGAGCCATGGCCGTGAGCCGGTGGCCACTGAGCCTGCGCGTCAGGAGCCTGTGCTCCACAACGGGAGAGGCCACAACAGTGAGAGGCCCGCGTACCCCCCCCACAAAAAAAAAAGAGTAGCCCCCACTCACCGCAACTAGAGAAAACCCGCGCGCAGCAGCGAAGACCCAGCGCAGCCAAAATAAAATAAATAAAATAAATAAATTTATAAAAAGAAATACATTTTAATTTTGAAAGAGACAATTTCTGGGAAGAGTTAAAATACCCAGCACACACAATGTGTTGTGAATCACCTGCCTTTGACAGCTAACATGCCAGTAGTTACACTTTATCAGAAACGTTTGCATGTGAAATTAGGGCAGGGACCCTCTGCAAGGAATTTTTTAGACTCTTAGTTTTATTGGCTAAATATAAGAGTCCTGAGATCAGTAAGTGAAGGAGAATTACATACTATAAATTATCATGAGAAGAAAGCACGTTTCTAATTAATTAAAATTTTTTGACTTACGATCAAATGACTGAACTTTGTGGTGTTTTGTCTTCTAAATTATAAGATAAGCGCGGCGAAATGATGGTCGAGGGGGTCTAGCTGAGTCAGTGCTTAGGAAGCTTTTTGAGAACCTTGGACTGTAAGTGCTGCACACATTGAGGGGGCAGTTACAGGAATAGTATAGTAGAGTGCATTATGGAGAAATAATGCAAACGATAGTGTTGCCAGAGATGTTTCCCTTTTTTATTAAACCTTTAATATATCACTTAGGTGTGATTAGTTTCTTCTCCGTACAAGCAGCCACAACAGTCATCGCACTGATGGAAAAAATTGATAAAGAAGAGGAAAGGAAGAAATGAAGGCAGAAAAATAAAGACGGCAGAAGGAAGAGAGCCAGATAGAAGCCACACAGCCACAGTTATTCCATGGGCACAAGTCACTGATCAGAATTGCTTGCTCTTACACTTTTGCCAGATGTAGTTATAAGCCTTTAGGTTCTTTATTTTACAGTTAAGATTTTAAACTCTGAAAATCTCAGCGTATCTTTTCGCTGTCACTGGACAGGTACCATGTAGTCATTTTGTAGAAGGACCATTTATGACCCACACGGACCGGAGAGGGGAGAAAGGGGGATGGTTGATTTAAATACCCTAATGCAGAATTTACTGTGGATTTAAAGTCTCTGACTTAATGTTGCATTAACTACTGGTGGCTGCTTTACTGCCTTTAAAACATGCATATATAACTGGATACTGTAATGCTTTGAGGGTAAAATAAATACTAACTCACACTAAAATAAATACTCTGCACGGTGAAGTTCACGTAGACATAAATTAATCATTTACCAGGTAACCAATATGCACAGGAAAGAAATAGATCACTTATTAAAGGTTGCCTCATCTATAAAATGGGGAAAAAATGCTGATATATTTTACAGTGGTGCTGTGAGGGAAAATATATGAAATTATTGCTAAGCAGCCTATAAACCATAAAATACAGTATGAACATTAAATTAATAATATTTATACTAATTCAGATTCAACACCCTCTGCCTTAAATATATCTCTTTGCCTATCTGAGTATACACATAAGCAAGCTGAGGCTTTTTATTTAATTTTTATTGGTGTCTTTGGAATTCTGCAGAGCATCGCAGAAGCTACTGGTTATGTTAGAAACTTTTCAGTCCCAACATTTCTGAGACAAAGTTCTTGGCCGTTCACATCCCCAATCCCATTTTTAAGGTTCTTTCCCGAAGGGACTTAGGTCTTTCACTTGCATAGACATAGTAGTTACGAAGGGGACATCGGTGTGAATTTTTCAATCAGGTGGAAGTGATGAACATGCTCTGTGGCTTGGTTGATTCTAAATTATGGATTGAGATGGGGAAGCAGTGTTAAATTAGCGGGGAGGTACGTCGGGTCTCTGCACATTGCATCGAACTCATCTGAGATGTAAACGTTCTGTGCTTCAGCAGCATGGCCTGAAGCAGCAGGGTTTCAAGGATATCATGCTGCTCCAAACGTTACAGGCTTTAGAGATAAATCAAGCTCCCGTTTCTCAGCTCAGGTTCAGAAATGTCGTTCAAGGGCACAAGGGAGAACTAAGCAATATAAAACATATTTCCCTCACTCTTCTACCTTTTCTTCTTCTTTTTTAATAGAATCTTATCATTTAGAAGACCAACTTGTATGAAACCTGTAATCCATTCAGCACATTTTTAACATTGTCAAGTGTCCCTTTTACTCTCAATGATAAAACACATCAGGCATTTCTTCGCTCACTTCCTTTTTATAGCGGCCGTTAATACAGAAATACCTCCTCATCTTCCACTATGAAATGACAAATGGCTGACTGGAGACGTCTGAAATATTGCCAAATCTCCTCTATGTATCATGTGTCATCAGCAATGATACACAGTGACTAATCTTTGGTCATGAACTATATTGATGGCTTTCTTGTCAACGGGAGGTATGTATTTGCTCGAATCAGGTTTAAGGCTCTAATATTTATGCTAGGAATGTGTGTGCTAGAAAAAGTCTACCTAGGTCCAAAGGGAAATAACCCTCACGTTTTCTTTCATTTAACTATTTTTAGCACTTGGCATTTTCATCAGTATCTCTTTTTTGCATCACGATCCATCCAGGAGTGTTCTGATCAGGAATCTAATCTATCCCAGTCAATTTACCCTTTTACTGATAACAGTCTCCTTGTCTAATAGGAAAAGTAACAGGGAAAGGAACATGGCTAAAATGCATACTTATCCCAGTTGAAGCTTATCAGAGATCAAAAGGAAACACAGTGAAACTGTTTCCTCCATTTCCTAAATCCAACTTGGGGTTAGGGGCATTGAAGTTTTCCTAAAGGAACTATCGTAAGGGCAGAGCCCCAGAAGAAAAAGCCAGGGAGGGCAAAATTAAGGCTTTGAGGGAAACAAAATAAGGTCGGTAAGGCAACAGTTCTACTTCAGTTCAAGTTAACTAATATCAAGTGCGTGATACCAGCCAAAACTAACCAAAATCATTGCTCGCATAGAGCTTACATTCTAGTGGAGGGAGACAGGCAATAAATAAATGAGCAATAAATGAGTCAGTTATATAATTTATCAGAGGGTGGCGATTATCATGGTGAGAAATACATCAGGGGAGAAAAATAGGAATTGGTGGGAAGGGGTTGCATTTTTAGAAGGGTGGTCAGTGAAGATCTTACTGAGAAGTTGACATTTGAGGGAAGACTTGAAGGAGATAAGACAGCAGGTCATGTGGATTCCCTGGGAAGAGTGTCCCACATGGGACATAGCATGTGCAAAGACCCTGAGGCAGGAACATGCCTGCTGTGCTGGCAGAACTATAGCGAGCTGTAGTGATTGGAGTGGAGTAAGTGTGGGGATGGGGGAAGGAGGAGAGAGTGGTCAGAGTGGGCTGAAACATAGATGGACTGAGGACCACTGTTAGGCTGTAGCTTTTACTCTGATTGTAACAGGGAACCACTGGAGAGTTTTGAGTCAGGGAACAAAGTGACCTGTCTTATACTTTATTGACAGATTGGGAGTTTGGGATTGGCATGTACAGACTGCTATATTTAAAACATAGATAACCAGCAAGGGCCTACTGTATAGCACAGGGAATGCTGCTCAATATTCTGTAATAACCTAAATGGGAAAAAAATTTGAAAAACAATAGATACATGTATATATATAACTCAGTCACTTTGCTGTACACCTGAAACTAACACAACATTGTTAATCAGCTCTGCTCCAATATAAAATAAAAATTAAGAAACAAAAGAAAAGAGACGAGACGGTAGGGTGCAAGGGTGGAAGCAAGGAGATAATTAAAATGAAAAGTTCAGCTCTCCTCTCTGCATAAATTTAATGAATATGAGCCAGGAATTGGGAGACAATAGTTCAGAGTTATATGCAAAGACACTGAAGTTGTAACTACACAAAGCTAAAACTGGTTGGAAGAGAGTTCAATAAAGCAGTCCATTTCCTCAGCACCAAATGTTAAGTCTGAAAACATTTTAAACTAAGTTGATGGATAACCAATGATAAAATTTTAAGGCTTGGGAACTTTGCATATCTCTTGCTAAGGGATAGATTTAAAAAAAAAATCTCCTTCCTTAACACAGGGTCTGGGTTGTGGAATCAAACAGATGCCTATTATGATGTTGAAATTGTCTCCTCAAGTACCTTTTGGTCCTGGAAACCGAAAAGAACAAAAAAACAAAAAAAATCAAGACCTTTCAGTTGGAAGCTGTGGAAACTTGAAGAGTTAAGAAGAATGCAGACCAGCAAGAAAAATGAAGGAAGCCATTATTTGGATTAATTGTGTTTTTATTTTCAAATTTAAAACATACGAATGATGGGAAGAAAAAAAATAGTTGAGTCTCCTTCAGGGAACAAAGAAATGGACAAATAAAAATACTGACGAGGGCTTCCCTGGTGGCGCAGTGGTTGAGAGTCCACCTGCCGATGCAGGGGACTCGGGTTCGTGCCCTGGTCCGGGAGGATCCCACATGCCGCGGAGCGGCTGGGCCCGTGAGCCATGGCCGCTGAGCCTGCGCGTCCGGAGCCTGTGCTCCACAGCGGGAGAGGCCACATTAGTGAGAGGCCCGCGTACCGCAAAAAAAAAAAATAAATTAAAAAAATAAATACTAACGAAAGGTGAATTCAGGCTTATAGTCTCCCTTCCTGGCAGTCTGAATTATTAGGTTATGCAACAGAGCTCTCCCCGTTTCTCCTGGGTGGTTTAGGTTTGGAACAAATTGGACCGGAAAAAGTGTCAAAATTCACAGTAGGATCGCCTACTCACATCACCATTTCTCTCTCTGAAGTAGGTTACTACATTCATCTAGGGAAATTTCTATTGAATTGTAATTAGGAGGCTAATTAAAAAGTGGATTATCAACTGTATTAAAATATGAGAGAAAGATGTGCACATCATTTGTTCTTTAATTTAGGAAATCCACTGTTTCCTTAAAAATATTCTCACTGGAAAATTCCATGTATAATATGTATGTTTTCCTTTTTCATCTTAAATCAGTTTTATTGAAGCAAGTCTAAGATTTTGCTTATTGAGGTAATGGAAATAATTTGAGCTTCCTCTGTTAATTAAAAAAAGTACCTATATATCCTAGTTATCATTCTTTAGAATGAGAACTGATGGCCATGCAAAGCAATGCAAGGTTCCCAGAAGAAATAATAGAATGAAAATAATAACTGCTGCCATTTATTCACTGCTAATATCCCTCAACAATCCTATGAGGTAATTTTATGCCTATTAAACAGATGAGGAAACTGAGCTCAGAGAAGTTAGGCAAATTATTCAAAGTCACACAGCTTGATGGTTATAAAGCTGAAATTCAAACTCAAGTCTTTTTGACCAAAATAATCTTGCATTAAGCAAGAGTTCCCCCACCCTCAAAGCTAAAACTGTATGGTTGCATTCAACTGGTTTTGAAATTGATAATGTTCACGTACCATATAAACAATTAAGCAGGATCTTATATTAATCGGAAGACCATATTTCCTAGCTATTTGTCCAAACATCAGTTTATTTTATAAAGTAAATGATCATCAGGAGACTCCTGAGCCATTCCTAACAGCAGAAGTTAAAAAGTAAAAGTCACCTGTGACTGTTATTATTTGTTATAAGTTATTATTTGTCTTTCCTATTTTCTTCGAATTTCTAAGAAGGTAAAAATTAAATGATAGCCCTTGAACTTTGGTACGATCCTGTTTATGAGCGTGCTACACTAGTCAAGTATTAAGTGGGTCAGTCTGTCCCTAAAAATTGGCCACGCCAAGTAGATGACGTGGCTGACAGGCACGACTGACTGTGCTGGGATGGGCTTCCCGAATTGCTAATTCAGTCCTGATACCAGGCAGGTTACTTGGAGTTCCTTCTCAAATAAATAATGACAACAATAACAATGTAACTATACTAATATTTACTGTGGGCCTGTTGTGTGTCAGACACTGTGCCTGTTGCGTACACCACTTCACTTTGCTCCGGGCTTTCTCAGTCTTGGTACTACCGACCTTTTGGGCTGGATGACTTTTTGGAGTGGGGAGGGTTGTCCTGTGCATCTTAAGAAGATTTGGAACGTCCCTGGCCTCTACTCCCCAGCTGCCAGTGGCGCACCCACCCCCTCCAGTTGTCACAGCCCAAACTGTCTCCAGACGTTGCCAGACGTCTCCTTGGAGGGCAAAATCGCCCCCAGTTGAGAGAGAACCTCTGTGTTACTTCCTCAACAACTCGAGGGAGGTCAGTACTATTAGATTAGTAACATTACTGTTGAGGAAACTGTGGCTCCAGGAGGGTGACGTAAATGGCTGAGGTCTCAGTTAGTAAATACAGCGATGGAATGCACGCAGATCACCTGCCTCTAGAATGCTGCTATTCCATGGTTGAAACTCATAAACGAAGGAGTGCCCTCTTTCCCACCCTTTTCACTCTTTTTTTTTTTTTTTTGCGGTACGCGGGCCTCTCACTGTTGTGGCCTCTCCCGTTGCGGAGCACAGGCTCGGGCCCAGCCACTCCGCGGCATGTGGGATCCTCCCGGACCCGGGCGCGAACCCGCGTCCCCTGCATCGGCAGGCGGACTCTCAACCACTGCGCCACCAGGGAAGCCCCCTCTTCACTCTTATATTTCATCATGGGGTGGAGCATTGGGAAGGAAGAAAGGGTGTACAAGACATAGTACACAGAATTTCTATTGAATCATGGTCTTTTATTTGACAGATTAATTCCATTTTAATTGGAATTCTGAAAACTAATGAAAAAAATTACAAGTGTTAGATGGTCTGTTCTCAGGGTTTTTGAGTCTGTCTGATTTAATTCTAACCAATTAGCATGCCATTAGGGAGGAGTATTACGTTGAGAATCAATATTACGCTAAACACTAATATTTTATTCAGTATTAAAAATCTGTACAAATGGTAATACAAGTGCTTTATTCCTACTTTCTCTAAATGAGAAGCGCTTCCTTAGGGCAATTCCAGCTACAAAGAAAATGTTATCTTCTGAGGAGACTATTGGTATTAAACTTAACATAGATCATTGCTTAAATGAATCAGTAAGATTTAATTGAATGAAATTTGTTTATTTTATTGTAAAGTGTATAAGTTTTTTAGGGTATCAAAAATTGTTTTCCTTTTTATACCTATAGGATAATCCCAGGTTAAGATGACAACAAAATTACATTATTGACCAATACTGCTAAACAGGACAAAATAACTGTCATATTCTGATTGTAGGGTATCATTTCTTTCTTCCTTTTTTTCTACGGTATTTCTACACATTTTTTTATTCAGATATAATCTTAGGCTGGAATTGGAACCTATATCCAGATTCTGCATTTTACGTCTTCTTTGCAAAGAGGAATTAATAAACCCAGATAAACAGTAAACTAGATAAACATCTAATAAGCACTTAGAAATAGGTCACTGAGGCAAGATTTAACACCAGGGTTTTAGGAATTCCCCGGCAGTCCAGCGGTTAGGACTCTGCGCTTTCACTGCTGAGGGATTGTGAGGGCGTGGGTTCGACCCCTCGTTGGGGAACTAAGATCCCACAAACCGTGAGGCGCGGCCAAAAACAAACAAGCAAATAAAACCGGGATTTCAAATCTGCTTTCCATATTGTGCCCCTCTGTGCGTTTCCCGGCATCTGACCTTGCCATGTTCTTTCATTTTAGAGCCTGGGTCCACTGTGCGCGTCCTGTGGTTCTTCCTGGCCCCTGCTTTCATCTCGCCTGTCCTGCTGCTGCTTCTCCTCTCCTAACCTCAGTAGCTTTTTCAAGGTTCCAAGCTAGGGTAGCACCGCGAGATTACTATAGTTTGGATCTAATGAAGGCATTTACAATTTTTTTTTTATGACTTGTGTACTTTAATTCCCAACTTCTCAAATATTTGAAAACCTTAAGCAAACTATGCCTTTAAAAACATACCTGACTTTGTGAATTACTATACTTTGTCCTTCAGTATTAGAAAAGTTTTTCTCCATACTTTAGTGAACTCCCAGTTGGGTTGGCAAGATCAGTTAATATGCACATACTTTGAAAAAGCTACTCTTTAGGAAAGGGATGCTTGTAATCCCATGGCATGATTAGAAGTTAAAAACTGCCATGCAGAACGACAGCAGGACAAAAAAAAATTGAATAAGTGAAACTAACCGAAAAATTAGAAATTGAAGGTATATTCAGCATGGCAATCACCATTACAAATAGGAAAATTTAAACTAAGAAAACAACATTTAATTGGTTGACTTCTCTAAAATATTGATTGGATTTCATTAATAAGCATTTTATGCATATGGTTATTCTGAAAGTTCCTTTAAAAATGAAAGACTAATGCCTTAATGAGAGGTATTATCACATGAACATATTTGAATCTGACTTATGAAAAACGGGACTTGAGAATTTAAAATGTGTGCATAAAATGCAAATGGATTTAATTAACTGAAAGCCCATAAGACAGAACTTCTTCAAATAAGCAATTACTTTGGGGACTAATCGTGTAAATAGGATCCTGATTCATTAGCACAAATACCCATATGAGAGACGTATCAGCAAATTTTATTCTTTAGATTATTTATGCACACATGGTAATATCTCATTAATTTAGGACTTCAGTGAATTTAAAATCTTTTGATAATTTGATCATGAGCTGGGCTGACGTTTCCCTTTCTTTTGCAAACATTTTATTTATAGGTAGATAACATATGGTGTTTTAAACATTTTTTTCCAGTCTTATGTACTCTTGTAGACACAATAAGCTATTTTCAGTGAACCTCGGGCACTTTACAAGCTCCTACATACACCCAATCTATATGCTAATAACAAAATGCTCATACGATTTATTATAACAGGTCTCCTTAAGGATTTCTGTTTTATAAGGTTTTGTTGAAGTTGCTATATGTAGTTTAAAGTAATAAAGCCACATTTGTTTAAGTTATCTATAATTCATCCTTCTCACAAATTCAAATATGCCCACATCCCTAATTCATCAGAATAGATGTAATTTTGCGATATTCACATCTCTACATATAGAATTTTTCTTTTCAATATGCATTAGAACCTCTAAAGAAAAATAAAATACAACGAAGAGGGAAAATAAATGATTTTGTGAGTATGGACAGAGGAGAGTGAACTGTTTCAGATCATTTTAAGTCCTTTAGGCACAATGCACTGGTGAAAACTCAATAATATAGCCCTTTACTCAAAAGCCAATTTCGCTCACTTCGGATGACTCAGTTCTGATCACTTGCAAAGTGGTAATAAGTTTTTCCAATTAAAGACAGTCAGTGTCCACACCAAAAGGGGTGGATGCTCCAAACTAGGGCATCTGGGATGAAGAGAAGTACCACTGCACAGCAATCTGGCCTTTTGAAATCTTTCTTACATGTGGCCATGACTTTTCAGAGTCCGCATGACAGTTTTCTGCACAGATGCCACTCACTAAGGAATCTCAAAAGTGCTTATAAAGTGAGTAGAAGAATTATGTTAATTTAATGATCAAAACTCATACGTAGGTCTACATATGAGTAGATTAAAATGACTAAAATTCTAAACCATGTAAAACATATTTAGCAGTGCTAAAAACCACAACTGAACTAAAAACTTGAAATTCCCCTCTTTTATGAAACATTCTGAAGACAGATCTAGATATTGGAAGTTATGCCATGTTCACACAAGAAGTATTTCCATTTCTTTTTGAATATTATGAGAGGATTAGAATTACCCATAGTAGTAGTTACTTACCCCATGAAGGGGAAGAATGAGCTTCAATTCCATTTTCATGACTTAATCAAGAATACTTGCTGAAAGAGGCCTCTTTCATGTGCTTCCGGGTAGTTATCAAACCTGGGTAGGAGATACAAGCATGGAATGTTTTATCATCAAGAAGAAAAATTTACAAGGAGTAATAGATTGTTATGTGATTGTTTCCCGTCTGAACGAGAGCTATCCCAGCCAACCATATGCTATTTACAGATCAACTCGGTACCCATAAAAGTTTGAGCAAGAAAGGCTAAAATGACTACCGCCATTAAAGAAAGGAGACCGGGGGCCGTCCACATCCCATTTTGTATTTGTCTGGGTGAAGTGAAGGTCCTTAACTTCACCCAGGCTCAGTTCCTTCATCTCTCTTGTGGGAGTACTCAGGCCAGCTATTCGATGGGCTGCTCTGATGAGCAGATGAGACAATGTGTAGAAGGACATTTAGTTAACAGTAAAACTATTTCACTTATTTATGCTCTGACTCTATCGTAAAGATTTGAGGTGGCTTTCAAAAAGAAAAATGAAGAAATATGAATAAAAATAAGAAAATAGGGTTGAGAGTAAAAAAGGAAGAAGTGTGTATATGACTGACATTGGTCAATACTTGAGATGATTGAAGTTACAATTTGGATTTGAATTTCTTGGTAATTTAGGAAAAAGGAAAACATAATTTCTTTTTAATCTCCTATTATTAGAAAGGAGAAAATACATCATTTCCCCCAAAGAAGCCAAGTATTTTATCCTCTTGATACGAAATTCATAGAAAATTCTTACAGGTAAAACACGATAGAGGGACCCTGAGATACAATGGGCTAATATCCCATTTGATAAGAGTAGAGCTGACTACCTACCATGACAACTGAAGGGCAAAAGAGGACTTTTGCTTGGAGGTAGTTATTACTGCTATGAAAATTGTATTACTCCTAGAGACAAACCTGAAGCTTGAATTAGGGAAATCCTAAATGTAAGCCCACCTCACTCCCAGTTAACAAATCATCCAGCTCTCCTCCCTCGCTGTGCCTTCCTAAGAAACACAGAAGGAGCTGCATAAGTCATGTTGTCAGCAATGAGGATAGTTTCTGAAGGAAGTCACTGATTGCTCATGACTCTAGGCTGGTCGCTGTGCATGAATAAACAGGTGGTAGAGCTGCAAAGATAATGAACGCAGACGTGATACAGGACTGACCTCCGCACAGCCCATTTTGTGAGGCCATTCCAAAGGGAAAGGATGAGAAAGGGAAAAGATACAACCACATGATTATACTATAAACGAAACAAGTCACAGCATGGAGCTCTTCCTTGAAATCCACATGTTTTCCATGTTTGCCTGACTTCCTTGAAACCTCACTTCCAATCTTACAGGAAACGCCTCTCAATTGTCCTCTTTTGGTTCTTCTTCCCCTTAAATGTGGACCTTCCTGAAGGCTCTCCACTGGCAGCAATTTCATTCACACTCCCACCTTAAATTGTCTTTTTTGATGCTTCTCCAGGCTGGATTCTCATCCCCATCCTCTCCTGAATTTGCTCTTCTTTTTTGTGCCTGACGTCAGTGGCATTGTCACCCTCTGTGGCTTGAACCCTTGGTGTCATCTTCATTCTTCTCCTCCATCACCGCACCTCCACGCAAAACATTACCCGCCTGACCATGGCCACTTCGCACACAAACTTCACTTCCCTTTTACATGTCCAAGGCCGTTGGTGATCAAAAAACTCACCCAGCCTCCACCATCTCCCATCCAGGCAGTGGGCTCCAATCTCATGTACCCCTGCTTCCAGTTGCCATCATTTCGCAGATTTCGGGATGGATCATAGTTTTCTTCCTAAACCTCATGCTTCCCCAGTTGCTTGAAAACTTCAAACAGCTCTCCAGTCCCTGTAGGATCAAGTCTAAACCTTCTCGGCAGAACTTGCCGATAGCTGAGATCAATACATTTACCACTTTTCACAGAACCTTTCTAGTCCTACTAAGGCATTTCCCCTCTCTGTGCCCCTCTCCCCAAAAGCTGTTGCCTGCCTCCTTGACTTTGGTTACTAGCTTTCTGCCGATGAAATGCTCCTCTCAACAACAGGTTCAAATACCACCTCTTTCAGGGATCTTCCTGAATTCTTGTGCAGTATCCATTGTACCCTCCTCTACAAACCCAAGGATGCTTAACTATACCCTCACTACAAGAATCACACTTATAGTACTCTGGCTTTATTTATTTACTTTATAGAGCAATTACAATATTTATTAAGTATCAAATTGTATTATACAATTCTATATTTCTGTCATCTGAATTATTTTTTTCAAATCGAAATTGGTTTTGGGTTTTTCACTGCTAAGGAAATTTATATTCCCTTATGCTTAGTAGTAATTTAATAAGGACATGTCAATTGAAAGCCTCACAGTCACCATCATGTGAAGTCCTATTTTCTCTTTCCCTATCACTTTATGGAGGGTCTTCGTCTTCCATTGGATTATTATTATTTTTTAACATCTTTATTGGAGTATAATTGCTTTACAATGGTGTGTTAGTTTCTGCTGTATAACAAAGTGAATCAGCTATACATATACATATATCCCCATATCTCTTCCCTCTTGTGTCTCCTTCCCACCCTCCCTATCCCACCCCTCTAGGTGGTCACAAGCACTGAGCTGATCTCCCTGTGCTATGCGGCTGCTTCCCACTAGCTATCTATTTTACATTTGGTAGTGTATATATGTCCATGCCACTCTCTCGCTTCGTCCCAGCTTACCCTTCCGCCTCCCCATGTCCATTCTCTACATCTGCTGCTTTACTCCTGTCCTGCCCCTAGGTTCTTCAGAACCAATTTTTTCTTTTTTTTAGATTTTTAGATATATATCTGTTAGCATATGGTATTTCTTTTTCTCTTTCTGACTTACTTCAATCTGTATGGCAGACTCTAGGTCCATCCACCTTACTACAAATAACTCAATTTCATTTCTTTATATGGCTGAGTAATATTCCATTGTATATATGTGCCACATCTTCTTTATCCATTCATCTGTCGATGGACACTTAGGTTGCTTCCATGTCCTGGCTATTGTAAATAGAGCTGCAGTGAACATTGTGGTACATGACTCTTTTTGAATTATGGTTTTCTCAGGGTATATGCCCAGTAGTGGGCTTGCTGGGTCGTATGGTAGTTCTATTTGTAGTTTTTTAAGGAACCTCCATACTGTTCTCCATAGTGGCTGTATCCATTTACGTTCCCACCAACAGCACAAGAGGGTTCTCTTTCTCCACACCCTCTCCAGCATTTATTGTTTGTAGATTTTTTTTTTTTTTTTTGTGGTACGCGGGCCTCTCGCTGCCGTGGCCCCTCCCGTTGCGGAGCACAGGCTCCGGACGCGCAGGTGCAGCGGCCGTGGCTCACGGGCCCAGCCACTCTGCGGCATGTGGGATCCTCCCGGACCGGGGCACGAACCCGTGTCCCGTGCACCGGCAGGCGGACTCCCAACCACTGCGCCACCAGGGAAGCCCTGTTTGTACATTTTTTGATGATGGCCATTCTGACCTGTGTGAGGCGATACCTTATTATAATTTTGATTTGCATTTCTCTAATGATTAGTGATGTTGAGTATCCTTTCATGTGTCTGTTGGCAATCTGTATACCATCTTTGGAGAAATGTCTGTTTAGCTGTTCTGCCCATTATTGGATTGGGTGTGTTTTTTTGACATTGAGCTGCATGAGCTGCTTGTAAATTTTGGAGACGAATCCTTTGTCAGTTCTTTGTTTGCAAATACTTTCTCCCATTCTGAGGGCTGTCTTTTCATCTTGTTTATGGTTTCCTTTGCTCTGCAAAAGCTTTTAAGTTTCATTAGGTCCCATTTGTTTATTTTTGTTTTTATTTCAAAAATAAGGAGGTGGGTCAAAAAGGATCTTGCTGTGATTTATGTCATAGAGCGTTCTGCCTGTGTTTTCCTCTAAGAGTTTTATAGTGTCCGGCCTTACATTTAGGTCTCTAATCCATTTTGAGTTTATTTTTGTGTATGGTGTTAGGAAGTGTTCTAATTTCATTCTTTTACAAGTAGCAGTTCTGGCTTTACTTTTTTTTTTTTTTTTTTTTTGGTGGTACGCGGGCCTCTCACTGTTGTGGCCTCTCCCGTTCCGGAGCACAGGCTCCGGACGCGCAGGCTCAGCGGCCATGGCTCACGGGCCCAGCCGCTCCGCGGCATGTGGGATCTTCCCGGACCGGGGCACGAACCCGTGTCCCCTGCATCGGCAGGTGGACTCTCAACCACTGCGCCACCAGGGAAGCCCTGGCTTTACTTTTGATAGCTGTAAATACAGCATCGTGAAGAGCTCTCAGCTTATAATCTAGCTAGGGAAACCCTGCTTTATTCACATTTCTAAGTGCCCTGGTGTAATATTTCATGCTTGAATATTGTGGGTACCGTATAAAAGGCGGTAAGATGGTTTTTTATAAAGTCAAATGGCACCATGAAAAGCTCTGAACATGGGTTACGGACACCATTTTAGAAGATATTTTCTGAATAGGCGACAATAGCAAGACTGTCCAAATTTGGAAGACAAAAGTAATGAAAGGAGAGAAGATGAGAAAGAAACCCAAATAGCGGTAGAGTATTACTTTCCTCTCTTCATTATTTTGACAAATGTCTTTGATCAATTTATAAAAATCAAGTAAGTGTTTACATCTGATCTCCCATTAGGGATAGAAAATGTCTTCCTGGTGCTGTCCCGTTGCCCGACGCATATAAGATAGTTTCCTATTTGTTGAATGAATAAGTTGGTGACTCATCCACTCATTTCTCTCCAGTTGGCCTCCAATCTCTCTTCCCCTTCATAGCCGCACTGCTGTAAATAAGTTCCGACGCTCGTCTTTTTTTCTTACCTTCCGTCTGCAGCTCACACCACTTCAGTCTGACCTCTGCCTTACCACGGTGCTCACTGTGCCGAGATACAGCTTTCCACTCCTTGCCCTCTGGGTGGGCTCACACGTTGGTATTGTCCAGGGGCAGGGAGGGAAGTTGAGGCTGCAGCTCATGCCACAGAAGTTGAGGAGAATGTACTCTGCAGTGTCTCAGCCCATGGCCTCCTCCCCCACCACAGCAATGCTAGCAAGCGGGTGAGGTGAGTCCACACTGCTCCATGAACATTCGGTCTATTTACCCTGCTCACAAGAGCACCATCGGGCGGGTGAACAGGCAGCTCATAGAATTCCCTGGTGTCAGGGTCTGATTTTCTCTCCAGTTCACATTCCCAGAACCTCAGACTGTTCTGTGCACAGATTCCACCCAGTTCCACTCTCTCTCTAGTGGTTGCCAACATGTCAAAATGGCTTTCCTCTCTATCACACTTTCTCCCTAGCATCTTCTTAAGATATGTGTAAAATATGAACGTGTGAAATTGTCTCAAATATGCATGACCACATTCAGAACCAGTTATAGGTCTGTTTCCCAGACATATCATTTAGTGATTTCTCTTTCTTTTTTCTTTTTAGTCATCTTTTTTTTTTTTTCTTTTTTTGCCGTACGCGGGCCTCTCACTGTTGTGGCCTCTCCCGTTGCGGAGCACAGGCTCCGGACGCGCAGGCTCAGCGGCCATGGCTCATGGGCCCAGCCGCTCCACAGCATGTGGGATCTTCCCGGACCGGGGCACGAACCCGCGTCCCCTGCATCGGCAGGCGGACTCTCAACCACTGCGCCACCAGGGAAGCCCGGCATTTTATTCTTTTTGTTGCAGTGATAAATGGGAGTGTTTCCTTAATTTCTCTTTCAGATTTTTCATCATTAGTGTATAGGAATGCAAGGGATTTCTGTGCATTAATTTTGTAGCCTGCAACTTTAACAAATTAATTGATTAGCTGTAGTAGTTTTTTGGTGGCATCTTTAGGATTCTCTATGTATAGTGTCATGTCATCTGCAAACAGTGACAGTTTTACTTCTTCTTTTCCAATTTGTATTCCTTTTATTGCTTTTTCTTCTCTGATTGCCGTGGCTAGGACTTCCAGAACTGTGTTGAATAATAGTGGCGAGAGTGGACATCCTTGTCTTGTTGCTCATCTTAGAGGAAATGCTTTCGGTTTTTCACCATTGAGAATGATGTTTGCTGTGGGTTTGTTGTATATGGCCTTTAGTATGTTGATGTAGGTTCCCTCTATGCCCAGTTTCTGGAGAATTTTTATCATAAATGGGTGTTGAATTTTGTCAAAAGCTTTTTCTGCATCTATGGAGATGATCATATGGTTTTTACTCTTCAATTTGTTAATATGGTGTATCACATTGATTGATTTGTGTATATTGAAGAATCCTTGCATCCCTGGGATAAACCCCACTTGATCATGGTGTATGATCCTTTTAATGTGTTGTTGGATTCTGTTTGCTAGTATTTTGTTGAGGATTTTTGCATCTATCTTCATCAGTGATATTGGTCTGTAATTTTCTCTTTTTGTAGTATCTTTGTCTGGTTTTGGTATCAGGGTGATGGTGGCCTCGTAGAATGAGTTTGGGAGTGTACCTTCCTCTGCAAGTTTTTGGAAGAGTTTGAGAAGGATGGGTGTTAGCTCTTCTCTAAATGTTTCATAGAATTCACCTGTGAAGTCGCCTGGTCCTGGACTTCTGTTTGTTGGAAGATTTTTAATCACAGTTTCAATTTCATTCCTTGTGATTGGTCTGTTCATATTTTCTGTTTCTTCCTGATTCAGTCTTGGAAGGTTATACCTTTCTAAGAATCTGTCCATTTCTTCTAGGTTGTCCATTTTATTGGCATAGAGTTGCTTGTAGTAGCCTCTTAGGTTGCTTTGTATTTCTGTGGTGTCTGTTGTAACTTCTCCTTTTTCATTTCTAATTTTAGTGATTTGAGTCCTCTCCCTCTTTTTCTTGTTGAGTCTGGCTAATGGTTTATCAATTTTGTTTATCTTCTCAAAGAACCAGATTTTAGTTTTATTGATCTTTGCTATTGTTTCTTTTGTTTCTATTTCATTTATTTCTGCTCTGATCTTTATGATTTCTTTCCTTCTGCTACCTTTGGGTTTTGTTTGTTCTTCTTTCTGTAGTTGTTTAGGTGTAACGTTAGATTGTTTACTTGAGATTTTTCTTGTTTCTTGAGGTAGGCTTGTATAGCTATAAACTTCCCTTTTAGAAATGCTTTTGCTGCATCCCACAGGTTTTGGATCATCGTGTTTTCATTGTCATTTGTCTCTGGGTATTTTTTGATTTCCTCTTTCATTTCTTCAGTGCTCTCTTGGTTATTTAGTAACATATTGTTTAGCCTCCATCTGTTTGTGTTTTTTACATTTTTTCCCTTGTAATTCATTTCTAATCTCATAGCGTTGTGGTCAGAAAAGATGCTTGATATGATTTCAGTTTTCTTAAATTTACTGAGGCTTGATTTGTGACCCAAGATATGATCTATCCTGGAGAATGTTCTGTGCGCACTTGAGAAGAAAGTGTAATCTGCTGTTTTTGGATGGAATGTCCTATAAATATCAATGAAATCTATCTGGTCTATTGTGTCATTTAAAGCTTGTGTTTCCTTATTAATTTTCTGTTTGGATGATCTGTCCATTGGGGTAAGTGAGGTGTTCAAGTCCCCACTATTATTGTGTTACTGTCGATTTCCTCTTTTAGACCTGTTAGCCGTTGCCTTATGTATTGAGGTGCTCCTATGTTGGGTGCATATGTATTTATAATTGTTATATCTTGGATTGATCCCTTGATCGTTATGTAGTGTCCTTCCTTGTCTCTTGAAACATTGTTTATTTTAAAGTCTATTTTATCTGATATGACTATTGCTACTCCAACTTTCTTTTGATTTCCATTTGCATGGAATATCTTTTTCCATGCTCTCACTTTCAGTCTGTATGTGTCCCTAGGTCTGAAGTGGATCTGTTGTAGACAGCATATTTATGGGTCTTGTTTTTCTATCCATTCAGCAAGCCTGTGTCTTTTGGTTGGCGCATTTAATCCATTCACGTTTAAGGTAATTATCGATATGTATGTTCCTATCACCATTTTCTTAATTGTTTTGCGTTTGTTTTTGTAGGCCCTTTTCTTTTGTGTTTCCCACTTAGAGAAGTTCCTTTAGCATTTGTTGTAGAGCTGGTTTGGTGATGCTGAATTTTCTTAGCTTTTGCTTGTCTGTAAAGCTTTTGATTTCTCCATCGAATCTGAGTGAGATCCTTGCCGGGTAGAGTAATCTTGGTTGTAGGTTCTTCCCTTTCATCACTTTAAGTATGTCATGCCACTCCCTTCTAGCTTGTAGAGTTTCTGCTGAGAAATCAGCTGTTAACCTATGGGAGTTCCCTTGTATGTTATTTGTCGTTTTTCCCTTACTGCTTTCCATAATTTTTCTTTGTCTGTAATTTTTGCCAGTTTGATTACTTTGTGTCTCAGCGTGTTTCTCTTTGGGTTTATCCTGTATGGGACTCTCTGCGCCTCCTGGACTTGGGTGGTTATTTCCTTTCCCATGTTAGGGACGTTTTCGACTACAATCTCTTCAAATATTTTCTGGGGTCCTTTCTCTCTTTCTTCTCCTTCTAGGACGCCTATAATGTGAATGTTGTTGCATTTCATGTTGTCCCAGAGGTCTCTTAGGCTGTCTTCATTTCTTTTCATTCTTTTTTCTTTATTCTGTTCCTCAGCAATGAATTCCACCATTCTGTTTTCCAGGTCACTTAGCCGTTCTTCTGCCTCAGTTATTCTGCTGTTGATTCCTTCTAGTGTAGTTTTCATTTCAGTTATTGTATTATTCATCTTTCTTTGTTTGTTCTTTAATTCTTCTAGATCTTTGTTAAATGTTTCTTGCATCTTCTCAGTCTTTGCCTCTATTCTTTTTCCAAGGTCCTGGATCATCTTCACTATCATTATTCTGAATTCTTTTTCTGGAAGGTTGCCTATCTCCATTTCATTTAGTTGTTTTTCTGGGGTTTTATCTTGTTCCTTTATCTGGTACATAGCCCTCTGCCTTTTCTTCTTGTCTGTCTTTCTGTGAATGTGGTTTTTGTTCCACAGGCTGCTGGATTCTAGTTCTTCTTGTCTGTGCTGTCTGCCCTCTGGTGGATGAGTCTATCCAGGAGGCTTGTGGAAGTTTCCTGATGGGAGGGACTGGTGGTGGGTAGAGCTTGCTGTTGCTCTGGTGAGCACAGATCAGTAGAACTTTAATCCGCTTGTCTGCTGATGGGTGGGGCTGTGTTCCCTCCCTCTTGGTTGTTTGGCCTGAGGCCACCCAACACTGGAGCCTACCCGGGCTCTTTGGTGGGGCTAATGGCAGACTCTGGTAGGATTCACGCCAAGACGTACTTCCCAGAACTTCTGCTGCCAGTGTCCTTGTCCTCAGGGTAAGCCACATCTGCCCCCCGCCTCTGCAGGAGACCGTCTGCCACTAGCAGGTAGGTCTGGTTCAGTCTCCCCTGGGGTCACTGCTACTTCCCCTGGGCTCTGATATGCACACTACTTTCTGCCCTCCAAGAGTGGAGTCTCTGTTTCCCCCAGGCCTGCCGAAGTCCTGCAATCAAATCCCGCTAGCCTTCAAAGTCTGATTCTCTAAGGAATTCCTCCTCCCGTTTCCAGATCCCCAGGTTGGGAAGCCTGACATGTGGCTTAGAACCTTCACCTCAGTGGGTGTACTTAATGTGGTATAATTGTTCTCCAGTTTGTGAGTCACCCACCCAGCAGTTATGGGATTTGATTTTATTGTGATAGCGCCCCTCTTACCGTCTCATTGAGGCTTCTCCTTTGTCCTTGCATGTGGGATATCTTTTTTGGTGAGTTACAGTGTCTTCCTGTAGATGATGGTTCAGCAGTTAAGTGTTATTCCAAAGTTCTCGCAAGAGGGAATGAGAGCACGTCCTTCTACTCCGCCATCTTGAACCAATCTCCAGTTTCTCTTTATTTTAATTCAAAACAGGTGTCTCCTTTGTCAGTCTTCCACATTCAAGGCAACTGACCACTCGCACCTTCTCAAAAGGAAATCCTTGTTTCCTTGTCCCACGAGCCAGCTGTCTCCTGGGTTTCCTTCTTTCTCTTGGTTCTCCCCCCTCACCCTCAGCAGGCTTATCCTTCACTACATGGCCACGATGGATTTGAATACCTCAAGGCTTTGGTCGTAGCATTCTCTCCCATGACTCACTGTATACCCTTTCTGTGGCGTCATCTCCAACTGTGGATCCTGTCGATCATATCCAGACCAGTGAATGTGAAGTTGAATCACAAGTTTCTATCTCTGGTTCGGATCCCAGAGCTTTCTGACAAGCTCCACGCCCATAATCGCATGTCTGCTTGCTCTGCTCTGTGATGACTGCAAGCCATCTGAAACACAGCATGTCCAACACTGAACTTACAAACTGGTCTTCACAGACTTGTTCTTCTGCCAGTGTTCCCTGACACTTCCTTGTGGGCTCCACATAAATACTGCAGAAGGCGACCTGTCGATTTCACCTCCTGCACTTCTCTGGAATCCACTGACCCCTTAGAATTCATCCTTCCTCCCTTAAGTCAAGCTACCAGCATCTCTGCTCAAAAAGTTCAGTTGGTCTACATAACTTTTGCCGCTGGCCAACCAGTACTCTGCATTGTAGCCAGAAATACTTTGTTTTTTTTTTTTAATTAAAGAAGATGTTGGGGGTAGGAGTTTATTTATTTATTTATTTTGGCTGTGTTGGGTCTTCGTTTCTGTGCGAGGGCTTTCTCTAGTTGTGGCAAGCGGGGGCCACTCTTCATCGCGGTGCGTGGGCCTCTCACTATCGCGGTCTCTCTTGTTGCGGAGCACAGGCTCCAGACGCGCAGGCTCAGTAGTTGTGGCTCACGGGCCTAGTTGCTCCGCGGCATGTGGGATCCTCCCGGACCGGGGCACGAACCAGCGTCCCCTGTGTTGGCAGGCGGACTCTCAACCACTGCGCCACCAGGGAAGCCCCAGAAATACGTTTTTGAAATACACAATTGATGACGTGACTGACTATAATCCTCCCCCTCAAAAAAGTTCCCCCCCAAAACCAACCTTTTTATTGGTGCTAGGTTAAAGGGATATGCTTTGCTACGGCTAAAAAGCCTTTCATGGTGATGGCTCCTGATTACGTCCTCAGATTCAAGTTGTTTATGTTGCTCCCTGTCCTTCGGCCACTTGGCTTCCCTTGTCTCTCGCGTTGCCCCTGCTCTCTTCTGCTTTCCTTACATTTTGGCTGTCCCGTACATCATGCCTTCTGCCTGTACTCCTTACCTGTACATCATATAGATCTCATTTTCTGGAATCTTGTGTCTCTCCTCTGTAGCATTTAGAACAGCTGCAATTTCAAACCTACTTGGGTGATTCCTTTACTGTTTGTCTTCCCCACCAGCCTGTAGGCCAAATGAGGGCAGAGCATACCTGATGCAATTCATTGCATCCTAACAGTGTCTGGCACATAGTAGGTACTCACTAAAGACAGCTTTATTGAAAACATGTGTGTATGAAATGAATATGAAAATAAACCCCGATATAAATTCAGCAAGAAAAATGGACCCATAGCCCAGTGTTTAAAAATTCTAAAGATAAACACAGTATTGAGATTAGTAACAAGAGCACTGAAGGCTTCTGATGGATTTAAGAAATCAAAGTGGGAGGGCTTCCTTTCGCACTCAGAGTCAGCAGTGGGTGGATGGGAATGATATGGATTTTTTAAGGAAAAATTTTATCTGGGCTGAAAAACAAGTGGTTTTAGCACGTAAAAATATGCTAAGATATGAAGGTAGTACTTTCTAACCCTACTCCTGCCATTTTTGTCACTGCATATATTGAACCAGAGCCATTGCAAGGGCAGGAAGAGAAGAGAAGAATAGGACCAGAGACGAGCTGGGGAGGCAAAGGAGAGACGAGATTTCAAAAATGTTGATGTCTCTGGATTGTGGCTATTCTGCTGGGTATAGCTTTTTATATCCTTGCTTCTAAAATCCATGTCATTACATGCACTATAATTGTCTCTGCTTCCATATGGTGACAGAATTCTATCAACTGTATCAGGTTCTCAATAAATAGGCAAAATGAAAATGTTGCCTAAGTTGTCTTCCCTCAGTTACATTCCAAATACAGGACCCTCCCTCCCAATAATGAAACACAAATTTTGTCAATTAGAACAGTATCAGTTGTGAATGTACTTTTGCAATTATGAGAGTAAAAACATTCCACATTGAAATAAGAAATGCCATCTGATTTCGATTTAACACAAAGGGGGAAAAACACATTCCATTTAAGAATGACAAATAAAGCTGTCAGTGTGATCCATTTATAGCCCCTCAGAGAATGCCACAAATCCACGTAATGTTCTGAGAAGCTAGTTTTTGTATTTGCTCTCTCGAAGAGAAGGCAGAGAAGTCCCAGATGGACTGCTATTCAAGGAAACGAAGGTTAGGTGGAAGAACTTACGTTAGCGTCCTAGATGCACACCCCTTAAAGGGGAGCAGGAAAGCTCCAGTTGTTGTATTTAAATTGTGTGCACCAGCAGGAGGGGTGGACTGCTGCAGGACTGATGGGGGTGTAAGAAAATGGAGAAAGACCTTCGTCTCCCTTGTCTGTTCCCCCTATCCGTCCACCCTTGTGTTCTAGGAGGGTCTTACTGGGCGAACAAAGCCTCTTTCTGCTCGACCCGCTGCTCACAAAAATTACAGAGCGCCATCAGATCTTGATTATAAACATTCCCAGTGCTAGTTCTTTTTGAACATTTTACTCTAGGTTATTTCACGCTCAGGTACAAGGGCACTTACCAAAAACAAACACTGGAAACGTAATCTCTATTCCTTATTCCTGCACTCAAGCTTCCTTCTTTCAAGCAGCAGTGTGCTGTTAAATACATATAATCATACATACATATATATATAAAATATGACCCTCTGCAAGGCATAACTGATTACTTTTCTCTCCTTTGCATTGGCTACTAAAAAACTGAGAATAGAATTTGTTACTGTCTTCTAGCGAGAGTATTGAATTTCATGGCTTAAGTTTTGAGTATGGTTAGAATGGGCAACATCAGAAAATCTACAGACAACCAATGCTGGAGAGGGTGTGGAGTAAAGGGAACCCTCTTGCACTGTTGGTGGGAATGTAAATTGATACAGCCACTATGGAGAACAGTATGGAGGTTCCTTAAAAAACTAAAAATAGAATTACCATATGATCCAGCAATCCCACTACTGGGCATATACCCAGAGAAAACCATAATTCAAAAAGACACATGCACCCCAATGTTCATTACAGCACTATTTACAATAGCCAGGTCATGGAAGCAACCTAAATGCCCATCGACAGACGAATGGATAAAAAAGATGTGGTACATATATAGAGTGGAATATTACTCAGCCATGAAAAGGAACGAAATTGGGTCATTGGTTGAGACGTGGATGGACCTAGAGACTGTCATATAGAGTGAAGTAAGTCAGAAAGAGAAAAACAAATATCGTATATTAACGCATGTATGTGGAACCTAGAAAGGTGGTACAGATGAACCGGTTTGCAGGGCAGAAATTGAGACACAGATGCAGAGAACAAAGGTACAGACACCAAGGGGGGAAAATGGCAGGGGTTGTGGTGGTGGTGTGATGAATTGGGTGATTGGGATTGACATGTATACACTGATGTGTATAAAATGGATGACTAATAAGAACCTGCTGTATAAAAAAATAAAATTAAATTTAAAAAATTAAAAAAAAAAAAGATTGACAGCAGAGCCATTAAACCCAGCCCTGAATTGGATCAGTGAGGAGACTGAGGCAAGAAACTAGTGAGGACTGTCCTGAATCAGCCAGTCTTGGTAGCAGATAAGGGAGAACAGTCCCATTCCTATGATTCTAGTGCACCTCTTGTCACATTTCACCCTGGGGGGGGGGGGAAATGTTTTGAGTATGACTGTCTCTCCTGGCTCTATCTTACATTTCTAGCCTTATTTTTTTTTTCCTGTGACTCATTTTTTTCCTACCTATTTGAAATATATTTTATATTGCTCTACAGTATGTATTTTTATTAGCCTTTCTCTATAAGCTTTAACTCCTTTCCAGTATATAAATAAAATATACAACATTTATAGGCAGCTTATTTTTTCCTTTTGGAGGGTTGCAGAATTTTCCCAAGGCAACACATAATTCATTACCATAAATGAACATTAGGACACTCGTGTTCATAGTAATTAAAATTTTTTGTGATATTCAGCTCAATATTTCAGTTACGTTTTCTTAATCTATACATACACTTTTAGAGCTGGAATTCCTAGCCTGAGGTCTATGGACTCTCAAATTATATGCAAAAGTTTGTGCATATAAATTTTTATCATGGAGGAGTTTCATTTTAATCCAATTCTGAAAGGTGAATTAGACCCAAAAGATTAGAAATTACCCCTTTGCAGCGGAATAACCCTGGAAGACCAGATCTTGGTCTTTTGACATTCAACTAAGTGACAAAATATTTACTGACTACCTACTAAGCACGTAGCACTGTACTAGTTATTCGGAAAACAGCGGAAACATGTAGACTTGACCTCTGACCTCAGGGTACTCCTAGTCTAGTGGGGATGAGGGAAGGCAATGAAAAAACAACGTGAAATAAGTGGATGGTAATGTACCGTAACGAATAAAACAAAGTAATGTAATAGAAAATGAATGAGATTGGATGGTCAGGGAAGACCTCTCTGAGGAGGTGTCATCGTAGCTGGGCCAAGCAGGATTGGAGGGAAGAGCATTCCAGAGAGAGACCAGCTAATGCAGAGACCCTCCTGGAGGTACAGGCTTGTTATAATCCATATCTCTTCTAGAAAATAGGAATGGTTGTTCTCCAAATTCACTTTTCAAATTCATTTTTAGTACTTCAGTCTAGAAATATCAGACTAATCTGTGTGAAGGTTAGATAGCTTTTCCTTGTTTTCATTTTCTTTTATTTAAAAAGCTTGATTTCCTAATGTGAGGGAAAGGTATTTTCAGAAAAAGAGTGCCATGTATTTTATTACACATGAAATTCACTCGATCAATAGTTGAGTCTACCATCTTGAAGGCACTGTGGGAGATGGCCTCAAGGTGCTCAGCACAGGCCAAATAAAATATAACTGCCATACATGTAACCGTAGTGTACCTTAAACGGATCTTGTGTTGTTCCGTAACATAGGTTTATGAGCCAAGTAAATTCTAGGGCCCAGATGCTTTAATGTACAGCTTGAAACCCAAAGCTCTTTAGCAAGGCACCAATCATGCTAGAAAAGTTGAAGATGGGTGAGGAGGGGAAAGGAACACGTAATGAAAATTGGGATTAAAAATTCTTTGAAGTAAGAACACTGTACTCTGTGGCTTGGAAAATGCCCTACACAGCCCTGGCTGTGTAAATCAGTAAGTTAAGATGTGACTGAAGATTGTAAGTATCTCCCACATTATTAGCTGTTTTCCTGAATTAAACTGTCTATAAATATGTTAAAGAAATAATATACTGGTGAGATGAAGACAAGACTGAGATCACAGAATTCTCTGTGATAGTTAAAGTGTGCCAGGTACTGTGTGAGACCTCTGTGCTCATGACATTCGAGGTAAAGGCTGTTACTACTTCTGGTGTACAGAGAGGGAGAAACTGAGGTTTAAAGAAGCAAAACGACCTGGCTGGTCACAGAGCTAGTGGGAGGAGCCAGCAGGGTTTGCTACCTAAGAAGCCTGGCTCCAGAGCCTTCACGATCCCACCTCCACCGTTATCAGTTAGCTCTGTGAAGGGAGGTGGTTTTGTGAGTTCTGTCTAATAAACTCATCTGCCTTGCTGTTTAAAAGGCATTGGGGAACAACATTCTGAATGATTAGTCTGAGCTCACTGTGTGCAAATTAATTTAAATACTAGCCAAGACAAAACAAGTAAGACAGCAAAGCTGCTATTAAGAGTAACAGGTTTTAAAAAAAGAAAAGGTCATTTGACTCTGGATCAGAGCAAATTATTTGGGTTATCTTTAATACACCCTCCCTTCGGAGAAGTAACGAAGAGTTTGAATGTATTTATTTTAAAATTCTCAGTCAAATAGAAAACAAATTTATGGTTACCAAAAGGGATAGCGGGGAGGAGAGGAGATAAATTAGGAGTTTGGGATTAACATTTACATACTCCTGTATATAAAACAGACAACAAGGACCTACTGTATAGCACAGGGAACTATATTCAGTATCTTGTAATAACCTATAATGGAAAAGAATCATAAAAAAATATATATATATATAATATCTGAATCACTTTGCTATACCCCTGAAACTGACACAACATTGTAAATTAACTGTACTTGATTTTAAAAAAATGGTAAAAAAAATTCTCAGTCAAAAGTAGAAACTAACTTGTTTCTGCCCTCACTGATCTTTGATAATGAAATTTCAACTTGGAAAAGAGACATTTTAAAGCTTTGTTCAAATCTAGATCAAACAGTCATTTTCCCCGTCTTTCACTCTCCCCGAACCATTCTTTTTTTTTTTAACATCTTTATTGGGGTATAATTGCTTTACAATGGTGTGTTAGTTTCTGCTTTATAACAAAGTGAATCAGTTATACATCTACATATGTTCCCATATCTCTTCCCTCTTGCGTCTCCCTCCCTCCCCCCCCCACCATTCTTGCCGGCTGCTCAGAGGCTAATCCTACTTAAATAACAAGAGCAGCGGTAGCAGCAGTAGCATACGATAGTACCAAGTACCACTGATTGAATATTTACGCAGTATCATGCACTGTGCCCATCACTGTACGAGCTCACTTTATCCTCACGACAACCCCGTTAGTAGCCGCTATTATTATTCCCAATTCCCAGCTCAAGAGATGGTGGCTCACAGAAGCTGCCCACAGGTTGAAGGGGTCCCAGCTTGTTAATGGAGGAGCTTATACCAAGCCTGTTGGTCCTGAGCCCAGGCTCCCTGTGGTCTCCCCACACCATCTCCTTTCGTTTGATCATGTTTCCTCCCCTAATTGACACATGGATGAGGTCACTCTATTTCCCAACATAGGCTGCCTAAACCCTTTAGAATCCAAGTCTGTCCATGATCTGGACTTTTTTTTTTTTTAACCTGTCTAAGCTAATTTCTCTAAATACCCTCAAACCCTGTGGGAACCTGCTTCCTCCGAAAGCTTCAGAAGCCCCTTAAGCCCACAATCCAGCTTAAATTCTACTGCTCTTAAAGGCCCTGTTCAAATTCCACTGATCCAAGCCATCTTCCAGGCCTCCCCAGCCCAGAGTAAATACCTGATCCGCTGGCCTCTTTCGGCTGGTGACCCTAGTGTCCTCAAGAGCGTTGGCAGCCTGGACTCCATGGAACCGTATGGGAGTTCTGTGGCAAAGTGCCACTGGACATTTTTCTCAGGAGCATGTCCCGAGCTTTTATCAGGTTTTTAAAGCTTCACCACACACACACACACACACACACACACACACACACACACACACACACACACACACACACACACACACACACACACACACACAGTCACACAGTTCTGGTGACGTTAAATGCGAATGTTTCTTGAGCAAGGTGGCCAGATTTAGCAAATAAAGGTATTATATGGGACATACCTATACTAAAACATAATTTGTTGTGTTTTAAATTCAAATTTAACCGAGCCTCCTGTACCTGACCTGCAACCCTGTCCTTGAATGTTTCGTGGATATTAATCTTATTTCTCAACTGTATGGAATATAATCATGTAGAGGGCAAGGGGCTTCCTTACTTCTCCACTGAACTTAACCCTCAACTCTTATTGCTAATTACTGATTCATTTTTGTGGTCCAACAGAAACATTTTGGAACATTGTGTTTTTTTTTAAGATTTTTAGAAATTTCATGTAATGTCTGAAACATTTATATTAACATATTTCCATACAAATAACCCAAAGAAAGTTTAGTATTAGTTGTTTTTTGTTTACTTGTTTGCTTTTTTATACTGCAGGTTCTTATTAGTCATCAATTTTATACACATCAGTGTATGCATGTCAATCCCAATCGCCCAGTTCAGCATTTTTTGGAACATTCTTGATTTGGGGCCAATATCAAACCTAGTAGCTAAATCATGATACATGTATGGCTTTTACTATAAGGAAGTGGATGTCCATAATACCTAATACACTAATTTTGATCGTCTCTTCTACTTGCTGGATTCAAACACATCGATTTTTTGTTTAAAATGTCCTCTTAGAAGGACTCTGGGAAAGTTCAAAACATACCCAAATCATTATTGGACCTCAAAGTGAGATCTTCCGCCCATTCAACTGAGAAATCACGGAAGGTATCTGTTAAAAATGCAGCTGTCTGGGTCCAACCTCAGACCTATTAATTCAGAATGGCTCCAAGCTATCTGGGTTTTTAAAAAGCCTATTGGATGATTTTTATGACCTGTAAAATTTAAGGACTGTTTATTTATGGGATGTAATACTCTAGCAAGGATTGCTCTCCAGTTAGAGGTGAAAAGTTATTTTTGTCCTTAAAAACAAGCCATCGTTATGTGGAGTTCAAAATATCAATCATCTTTTAAATGTATCTGGAATTTATCACACTAGTGTTAAATGCTCAGCACTGTAGATTTCCCATTCGGAGCTCCCAACTATTTGACTTGGTAAATTAATGATAGGTATTAAAAGGCTACCTGATGGATCATTAAAATAGTGAATGAGTCACTGAAGTTTATAGAGGCCATACAAAATTAAAAAATAAGATTATATGAAGTAGGGTGCTCTGCTGTGTACCAATGCTGCTACCCAGGATTGGTCTGGGAAACCTAAGGATCTCTGGAATTTCTGAAAGAAAGCATCATTGTCTACTACTCCCTACCCCTGCTGACTGGGTGGTCCCCGAGATTTTTGATTCTTGGTGAAAAGAGTGCTGGTCTGGAAGTCGGAAGGCCTAGGTTCTATACTTTCAGTTCTGTGTTCTTCTGAGCTTTCGTCTCCTTGTCAACAAAACAATGGTTTAGACCATTGGATGGTCCCTGAAGTATCTTCTAAGCTCAAGTGTCTATTATCATCCTGAGGTTGTTTGCTCTGCTGTAGAATATGGGGGTTGGACCATGTGCCTGCGTCCATTTGTCCTGCTGTCCAAGGGTAGCCCTGCTGTCTCCATCACTATCCTTGGGTCCCCATTCATAATTTGGACTTACTCTAGCAGCATAAGATAGGTGATAGCTCATGTAGGTTATCCAAGGAAGGGACAATATATTGGCCATCGGCACATGTCCTTTCTAAGAGACAATTATTCATTCAACACACATATACATATTGATCACCAGCCATGTGGCACGGTGCTAGACCCTGAAAGTAAAACAATGAAAACAGACAAAAAGAGCTCTTGGCCTCATGCTGCCTGTAATCTCGTGGGGGGAGTGATGGGGGTGCTAAGATAAAAACAAGCGCAATGAAGAGTAGCCCCCACTCGCTGCAACTAGAGAAAGCCTGCACACAGCAACGAAGACCCAACACAGCCAAAAATAAACAAAGAAACAAAATAGAACAACCACCTCATGTAAACTGACACATAAATAAAATAACCACTGTTTGTAACCAGTGGTCTGAAGGATCACTAAGGATGAGATAGAGAATAACAGAAGGCTGAGCAATGACAGGGAAAAGCCTCGTGGGGTAGATGATATTTTCTTGGACCTAAAGGAAGAAAAAAGATAAACGAGGGAAAGGGGTTGGAGGCAAGGGCAGGGCAGGGGAGGGCATAGTCAGGAGTCCCCTGGAAGGAGCAGCTTATGTGCTTGGCAGCCAAAATCCTGGAACAGTCCCTTCTGTCCCTGAGAGATCATTTAATCCAAGACTACAGAAAGGGAATCAGAGGCCCAGAGAGTTTAAGGGACTCATCAAGGGGCGAATTAGTTAATGGGAGAACCCTTGCATGCTTCAGTCCAGAAGGGGAACCTCTCTTAGGGATCACAGTGCATCAGGAAGTGCCTAGGTGCCTTGGTCCTGAGCTTCAGTTTCCTCTTGTATGAAACACAGCTGACATCTACTGCCTCAGCTCGTTAACGGGATTTAATGAGATAATGCCGCACAGTGCCTGGTAGGTGTATCATAGCCGCCTGATAAATGCAGACTCTCGTGACTTTTCACCTAGTGCGCTTTCACTCATAGCCAGCTGTTAGAAAATAGGTAGAGCAGATCAAGGAAGAGAGGTGGCAGAGGGGACGTTCTGGGATACTGGACTGGTGTCTGTTTAGCAGCTCTCCATCTGAGAGGCTGAGTAAAGGAAATGAGAAGAAAAGGCCACTGGAAGTGGGAAGGTATCAAGGAAAAGCATCTTCAACTTCATGGTTTTGCTCACCCCTTAATCTGCTAGTGGAAAATCTGGAGTTGTCTTCATAAGACAGAAAAGACCATCCATAGCAATATTTATACTTAAAATTAGCATATGAGAAACAGGTTTTACTCTAGGAGACTGGTAAACAGAAGAATGATACACTTTCTTATTAAATACATGCAAAGAGAACAATGTTATGTTAATATGTCACTCAATCCACTGGGAACAAACTAATTCAATTATCTGCATAATATTAAAATGATTGCTGGTGTTAAGGATGCTTAAAAACCAAGCCCATGATATTGGAAGAATGAATAATTTATCCAGGCAACCATGAAGCTTTTCTTCTTTGTTTATGAACAAAACCACAGATTGAACTTCAGCCTTAAAATACCGAGAGGCGTATTTCATGGATTTTAGCGGACAGCTATAAGGCCATCCCACAAAACCTGCTTGCCCTCCCCGTTGACTTATCCAAAACGTAAGGGAATATTTATGGTTCAGGCACACTTGAACCAGGGCTGAATATTTCTGTTTCAGAGTTCACTGGGTCCCTTTTCCTGTAGCCATAAGATAAATGCCATTCCGTATATATAGCTTTTTGAAATACTGCTTTCCGCCAGTGGTGCCTTATGGGAGACATTTTATTTCAGAGTTTCATAAGATGAGAACTGAACTCATTATTTTATTCCAGACTCATTGTTTAATTGACAGGAAACATGCATTCTAAATCATCTTGTATGCGTGGCAGAAGCCGCTCTATAAATTTAACAATGGGTGGATTATTGCTATTTAACATATTTATGGAATTTTATATTCAGGAGGCATTTTACAAGTCTTTTATTAGTTAATCCTTACACTTCCCTGTGCGTCTGATAGGTGGTAAACAATAGTTTGGGTTCTAACTTGCCAATACGTGAAAACTTTAATGAGGAAAAAAAAAATCTGCGCCGTTCCTCCGTGCTCCCAGACTCGCCAAGGGCACATTTCTGATCCCTTTTTTTCTCACTAGAGACCAAGGCTAGAGGCCTGGGAAACGGGCTTGCACCCCGAAATATAAAAGGGAATATATTGGGCTCTGTCGCGGGTCAGGTGGCCAGCACCAGAGGAAACCTCACAAGACACCAAGGTGATACGACAGGATTCCCAACAGAGATGCGTCCCAGTGATACAGCACATAAAAAGGCACACAAGGAAGCAGTTAATTTTTCTAAAACTATACAGTGAACTTAGTTTTCAAATCTAATGATGCCATCCATACCCTCCGGACTCACTATCTGATGATAACACCAGTTACTGTTAAAACGCATACACGTATATTGAAAAATAAAACCTATTTCAAACGAAGAGAGTCTGTGTTTTCTTCTTTGGAAAACTCACACGTTGTAAAAACGAAGCTTCCTTCAACACCCACCTCAAACTCTTTAGAATCCTCCAGTCTGCCCCTCTTCCAGACATCGGAAGGTGTTGGAGAGCGGGGCAAGGAGAGCCTCTGTGGATCAGAGTTTCCTTCTAGACCCAACCGTTTTACAGCCGGGGGCTTTCAGAGCTAAGGAACCAAGAAAAATCAATCTCGCGTCACCTGAGGGCCGGACACCAGGAGCCGCAGATGCTGCGCCTTCTTTCTGAAGACCCCAGCGTGGACACGTCCAGCCCAGATTCTAATCTCTTCTGACTGAAGTGACTCTATCCCTCTAATCCCTCAGGCCCCCGCCTGCGTGTGTGTGCGTGCGTGCGTGCGTGCGTGCGTGTGTGTGTGTGTCTGTGTGTGTTGGGGGACAATTGGTAGGCAGGTGCAGAAAGTACCCAAGGTATTCTGGAAGCAAGCACCCTCTGCGGCCCCGTGCGTTCTCGGTGCAGCCGGGCAGCTGTCAGGAGGTTAGTGTAAGGTAACCAGGTCACCTCCCTTTCAGGGGTGCAGGGGGGTGCAACGAGCTCCAGCGTCCCCGAGTCTGCGGATACAGGGGGTGCGCTGAGAGCCCCCCTAACCCCGCCCCCGCACCTCCGGCACGGTCCCGCCCGCGCTACCTGGGGACGCTGGAGGCCCCGAGGCGGTGGCTTGGGGGCTCGAGGTCCTGCTGGCCACGGCTTGGGGCTGGCGCACGCGCTTTGTGAAGCCTCGAGGGAGGGGGGCCGACCCCGCCCCACCTCCGGCCCCCTCCGCCCCGCTGCGGCCTGCTCGGGAGTCATCCGGGTGGGGCCCTGGGCCGCCTCCCCGCTTCCACCTCCGGAGCTGTCACCCCCTCCCCTTGCGCCAGGGCGCCCCCCACCCCAGGCTTGGCCGACCTGCGCATGTGACCCCGCCCTTCTCCGGCTGGGCCCGAGGGGCCTCGCCCCGCCCCAGGGTCGGCATCCCCACCACCCACCTCTGGGATGCCCTTCGGGCGCTGGCAGGGGTGCGACTCCTTCTGTAACTGGAGGCCAAGGCTCGGGAAAGTTTCTGGTCATGTCAAGGGTCAGCCTTTTCTTGTAGGGACCTTCTCTAGCCAAGAAATGGGCAGTTAAGCGATTCAATCTGCGGGTTGTGCTGACATCACAAACCACACATCGCTTGGTGTGTCTCTCTCGCAGTTTGCACAGAGGCTCTCCATCATCCCTGCAGTCTTTCGCACGTTCGCCTTTCAAAGCCCCAGTCCCATGACATTTCCGTGAAAGCGTTAAAGGAACTTAATTTTTAAATAAAAAGTTAATGCTAGAAACCAATACATGGCGTGTTAGCTCTGCCCGCAGCTCTAAGTATGGTCACCTTTGAATAATTCAGGCTTTCCAGTGACCAGGAATACCTAGGCTGGTCACTACCCTGCTTCCACATCACTAGAACTTTTGGTCTCTTTATTCTTTTTTATTTCCCCAGTGATGGGAAGCAGGGGTGAAAATGAAGTGCAACAAAATCAATTTGAAGAGCTTTTTAACAGCTGGTATAAAAGTTTATGGGAGAGGCAGTCTGCAATCACTGAAAAGGAATCAAAAATTGTCTGTAGTCCTCACACTTCGGTTTTACTGTTTTGCTCGAGTTTGAATAATGGAGGGCTATGTATTATTTTTAGCAGAAATAATACTTTTCTAAGAATTATTAAATAGATTAAATGTATAATGTGGTTATGATACCGTGTCAGATCACAGTAAAACTGTCTACAGAAGAATGTGTTAGCCAGCTGATCGCATAGAAGACACAACATCTTTTTAAAGTGGTAAAATTGGTTTTGTCAGTCAAAACCAATTAAATAGAGTTTAAATAACATGTAAGGATAAGCTGGAAAACATTATACAATCTTTATAGTCCTGTCTGCCATCTAATGAAAATATTTCCTTTTCAGCATCCCCACTTCCTTCAACTGTTTCTCATAAGATGTAACTTCAAGATTGCTCAAAGCTTTGGACATTTGTCATTCTTTAAAGTATTCAGTGAAGGTTCCAAAAGTGGCTGGCATTGAGCTTGGTGCAGGTGATATAAGGGTGAACTGGACAGAGGGATACAAGCCCTGCCAGGAGCTCACATTCTAATGGGGGAGAGATAGCTACTGACTAAACGAGGGCAAACGTAGTTAATTTGACCTGTGAAAAGTTGCAGAAGTATAGAGCGCTAGGAGAGGACACCCTTCAAGTGGTCTTTTACATTCCTCTTCGGTTTTGAACCCTAGAATTAACTTCAGTGCAAAGTTTTGGGGGAGGGCATCCTTTCTTTCATATCTCATATCCAGTCTATCAGGAAATCCAGAAGGTGTTCCAAATCTAACCTCTTCCACTACCCCTCTTCCAGACCAGCGTCACCCATTTGGATTTGTGAAAAGGCCTCTAAGCTTATCTTCTCACTCTGACTCCTGCCCCCATGGTCTGTTATCCAGGTAGAATTTAGGGTGACCCTTTGGAAGTATATGCGTTAGTTCATGTCAATCCTCTGCTCAGAAACCAGCCATTGGTTTGCCCTGGTGACGACACAGACTTGACCTTAGCCACCAAAGCCTTACCTGCCTGCCCCTCACCTCTGTTCCGTCCTTCTCCATCACTCTCCCCTCCCACAGCCTCTCTGGCCTTTCTGTTCTTCCTTCTTCACACTGCTGCCCGTTGGCCTTTGAGCCTGGATTTTCTTCTTCTAAACGTGTGTTTAGAGGCTTGTTCCTCAGTTGCATCAGATGTTTACGCCTTTGTCCTCTTCTCAGAGAGGCAGTCCCCGACCACCTATTCTACAATAGCCCCATCTCTCAACCCTCTCACTCCCTGTCTCTAATCTACGTAGGTTTTCCTTTTAATATACATGTGCACAAGCACACACGGGCACACCTATTGTCTGCTCTCTTCTAGAATGAGAACAGCAATTCGGCTGTAGTTGGCAGGCACATGGAAGGCACTCCATAAATACGTGTTGAAAGAAAGTATATAAATTATATTATGGACTGAATGCGTCTCCCCGTAATTCATACATTGAAGGTCTAACCCCCAACGTGACTGCATTTGGAGATAGGGTCTTTGGAAGTAATTGAAGTTCAGTGAGGTCTTAAGCATAGGGCCGTGATCTGATAGGATTAGGACCCTTATGGAAAGAGACACCAGAGAGCTCACTCCAGGGCGGGAGGAAAGGCTGTGAGCACACAGTGAGAAGACAGCTGTCTGCAAGCCAGGAAGAGAGCCCGCACTGCGATCTGAATCCGCTGGAACCTTGATCTTGGACTTGCCAGCTTCTGGAACTGTGAGGAATAAATTTATGTTGTTTAGGCCATTCTACCTGTGGCATTTTGTTACGGCAGCCTGAGAAGACTAAGACAAATAAAAAATATAAAAGAAGGAGCTTAGGTACAATCTATACTCGTACAGTGGCTCATCATTTCAAGATCTCTAATTCACGGAATGGTTGGATGTTCTGACCTTTAACCACTGAATAAACTTTGCAGCACGTCCCAGAATAAGCTGAGGCTTGAAGATTAATCTTATCTGGACCTGAGAATAGAATAGTATTCAAGATAAACAAATGTCTTTTACAACTTCTTTGTTGTCTGTTTCTGAGGTCATGAATGATTGAAGCTCAGAGGAGAAAGAATGATCCAGCAATATGGTGACAAATGGTGTTTCAAAGAGAGAACTCAGCCTCTTAACTCCGGAAAATTTCCCCCCTGGTCAAGCTGAAGGACTCGTATGCTGCTGTGTGCCTAGAACACAAACATCGCTCACTGATATTCAGACAAAGGATCAGATGTTTCAGATAACAGCTTTGGTTACCTATCACTACTCTTTTTACTCTTGGTCTCCAAAGTAGGCTGTGGGGAATAAATACTAGAACCTCCATTTATGTTTTCTTATTTAAAAAAAAACATAAGCTCTTGCAAATATGTAATATACAGATTGATCCTGGCACCCTCATTTGCCCATAGGTCATTTGGTGGCCTGTCCTCCCTTGCAGAGGTGTCTTGAGGAGATCCTGGGAGATCCACAGCATGTACAGGCTAACGTGGTCCTTATGCTTATTTCATTTCCATTGTGTTGCATCTTATTGATTTTATGTGTGTTCAATTAAGGAATGAAGGATTCTATTACCCGGTTTTAACCAAACCAGCAATCACAAAATGGAAAAGTGGCTTAAAAGGGTTTAAAAGTGGCTCAGATAATTAGATAATACTAATAATGCAAGCATAAGCAAACTATAGAAAATTGGTGGAATTGAAGCGTTTGCTATTGTTAGTGAGAATTCTTAGCCATAATGGGAGGTTAACAATGCTGATGATCTATTTAATTCCATCTGCCAAGAAGTCAGCTTCTCCCTCTCATTGAAATAGTGAAGAAAACACATGAAATACCGATTTATATCCACTTTTATTAACAACAAGCATTGCCTTAAGTATATATGGTACTTTGAGGTACAGGCTAATGATAATATGAAGCATTGTACTAGCAAGAAAATAACAAATATGATCTAGTTCATCATGAAGTCATTTTAACAGTTTTATTTATGTGTATGTTTTATAATGTCTAATGGTACATATAATAAGCCGCGTGATGAATAGATAGATAGATGAATAAATATTGAGGATATACACAGAACAATTTTTTTTTTTTTTTTTGCGGTACGCGGGCCTCTCACTGTTGTGGCCTCTCCCGTTGCGGAGCACAGGCTCCGGACGCGCAGGCTCAGTGGCCATGGCTCACGGGCCCAGCCGCTCCGCGGCATGTGGGATCTTCCCGGACCGGGGCACGAACCCGCGTCCCCTGCATCGGCAGGCGGACTCTCAACCACTGTGCCACCAGGGAAGCCCTACACAAAACAGTTTTAACTGATGGAGTGTCCTATTGGAAAAGTTTGGAAACACTGATTTACATAAACCAGGGGTAAAATAATTGATTAGAACACCAAACGCTGGTCCTGCAAGAAAAGAACAAATAATACCTATTCCGGGAATGGATTATCCAGAACCTTTTTATAGCTGTCTTCTCTTTACAGTGTTTTGATCATTCCTAAATTTCAAGGGAAATAAGAGAAGAAAGCTTGTTAATTTGCCATGGTATTTGACAGAAAACATTAAACTTGCCAAAAAAAAAAAAAGTTTGGGGTTTACTTAGCGGTGTTGGTTACCCTGCATTACTGCCGATCATGATTAGTATGACTTTGTATTCATCCATCTTCTTTAAACTGGTTGATTTTTTCTTACAGTGGAATGTGCCCACAGAGCCTGTGATTTGAAGTAATATTAAAACACGTTCATACTCCTCTTACAGCTCTTTCTCACATGAAAGAATGGTTTGCCCCATTTTTTCAAGCTCTCCAAAAAAATCCCCCTCCCCATTCTAAAACTTAACATGTTGCTCTGAAGGATGAATTTATAACGTTTCTGTTATTCAGCCACCAACGTTGTATAGCAACCGTTATCAGCATATCTTTAGTAGAAGGACTATCTGTTTAGCTGTATTTTCTTCGATGAGTATCAACACACCTTAACATTTGGAGGGTGAAGAGAGACCTGGCTACAGTTCCTTGTGTGAGTGAAGGCGCTGAGGCTCAGAAAACCAGAGGGCTTGCCTGTGGTCAAACTGCTGCATCCTGGCAGAGCTGAGACTAGACTCAAAACCTTCTGATTCTTGTTCTGAGCACCCTCCACTGTGATAGGCCACCTCAGAGGGAGCCTGGTAGGATGTTGTTTTTCTTTGTAAGTATGAGTCAGAGAAAATAGGACTCCTTGGACTCTGCCTCATTGTATCCATACATATATGTGTCAGGCAGCCCAGGGTGCTTGAATTCCCTAAAGACCCCTACCCCAAATGGTGCCCATGAAGGAAAAGGGATCATTCTCTCCTAGAGGTTTATTTTACAATTAAGAAAGGGCGAGGGCTTCCCTGGTGGCGCAGTGGTTGAGAGTCCACCTGCCGATGCAGGGGACACGGGTTCGTGTCCCGGTCCGGGAAGATCTCACATGCCGTGGAGCGGCTGGGCCCGTGAGCCACGGTCGCTGAGCCTGCGCGTCCGGAGCCCGTGCTCTGCAACGGGAGAGGCCACAGCAGTGAGAGGCCCGCGTACCGCAAAAAAGGGCGAGAAGAAACCTTACAGAGTATGTAATTTTTCGCTTTGGGGTCTCAGAATTTAACTTGCCACTAAGCCACTGGCAGCAGCTGTTTTCCCAGTTAGAACTTTAAGCTTCACAAAAAAGTATTATTTTGGTAATACAATCCTAATGAAAGAATAGTAATAAAAATATCAGTAAGACACAGGCAGGCTGAGTACTTTAAACTGGTTGGTGGGGATTATTGGTTACTACTTAGCAATAATATGTAATAGTTTGGTAGAAAATTTTCAAGGAGAGTGATGAAACCTAATTTCCTGAGGTACATAAAATAGGACCAAATAAAATAGTGAAGAGTGTATTGTAAACATAATCTAGTTGCCCAGATGGCCTTTCCTTACTTACAGCTTTTATGGTTCTTAGAATGTGTATGTTCTTTATTCTTTTATGAGAAAATAAAGATTTTCTTTTTCCCAGGGGCATGAAGTTACCCTGCAGTTTAGTTGTTAAAATATGCTGAATAGTTTTGTTTTGTTACTTCTAGGACACTCATATTTATTCTGAAACTCACCTTAGTTCCTGTGTTTTCCCCCTAGATATGAGTTTCTGGCTCTAGACTCCAGATTTTAAACTTGTTCGTTATATTTCTTACGATATTCCTGATAAGCTAGTTAATATTAGATTTTATGGCATGGGTTGAAGGAAAAAATTGCTAAGATTTGGTTATAATCTGATCACTCTAACTTTGATTCTTTCCCTGCCCCAAACATTAGCAGCTGCAATAGGGTAGAATATTTCTGAGAGAAGTTCAGAAGTTTATCTGTAGTTCGTATACATGTGACTTATAAGTTCTATAACCAAATTCCCATGGATTGTGTAAAAGTTTCATTTTATTTTCTTAATAACAAAGTCTCAGAATTTGTAAACTTCATATTTTTACAGTACTATGCCTTCTGGGTTTTATTGCAAAAGAAAACATTGTATGATAAAATGACATCTCTGTAATGTCTGTCCAGATAGGTTTTGTACAAGTGACACCATCTTTTTTCCTTCCATAAAAGTAGACAAGTCCTTGATTATAAGGATTCTACTTCTCTTTCTCAATATGCAGTGCTTAATAAAATTATTTTATGATTGTAATGTATTCATTTCCACCTATAACATGCTTTGTGAGTAGAAACTGTAGAGCTGGAATTTATTGCAAGTATTATCTTGAATTTTGAAACCATACTTTTAGAGTACCAATATGAGAGAGGAAATTTCACCTTGGGAGAATGTGCCCATTGAGGAGATGACACCCATTGATATCGCTTAATATTAGTAAATGAAAGTCTGATCCTTCATCTCTCAAAAACTCCATTCTTTTCTGGGATAAAGCTGATTGCTTGGGGTGCATAAAATCCATTTGCTTTTCGGGTTTTTGTGCCTTGGTCTTTTGGGGTACCTTATGCATTGCAGTCTTCCTCTCCATATTCATTGTTAAAAATGATGCATTATCTATATTTTAAAAAGTTAATGTTGTAATCAAATCACTTGCCCGCTCAAAATGTGGCTTCCACGCACCTAGAATTAAATGCTAACTCAGCACAGGCAACTAGGCCCTGTAGGAGTAGGCTCTGCTGACTGCTTTGATCTTTTCTACAGATGTTCCCCTGGGTCACCAAGTTCAGTGACTCAAGGCGACTTTCTGTTTCTGAAGACAGCGCACTGATTCCTGACCCTGCACCTGTGAACTGGTACTTCACTTAGTCTGGAATGTTCCCAGCCCAGATTTTCAAATGACTGGCCCCTTCCCAATATTTCTTTTCTCATCATCCGTCTATCTATCCATCCATCTATCCCCCGAACTCCTCGCCAGTGCTTCTCTGTCACTTTAAACAGTTTTTATTTTCATAGCGTTTATCACTTTCAAAAAGGATATTATTTATTTGTTTACATGTTTATGACATGATCTCCATTAGAATTTAATTGCCATGAAGTTAGAGACCCTGTCTGTATTGTTCATACCTGTATAACCATTATTTAGCACAGAATTTGGAACGTAGTAGGTGCTCAGTAAATACTTATTTTTAGTGAAAATATGGATGCCACAATGTAAGCAGTAGTTAAAAGATTAAGATTGTAGGGCTTCCCTGGTGGCGCAGTGGTTAAGAATCTGCCTGCCAGTGCAGGGGACAAGGGTTCGAGCCCTGGTCCGGCAAGATCCCACGTGCCGTGGAGCAGCTAAGCCCGTGCACCACTACTACTGAGCCTGTGCTCTAGAGCCCGCGCTCCACAACAAGAGAAGCCACTGCAGTGAGAAGCCCGTGCACCACAATGAAGAGTAACCCCTGCTCACAGCAACTAGAGAAAGCCCCTGCGCAGCAACAAAGACCCAACACAGCCAAAAATAAAATTAAAATAAAAAAATAAATTTAAAAATATGTCAAGAAAATATTAGGATTGTGATCTGTGATTAAATCTTGGCCTCTTGCCATATGCTCTTTCTCAAGTTCCTTGGTTGTGTCAATCACAGTAAGATGGTAAGAATACGTATCCGTCAGGTCTATGGAGGGTATTAGTTGAGGTAATGTATACAAAGTACCTAGCACATGCCTAACACATGGCAGTTGCTCATTCAATATTAGCTCTCACAGTTTTTCCTCGAGATAGGAAAGGAACAGGATGGGCTGGAGACGAGGTGTACTCTGAATCCTAGGGTATGCCAGGGGTCGAAAGCCAGGAAGCAGATTCTTTGATCGAGTTCAAAAGCACAAACATCCAATGTTGAGAATTTGGGTAGAGCAAGGGAGAGCAAGAAGCAAGGTAGAAGGTTTGAGACATTTGCTGCCAGTGGAATCGGAGTTCTCTGAGCCCATTTTTATGGGCAGGGTTGCACAGGGATAACGCTGTTCGGCTTAAAACCTCAGGATCAAGGCTAGAAACATTATAGCTGAAGCATATCACTTTGTTGGTTAATATTTGAAATTATTTTGGATATTATATGCATCGTGTTGCAAATAAGAAGAGCCCAGTTTGATTATTCTGTAAACTATCCCCTTTTATATGTCTTATTGTTACACTTTCACCCTGAAGCTTGAAGGCCAGGTAAACCTTATTTGATGACTTGATGGTAATTGGTTCTAAGATAATAGAGGCATAGATAGTGCTTAGGGCACTAGCAAATAATATGCAAAGTCCTGTTGAAAACAATTTATCTTTGTTGGTTAAAAAATGAAAAAGAAAAAGACGGAACAGTGCAGTAGTCATGGGAAAAAAATTAAAACTTCCTTAGAATTCCTTACACATACTTAGGACTTTGTCTGGCCATGTTGACTTACTTATGGGCAGAGGGGTCAGGGCCAGACAAAATATCTCCAGTGCTTGGGCCTCCAAAAGTTTTAATCCAGTCCTCTTGAGACACATTTTAGAAAACAGGATTGAGGATTTTAGAACTCAGATCTTATGTCCCAGTTCAAAATTTTCCCCTCAAACCCTAAATAACTTTTCCTTAAAACCGAAGGAAACAGAACTAAAACCGGAACCCAAAGAACCACACAGCCAAATCCTTTCCGGAAGGAGTTGGCAGGGGTGGTGGGTGGCGGGGAGGAAGAGTGTTATGAGTTTTAAATTTTTTGTTTTGATTTTTCTGAGAAAATGTCTAAATAGAGAAAATTTGGAGAATTGACAAAAAAAAAAGCACATTCTAATTTCTGATGTCATTTTAGAGTATTTCCATTCAGTATTTGTTCTCTATGCATTTTTTTAATAGCCCAGCAGTACTCCATGAAGGAGAGGAGCAGAGGGGTAATCAGTTGTTCTGGTTAGTTTCAAAGGTAGTGGTAGTTAAGGTAGATTAGGTTACTTTGTGGTGACAACCCCTCCCAAACTCTCAATGCCTTTAATATAATAAAAGTTTATTTCTTGCTCCTGCAGGGACCCAGTGGGTTTGGGTGGCTTCATGGCAGTTGTCCTCCTTGAGGTACCTTGGCAATCCGGGCTGTTTTTTTTTCTCTTTTTGCTGTGTTGGGTCTTTGTTTCTGTGCGAGGGCTTTCTCTAGTTGTGGCGAGCGAGGGCCACTCTTCATCGCGGTGCGCGGGCCTCTCACTATCGCGGCCTCTCGTTGCGGAGCACAGGCTCCAGACGCGCAGGCTCAGTCGTTGTGGCTCAGGGGCCTCGTTGCTCCGCGGCATGTGGGATCCTCCCAGACCAGGGCTCGAACCCGTGTCCCCTGCGTTAGCAGGCAGATTCTCAACCACTGCGCCACCAGGGAAGCCCAGTCCGGGCTGTTTTGATCCTGTGATTCTGCCATCTCAGTTGAAGATCTCCTTGGTGATTGCAGAGCAGAGAGGGAGACCCCAGGGGCCTTTCCCGTTCTCTAGCACTGAGACTCGATACCCGTTATTCCTGCTCGCATTTCGCTGGCTCTAACTATTCATATGGTCCCACCTAACTAAGTGCCTGGGGAAGTCAAGTTTTCCATGTGCCCTGGGAGGAGTAAAGAACGTGATACTAGTGTGGACTAGCTGTGTCTCTCATGCCTTGAAATTGATTTTTTTTTTTTTTTAAAGCCGAGAATTTAGCTCAGAGCTCAAAATTATTCAAAAGGGGGCCTTGACCCTCGTGTAAATTTATAACTGGTAAAATTGGATTCTTGGCCACTCAAGGATTCCACTAAAAAAATTCGTTCTTCAGGCAGATGTGACATAGCCAAGTATACTGACATCATGTCATCGTATTTATGTTCTTTTGCTTCCTTCAGAAAACTGCTCTGTGTTTGCTGTTTCGTCTAACCTCTTCCACTTTGGCAATGACTCCAGAAGGACTGGATTTAGGCTATTCCATAGTCTTAGACTTGAATAAGTGGTAGACTTGCAATGCTTCCCTGAACTCATACGTGAAAAGCCCCAGACAATTAGGTTGAACCTTACGAAATTATTGCTATTTAACCATTTTTTAAAAAACTTAACAAAGGTGGCAGTTTTATATGGTTCATCCTTATAGTTAATACTAGTTATAAGAAATAACTAGGATATTTGACATTTCCTTTATTTTACCTATTTGCCTCGGTGTAACCCTAATTAAGGTCTTCTAATAGGAGCTTGGAGGAATTTTGTACGTAGAATTCTGAATTGTAAGCACCATTGTTTTACACAGCCTCTTCAAGCATGACCAGGTTGTTCACAACATGACAAGTGGTTAATTTTAGTGAGTTATTTAACAAGTTAATTATCCACAGTTTCCTCAGAGCATGTGGTTTTTCCTTAGGTCAAGTACTCATTGAACGTCTCTTAACCGCATGGCTTATGGTGATGAAAGATACCTGCCCTTCATTCTTCAGTTCAGCCCAAACTTAGTGGCTTTGCGATATTAAACCAAAGAAGCCTAATTTTTTTGTGTTATGCTTTTTGTTGTTGTTGTTGCAACTTCGCTGAAAAATGACACATTTTTTCCTCCCCAGTTGACCTCTTTTCTAACGGTGAGGGTCACTGCCATTTATTGAATATGTGCTTTGTACCCAGCGTTATACTAAGTGCTTTACTTATATCACCCAATCCTCACGACAGCTCTGTTAGGGAACTAATGTAATTCTGTCTATTTTATGAATGAGGAAAACTGAGGTTTAATAAAATTAAAAAACTTACTCAAGGCTTTGCATCTAGTACATGGCAAAACCTAGTACTGGAGTCAGGTTCCACCTGCTGTAGACCCCAAAGTTCACAACTGCTTACCATGCTGCCTCAGCTCCCCTTCTCACTCAGTTTCTTTTTAAAAGCAATACGGCTCTTAAAAATGTACTCATGTAAATTCGCCTTTTGTACTGAAGTATCATCTATCTCAGTTGAAGGGAAATTTTAGTAGACTGGTTTTGCAAACCCAAACATGGTACTGCTATAGGCCTCAGAGGTCTGAATATATAAGGAGTTCTAAGCAAAAAACTGAGTTGTTGGTTCTAGTATCTCCGCCTGGATTTTTGTGTAACAAAAACAGGCTGAGAAATATTTAACCTTTCTTAAATCTAGGTGTTATGAAACAGTATCTGTTTTATTATTTTCATAATTAAAAACAGAATAAACTAAACAGTGCAAAAGGTAAGCTCTTGGAGAGCATGTTCCGTAGAGTATGCCTCGCAGGGTCTTCAATATGACAAACCTTAGTAAGTTTTAATGTGTAGATAGAGCAGTGGTATTGAAATGGATTACAATGCATTGTTTTGTTCTAAAGGCTATTTGGGTGAACTCTTATAGTCTCAAAGTACTTATTTGCTTCCCAGAGTAAATATTTAAACTATTTAGGCTTCATAGTTTTAAAAGCAAGGAATATTTGCTTCTTAAGTTTCATATAGTTTTGGCTTCAGATCATAAAACCAAGAAATCTTTCTGATTTGTAAGCTGTCTTTATTAAGACAGTATGTTAAGCATGTCTTCTAAAAGGCTCATAGATTCTTTAAACTTTCAGAGAGAATGTGGTTTCATACCTCTTTTATGCACATAATTCTTACGAATGTGATACTAATTGGACCAGCAAATGGAAACTAATAAAGGCAACAATGAATATCAGACTTTACGTATTTGCTTTTATACAAAAATCAATTCATAAATGGATGGGATGTGATGCGGTACTATCAAAACCTTTGTGGTTAAATTTAGTTTTAATCCTTTTTGCTGTATTATCTTTTGGCAGCTGGAAAATCTTTGATTAATCTTTGTGAAAAGAAATTAAACTTTAAACCTTACACACTAAAAAGAAAAAGCTGTTAAGGTACACAGTTAATAAGCTTATTAACTGTAAAGTTAATCAGTCAACATTAGCAAATTCACAGTTGGAAAACTATGCTGATACTTATACAATACTATATTATGCTCTTACTTTGATTTACTCTATCTGCTAATTTCTCAGTAATAATGATTCGGTATATTTTTGATAGCCTATAATTCCTATTGCAAATATTTCAGTTTGCACTCTCTGTGTACTTTTGGTGTGAAGGCAGAGTTTTAAAACTATATGCAAACTTGAATTTGGAGAAGTAATTATACAAATACAAAAAGTATGGTATCTTCCAAAAGGAGCAAGTTCATCCTCTCCCCCCAAACACAATAATCTGGAGTGACATTATCTGGGTTCTGAGTTATAGCTCCATCGTTTGTTAGCTGTAGACATTTTAGTCATTATTTAACTTGTCTGAACCTTGGTTTTCTTATCTGTAAAATGGGGCTAATTAAAGCCTCTACCTCATAGGATCCTTGGGAATGTTCACGAGATGATCCATGTTAACTCATTTAGTGCTGGCAAATGGCAGTGCTCAGTAAATCTTAGCCATTATTTTTATTAGCATGACAGTCATTTTTTGGGAATAAAGGCTTGTCTGGTTCCTTTGAAGTTTATAGAGACATAAATACGTCCATGTTGATTATGGGGGACGTGATGAAACAAATAGTAAATACATTAAGACTGTTTCTAATAATTGTGGTTTATTGGCAGCTTTTATAACAGTAATATAAAGTACTGCTTATAATAATGAAGATCCCCATTAACAAATCATATTTGTAATAATGAATATAATTAGAATGAATTAATAGCATAACCAGAATTGTGACGACTATTTAAGAAGTGAGCTAGAAAGTATTAACATTATGTATGCGTTAATATGGATTGTTTATGCCAGTAGGGAATCGTGAATGTGTGAAAGTTGTGAGACGGCAATCGAGAAACTGATGTTGCCTGAAAAAGAGAACTGCACGCAGGGAAGGCTTTCCTCAACCAGAGGAATGGACGTGCCTGGGGGCAAAAATACACCATCCTAAAGTGAATACCCTGGCATCATATGATAAGTCAAAGGAGGGTAGGACATCCCACCAGGAGTCAATATTTCTGGTGCTATTCCGTATCACTCAGAGTAGTGAACTGTTAACACTTGACAAAGTCCCTATTGAAGCAACATAGAGACAATTTGTGTACAAGGCATCCCATACTGCTGGATTTCATATAAACGGAAACCATGCAAATACTGTGTCTTCTTTGTTGGAACTGCAACTGAAGTATAAAGGAGTCTTCATGCTTCCTCTCCTCTGCGAGACCTTATTAGATTATATTAGACCTCATTATATTCCATTAATTATGAACTGATGGAATTATGAAGGAAAATACAGTCACTAGGAATGAGTGATTTTTATAGGGGTAAAAATTTGAGATGAATGAAAGGGTAAAAGGACAAAAAGTTGGAATTTTATCATCTCTGATAACTTGTTCCAAGCCTTTTGCCCTGAAAAAAAATTTTTACTTTGTTACCAGATGTATCATTTATTTGGCCACCGTTAATGCTGAAACTACTCTTTTTGATTCACTTCATTAGTTACAATTGGTGGAAGACCTCCTAAGTGCAATGAATAGGTGCAGAAAGTTGGGATGAATCAGGCATAGATCTTACTCTCAAAAAGCTTATGGTCAAGAAGGAAGGTTAAGAGTGTAAGATAAAGCAGGAAGAGATCAGGCTATAAGAGATGTACTGTGAAGTCCATTATGCTGTAAATAGGCAAAATTACATGTAAGTGCTAGCTCTTCTGATAAGGTTCAGAATAATGATCTCTGGGCTATTTACAAAGATAATATAAACATTATTAAGATAATGTAAGCTCTTCTTACTCTTAGGCTGTGGCAATCATCCGTCCTTCTGTTCATATATCAAACATTTATAGAATGTCAACTCTGCCAGGCACTGAGCCTATAAAAATGAATTAACCTTTCATGGAGTTCATGGTGTAGTAAGGGAGACATCACATTTTACTGTAGTTTATTTACTTGTCTCAGTGCTAGGACTGAAATACGTACCAGGTGTATAGAGGTAAATGGGGCGGAAGTTTAGGGTAGAAGCATAATAATTATTGTTAGGATTGGCTTTAAAATGATCAATTTAGAAATGTAGAGTTTTAGATCTTAGAGGTCATGAAATTGACCTCTTACATTTTACCCATGAAGAAAGGTTCAGAGAGGGTAAATGATTTGTTCAAGGTGACACGGCTTATTGGACCCACCCCTGGCTCTTTCAGCTCCGCTCTGTTCCTCTTCCGATCAAGCCCACTGCCTCAGGAGGGTTAATAGTTAATGTAAATGTTTTATGTAGAGCCTGAGCCAAAGAAAACATGCCCAAATTGCTGTTTAAAAGGGAAATAAATTAGTGATATGAGCAGCTTAATGGCAGGTACCAGATTAGAAGTAGATTTACTCTGCAAAGACCAACAAAGGAATTAATGCAGCTTTATGGAGACATCACCCCACAAATTAGGGAGTTGTCAATATTCCACATGACCCTGTGTGAACACAAAGAGACCTTTTATAGAACATTGGAACATGTCAAAGCTGGGGGCAGATTCATAAAAGCCGAAAGGAAAACGTCCCAAGTAAGGTGACTGTACATGGAATCTGATTCCTTTGCAATCTGGAATTCCTTGTGATAAGGCTGAGGGAGGTTTTCAATAAATTAAGACTCCCCTTTGGCCATTTAGTTTTTTGTTGTTTTGCCAGACAGGCATGTGTAGGCCAGTGTTCAACAGTTACTACTAAAATAATATTTGGTCTCTAGGATAGTCTGCTGTAGTAGAACATCGTGGAAGCATGACATCTACTCTGCCATTGACTGACTGTTGACTTAGGACGAGTTACTTAACCTTTGTGAACCTCAGTTTCCTCACTGATACCATGACGTATGGAAAATGAAAACATTGAGGGTTCCTTCCAGCTTTAAAACTGTGTCTTTGCAGTGGATAATCCTTGCCCGTTCAGAAAGTACAACCACAAATGGTTAGCAGAGCCTTGTGTTCTACTTAATATGCCCTGGTAAATAAAGTTGCTGATAAGTAGGGATAGAAAGAAAAATGATAGCTCAGTCATTTTAATGAGAATGCTGGAAGCATAGGCAATGGCTTATTATTAAACTATTCCACGAGTGGAGAAATTGGAAATATCACAATAAAAATTTTCAATTTTCCATTTCAGTAACTTTATTGAATTGCCAAGGCATACAACAACAGCCAAAGTTGATACATTAAAATGTGGTTGTTGAAGAACAAAGTTAATATGTGATATTATTGTTTCTCGTTTTAGTCCCTTTCTGCCAACCCTCTCCAAAGTTAAATAAATCTTCTTCCTTACTTATTGCCAAAAGTGTCTTACTATTTCTGATAGTTTGAATATTTTTTCACCTAATTCTATATTCATATGTAAAGATAGTAAATCACTGTAGATTTCTATTTCTTCACTGCCAAGTGTAATACAATGTTCAGTATTCCCTTGGTTTCCACTGAGTCTGTCTTCTGGTTTCTATTTTCAGTTTATGATCCTTGTGTCTATATTTGGTAAAAGTCTGCTTATGTTTTTCAAATAAGATGTAAGGCAGTCTTTTGACAAAATGTTTCTGAGTGGAACCTAAAGCAATCTGATTTATTATAATTTTAGATATATGCTTCCTAAGAAGGCAATATAATGTTTTTGAAAAGGACAGAGATGCTATTTGGTTTCAAGTATGTTACATTTTATGTATTTATTCTATATTTAATAATATTCTCATCCTTTTCTTTGATGCTAATGTTACTGTAGAAGCTGTCTCGCTCCTGACCCACATTTCCTCTCTGTGTTTCCCTGCCAGGACGGATGAAATTTCTTCTCCTGGGCTCTAGCCTCTGTTTTCTGCATCACTTTTGGACCTTCATCCTGGCCACTAGGGGACTTTGGCTTTGATCATATTCTAAAGATCTGGTAATTCATTAGAAGGAGCAGTATTGTTAAGAAGTTACACACAGAGCTCAGAGTCAGTCTTATTATAACCTATGTTCCTTTATCTTAAAAATACTCTGAGTACATGAGTATGATCCACAAGGAAACATGATCAAATAACTCTGAAGCTCATCACCGATGACCCGAATTCTTGCTAGTATCTGGGGGGTGGTCAGCTATGTTGGCAACATTCTTCAAAGAAGCAGTGATTTCTAGTGAGCCTCAGTGGTAGCTGGACTGGAGATGGTTTTGCCATCATTGAATTCCATGGGAGGTGGGAGGTCCTCTAATTAATTGGACTCTTGATTTAGAAGAGGAAAGCTTCTCTCCTCTAGAGTGGAAGAAACCTCCCTGGGGAGTAGGAGGTATAATAAAACTGCCTGAAATCAGGTTTTCCTTAGCAGTTTAGGGATGGGTTATACAGAAGGTGAACTGTTAACTATTCCTCTTTGAATAGAGGATGGGGCTCAAGGGGAAGCACACAGCCTGCCTCCGCACCTCACCCCCATCTGCTTCTCCACTTTTAGGACAGATCTTTAGAAGAGGAAGAGTAGATAATGGAGGACCCAGCATTTGACATTGCAGAACCTGTCTGAAGATAACAGCCCCATCCTTAGATAAGATCGGCCAGGCCGTGCCTTAGGGGCTGTGATGGGCACTGACCAGGGCTGTCTCCAGGGGCTTGTTTGCTTCAGTCTGTGTTGTGGAGATCTGCTTCCCATGAGCTAACTGTGTAACTGATTTCTAATTAGCTTCCCAACCATGTGCATGGCATGAGTCCTTCATCAAGGGTCACATCTTTCTGTATTCTCCTGTTATTTTCCTCAAAATTGGTGCCTGGAGAGCACAGACTTTTTCTGAGTCTGACCAATAGCTACATCCATCCTCAGTCTGACAGGCATGATTTTCATTTAACATGTAAGAAATGTTTATTGATCACCTAACTGCGGTATGGTAATTAGAGATGCAAAGATGAATAGGAAACAGTCTCTATCTTTTTTTTTTTAATTTTTTTTTGCAGTACGCAGGCCTCTCACTGTTGTGGCCTCTCCCGTTGTGGAGCACAGGCTCCGGACGCGCAGGCTCAGCGGCCATGGCTCACGGGCCCAGCCGCTCCACAGCATGTGGGATCTTCCCGGACCGGGGCACGAACCCGTGTCCCCTGCATCGGCAGGCGGACTCTCAATCACTGCGCCACCAGGGAAGCCCTGCTTATTTATTTTATACATAGTAGTTTGTATCTCTTAAGCCTCTACCCCATCATGCTCCTGCTCCTGTACCTGTCCCCATGGTAACCGCTAGTTTATTCTCTATGTCCGTGAATCGCTTTCTGTTTTGTTATATTCATTTGTTTGTTTATTTTTTTAGCTTCCACATATAAGTGATAACAGAGTATTTGTCTTTCTCTTTCTGATTTCTCTAGGCATAATATCTACCACATTGTTGCAAATGGCAAAATTTCATTGTTTTTTATGGCTTAATAGTATTCCTCTGTGTGTGTGTGTGTGTGTGTGTGTGTGTATGTGTGTGTAAATAAAACATCGTCTTCATCTGTTGATGGACACTTAGGTTGTTTCCATATCTTGGCTATTATAAATAATGCTGCTATGAACATTGCAGTGCACTTATCTTTTTGAATTAGAGTTTTAGTTTTCTTCAGATACATACCCAGGAGTGAGATTGCTGGATCATATAGGAATTGTATTTTTAGTCTTTTGAGGAACCTACATATTCTTTTCCACAATGGCTATAGCAGATTACATTCCCACCAACAGTGTACGAGGGTTCCCTTTTATCCACATCCTTATTTGTAGGCTTTTTGAAGTTAGCCGTTCTGACAGGTGTGAGGTGATATCTCATTGTGGTTTTGATTTGCATTTCTCTGATGATTAGCAATGCTGAGCGTTTTTTCATGTGCCTGTTGACCATCTGTATGTCTTCTTTGGAAAGACATATGGAAAAATGTCTGCCCACTTTTCTTGTGTTGTTCGTTTGTTTTTATATTGAGTTGTGTGATCTCTCTATATATTTGGGGTATTATCAGTCATATTATTTGCAAATATTTTATCATATTCAGTAGACTGTCTTTTCATTTTGTTGATGATTTCCTTCGATGTGCAAAAGCTTTTAAGTTTAATTAGATCCCATTGGTTTATTTTTGCTTTTGTTTCCATTGCCTGATGAAACAGATCCAAAAAAATATATTTTGCTAAGTCTTCTATCAAGGAATGTACTGTCTTCTTCTAAAAGTTTCATGTTTTCCAGTTTTATATTTGGGTCTTTAATCCGTTTGAGTTTATTTTTGTATATGATGTGAGAAAATGTCCTAATCTTATTCTTTAACATGTAGCTGTCCAGTTTTCCCAGCACCACTTATTGAAAGACTGTCTTTTGTCCATTGTATATTCTTGCCTCCTTCATCATAGATTAATTGACCGTAAGTGTGTGGCTTTATTTCTGGGCTCTCTATTCTGTTCCATTGATCTATGTGTGCTTTTCTGCCAGTACCGTTACTGTTTTGATTACTGTGGCTTTGTAGTATAGTCTGAAGTCAGGGAGCATGATACCTCCATCTTTGTTCTTCTTGTCAAGATTGCTATGGCAATTTGGGATCTTTTGGGGTTCCATATAAATTTTAGGATTATTTGTTCTAGTTTTCTAATAATTTTTTAATACTTAAATTATCCTTTTTTTGGTGCTTGCATCCCAAGAATGCTTGTGATGTGTTTGTATCTTATTTTGTCTTGTTTGTGTAATCTAGAGAAACGTATTACCTATGCTCAGGTAGTACCCACCAATTCTGTTATTAACTGCAAATGCTGTGAGAAATGTGTTTGACTCCTTACAACTCTGTTTCTTCAGATAGTAACAGCAGAATTCATATCCCCCTGGTGTCTAGGTCTAATGGTCAGGGGAAGAGAGAAATGGTGTCAGGACCTCTTTCAGAGCTTTTTCTGCTCACCTCTCTGTACAGAGGGTGCCTGCTCAATTCAGGGGTAAATGATCTATGGGAGAAGAGGACCCCATCCTCCTATTTTGCCATTGCAGTGTTTCCTAGCAAGCCAGGACTCTCACTCTTAGTTCCTAACACTGATCTGGTTCTGCTGTTTGCCTTAGCTGGGCCAGGAGCCCCACCCACACCGACTCCCTGTCAGGCCAGTCCAGCTCTGCCCATTTACTGGGAAACTTGTTGTTCTCCACTGAGTTCTCCGATAGGTCTTGCATCTGTGTACCTGAATTCTTTCTATGAACTGATGACTGTGGGTGTGGATTTTGATATGGCGCCTCTCCAAGATGAGGCCTCTTAAATCCCCATCTCATGGTCTTGCACCGCAGCTTGTGTGCAAGTGGCACTGTCTCCTTTGCTAATCTAGACTGAGGACTGCCACTTGGTGAGGCATCTTAGTGGTCTTATATAAACCATTAGCCTGGAAACTTTCTAACTATCTGTGTCCTCTGCATCTGGCAAGTCTCCCGTCATCCTCCTCCAGGAAACCTTCTGCCACCACAACTCAGAGTGATGACACTATGTGATTTTGAAACTCAGGGCATTGAAAAATATATCAGTGATCTTAAAAAAATAATTTGAGCCCCTTCCTTGATATGGAATTGTATGTGAAGATCCACTAGAGAAAGTGAAAAACAAAAACAGAACAGAAAACAAAAAGCACGAGAGTGACTCTGGTGGAGGTGGAGACCAGGATGGGGGGCTCAGCGGAAGCCCCACTTACTTGGTGCTTCTCTTTTTTGTGCCGCATCCTTGACAGTTGCCCCCACCTGAACAACTGGGGTCGCCTGAACAGCTGGGGTTACCTGGAGCACAGTGTGCCAACTACAGGTCTCAGTATCATTCATTTAGCATTTAATCAGTTACTGCTTTTTGACATTTCTCATACTTCAGCCACAATGCATCTTGCGTGGTTATTTAATTTTGCAAGTATATGTTTTAACTTCCCCACTAGATCGTAATCTCCTTGACAGTAGGGAGACTGTGTTGTCTTAGAGACGAGCCACATCCAAGTGAACACAGACAGACGAGGTCAGGGCTCAGCTTGTGGAAAGAGAGCTCTGTTAATAATTATTGACGGATCGCTGATTCTGTCTGGTCTCTAACACTCAAAGAGAGCAGCCTGAGCTATGGTTACGCAGTAGGTCTAAGTAGCACAATCAGGTGGTAAGTTGGGCTCTTGTTCTGGAAGGTTGAAATATTGACCCCACGCTGTTGACAGTCTTCCAAAAGAATGTCATGAGGCACAGTGATTCAGAAAACTGTGTGTACTTTTTACTGATGACAATGTTTACTTGCTGTAACTGGCCAGATACGCTCGTATCAGCGTGTGACTCCGCCTTTTATTCCAGGTGTGACTTTCATGTGAGCAAAGTTTCGAATCACAAGCAGAATTGAAAGCAGATGCTGTTCTCGTCCCTTCGCAGAACACCGTTCAGTACCCAAGAAACCGGAAAAGATATAGGAAACCAGACCCTCTTATCAGAGCTAGCAATACGATTAATTCTGTGGAGAATGAATGGGGAATGTTCTGTGCAACACTTCAGTAGTTGGCTTGGGATGAAATTTTTCCTTCTGTTCGTTGGTCTTACCACTGATTAATAGCCGGCATGACTCAGAAACGTATTTGTATCCACAGTAGTTGGCTAACTCACATGATTGAGTGTTATTTATTCAACATATGCTGTCTAATGATGGTTGTATTTTTCACTGTGCTTTATAATCAGAAACCACTTGTTTCTTTCAATATGAACTAATGCTTCATAAAGAAAATAAGCTTATATAATATCTACTACAGAAAGGGATTTCTTTCATTGATATCTATTTTAAAATCTCAACTTGTTACTTCAATTAAGTTAAAACTAGCTTGAACAAGGCTCTTGAAAATATTAGTGGGGAATGATTATATGCCAGTGACGTCCTGTTGCTTAAAAATATCTTCATATTTCTAAAGCCTAGGGTGGTACAAAGGACTGGTACCATTACAGAGGAATTATGCTCTCCTGGGCTTTCGACAAAGGTTTCTTGACAGAATCTTGGAGTCCAATTTTTATTATTTATCATAGAGGGTATGCATATGTTCTCTTCTGAAGAGGGACTCCGTACACGCGATCTCACTCCACTTGACGAGTGTCCTATATGGAAGAAGTGAACAGAAATGGCTGCGATCCTTTTGCAGCTAGAGCAGCTAAAGGACAAAGAAGTGGATGATTCGTCACAGTCACAAGTTCACTGGGTTGAAATGAAGATTTCTGGTCTCCTAACCGAGTGCTCTGTCCACCAGCCATGAATTCCCAGCCTTGCTTGTCCACCGGCATCCATCTTGATGTATGACACATTCCGCTGGGTACCATGGATTACAGTGCCTGTGTGTGTGTGTGTGTGTGTGTGTGTGTGAGAGAGAGTGTGTGTGTGTGTGTGTGTGTGTGTGTGTGTGTGTGTGAGGGAGAGAGAGAGAGACTGTCCAAAGGGTAGGTATCACAATCATGGTGGGGTTATTGAGTTTAGTTTTTAAATGCTCCAAGAACAAGTCTCCAGCTCTTTGAAGCTCATGGGTAGTATTAATGTATTTTCTGTAGTTTTTCTAAATATTTCTTTTGATCCCTCCTGCATCTTCCCCTGGGAGTCTGGAAATCTCTTATTCTGGAAACTAAAATGCCTTCTCGTTAGACTTACTGTTTATATACTACATGTCAGCTGCTTCATTTATACAGTGAACGCTTTGGTATGTTGGTCACTTTTGGTTCAGTTCAAAGCCAGCCTGCCAACCGGTGGAACCCAACTTCTCTCCTGACAGATCGGATTTTTTTTTTTTTTTTTTTAATAGTTGTGGCTCTTGGGCTCTAAAGCGCAGGCTCAGTAGTTGTGGTGCACAGGCTTAGTTGCCCCACGGCATGTGGGAACTTCCCGGACCAAGGATCGAACCCGTGTCCCCTGCACTGGCAGGCGGATTCCCAACCACTGCGCCACCAGGGAAGCCCCGACAGATCGGATTTGACTGGGCTCCTGCTGTCCATTTCCCCACACCCTTGAAAAAGCACAACGTGTTCTTCTCTGTCTTCTTCATTTGCTGCTCACTCCTTGGATCCCGGCTGAATCAACCAAATATTTCCCATGTAGCAAGGATTACAAGGTAGCCCTGTCTTCCTGGGCTGAGAGCAAGGGAGGGATGGAGAGAATGTGACTGTCCATTGCTAGGACAGTGAAGTGTCCTTCTGCTCAAGACATGCTTGGTGGGATGTGGAGACTCTAAAGGAACAGGACTGGATCCTGAAGAGTGCAGGAAGGCATATGCCGAGCTGTGAGGTGGTGTGGGGTGGGGGTGCTGGGCAGTGGCGGTGTCGTATTCATTATCCCACACCCCCCGCCTTCCAGAGGAAAAACGATTTGTAACTGTGAGGAACATGAGAGACTCATCAGAAGTACGTGCAAGTATTTGTTCATTCAGTAAATATTTGTTGAGCTTCCTAAGGTAGAAAAGGTAATAACCCATACAGTGTGCTGCCAGTGTGCCAGGTGGTGTGTGGAAAGCTTCACATCCATTACTTTATTTAATCCTTGCAGCAAACTGAAGCACATGGTTATTTTGCAGAGGAGTAAATCGAGACCTAGAGAGGAAGGGTAAAATGTCTGAGGTTGCACAGCTTGTAAGTGAAAGCTGGGTTTGAACACACGTCCTCTGACCCCAGAGACCCCCGTATTTGACCACCACGCTCCATTACCAGGGGTCCCACACTGCAGATCCTCTAGAGCGTAGAGCAGACGTCTGCCTTTGTGAGAGTTCCCTGCCATTAGGATGGCCAACTGTCCTGGTTAGCTTGGGACTGTCCCAGTTTTATCATCAAAAGTCACTCCCTGGGACATGCCTTAGCCCCCAGGCAAACTGAGGCAGTTGGCCCCAGTACTGCTAGTGCAAATCTGTTTCTCATTTGGGCACGGAGAGGCCTGTTACAGCTGTCCAAGGGATTGATGTGTCCCTGATACGTGAGTTCCGTGACGTCCATACTGAAGGGGGTCAGTGGTGCAGAGTCCCCAAGACTCTTTGGAGTGTACTTTTCAGCCCTCCTAGCTGCCCATGAGGATATAAATGTAGCACAGGGACATGGTTCCAGGGCAGAGAAGACTGAGCGTGGACAGCAGTCAGGGGGAGTATTTTCTAGTCTCTCCTAATTTCCCTCTCCCCATCTTTCATGACTTATTACCCCCACTTTTTTCGCTATTTGGATTTTTCTTTTAGGCAGAGATTTCATTGCTTAATAGTTGAGTCTCCAGTGAGATAGGTGAATCCTGCTATAGCTCTCTCAACGTATGCAGGTAGAAGTGTATTAAAGGAGACTAACTGTACATGTTTAATTTTCTTTGAGGATATCCTTTAGTGCAGGGAAGGAAATACCTCTCTTCTTGCCGGGCAACGGTTCTGGTTGCCACCTATCATAAGCGCAGGTTTAAACTGATGGAAACTTTGAATATTACATCTGTTTTACATCTCTTCTTCTCCTTCCTGTCATCATCACACACGTTCTAACTGTGTTTTATTTATAGTTTGAACTGTTGCCTGTTAGACTGTAAACTCCTTGAGGGTAGAGACCACACGGGTTTTATTTTTCACTCTTTTTTTATTACACGTTAGCACAAAGCATGACATATGGTATTCACTCAATAATTTTTTTCTTTTTTTTAAATTGAAGAATAATTGATTTACAGTGTTGTGTTAATTTCTGCTGTACAGAAAAGTGATTCAGGTATACATACATATGTATTCTTTTCCATTATGGTTTATCGCAGGATATTAAATATAGCTCCCTGTGCTGTACAGTAGGACCTTGTTATTTATCCATCCTATATGTAATAGTGTGCATCTGCTAACCCCAAACTCCAATGCATCCCTCCCCCACCCCCCCAATAAGTATTTCTTGAATGAGTGAATAAATTCTGTATCGGAGAAACAATAGCATTTAATTTAAGTCCAACTTTTTAGACTTGCCTTGTGAAAAGCAAAAAGGGAAGAATTTACAAAGTAACGTGTGTGACCCCAAGTTGCCATCTATAAACTTTTCCATTGTGTACAAAAGGGCTAATATTTATTGAGTGTATATTATGTGCCAAGTATATGCATATATACCACACATACTCAAGTTCATCCATTTCCCACCTAATTTCATGAAAGATAAAACAGAGGCAGAAAGAGATTAAATAACTTGTCAAATATTAAGTAATAAGTGATTTGAACCTATTGCTCACCAGAACTTACACTTCGGAAACCTGACTCCAGTTTTTAACCACGATGGAGAACTGTCCTATCTACATGCTTTGCGGCTGACTTCGTGAGTGTGGTTCAGCTCTGACTCTGGGCTGTGCACCAGATTCCTTATGAGGCTGTAGATCAACATGGAAGGGTCAGAAGGGATCCTCTTTCATCCCCAAAGGGCTCTAGACAGATGCTTATATAATCCAATTTGTTATTCTCTCATTAAAGAGAAGTATGTTTTTGGCCCCAATAAAATTTATCTTGGCACTTGTATATTTCGTATCAGTCTTTTAGGAAATAAATGTTTAGCTACTATGTAAAGCATTCCAAAGGCATAGACTTGTTGTTGACAGTTGCAGAAAATGGAATTTGGAACCATTCAAAGACGGGAAAGAATATAAGGCTGCTTAGATGGAATTATTATAAAGGACCATGTGATTAGGACTTCAAAGTCAAACTACATTAAATCTAAACACAAAATTTTGATCGCGAGGTCACATAATATATTAGTTCAGAGTGTCCCTAGTGGTCACTCTTGCGCAAGTCTTTTCTGGCTCCAATGAGCCAGTTTTCTATGGAGCTGATTACACATCCTGGCCTTGGAATCACAGGTCCCCTAGTGATCCTGTCGCTGGTGCTGCCCTAGATTTCTGGTACCCTTACAGCAAATCTTGAACTTGCCTCTTCCAGCTGTCATAAAAAGCCCAAGTAACGTAGCTATGCACTAAGTGATGGACAGACGTATACTTTAAAAAATGATAGCTTTTGAAGGCCATGGCAGAGCGTTGAGAGGCGGAACTCGGGACAATTCCCTGTGATGAGTTTTACTCAGTAGCTGACACGTTCACTGACCCTTTGCATCTTGGGAATACTGTGCTTTTCGGGGGCGGAAAAAGTTAACTATGAAGCAATAAGAGCAGCTATACCATATTTTAAGTTTTGGCTACCTGTTGCTATAACAACATAGGTGGGCTATTCTACTTGAAATTTTGGCCAAACAGCCTTAAATAGGGCAAAGAGTGGGCAAGACAAAACCCTCCTTAGGAAACCCTGACATTTTGATTCCTGGTATTTACATGTACTTTTCTAGATATTAGCTATGCTCATAATGAGATTAAAGCACTCCATGATACTTTGCTTTTGTAAGGGTGGCATGAAGAACGAATGAAAATCAGTCAACAAAAACTTCCCCCAAATCTTCAAAAATCTGTTAAATCTCATCCAATACTGATTGCTGTAAACGTACAGTTAAGATAAACAAAATTTAAATAAACTGATAAATTTGGTGAATTGACTCTTTGCTTAATTGATTTTTTTTCAGCAAGAGTTTTTGAACGTGAGCCCAGATCCCCAAAGGCCTCCTTTTCCCCGCTGCCATCTGAAACATGTCATGTTTCTCAAATGGGCATCGAATGGGAGCTACTGAAATTGTCTGGTCTTACCAACCCCAACAGAGGCATAGACGCCTCTCCTGTCGGCCATGCTGGCAATCATCCTTTCCGATGTGCCCTGTTAAGGATGGATGTGGGCTTTCTTTTTTTACTAACTTTATTAGTAACTTCTTGTTATTTCCTTGTCTGTGCTTTATCTCTTGGATGCCATTTCTTCTCCCCAAACCTTGCTTCATTTGTTAGATTCTCCCTCAGTCTAATTAACAATTTCTTTGACCTTTCTCCCTGTCCTAGCCTATGACCGTGTTCACCCATCCTTACAAACTCGTTTCTTGGCCCTCCACATTCCCCCAGCCACCCTTCAAGCTACTTGTTGTTGTCTCGTATTCACTATTCTGTTAACCACTTCTTATTCAACTCCCAACCAGTTATATTTGCCTTCCAAAATTCTACTCCACTCCACTGCAGCTGTTCTTAATATTATCAGTTATTTCTTAATTTCCAAGCTCTCTGATCTTTTATTGGTCAATATCCCTCAAAGCATCTATCAACTTTTGAATCTCCTCCTTTCTTCTTTTAGCTTCATTCTCTCACAGTTCTCTTACCTCTGTCTGGCTGTCCCTTTTGTCACTTTTGTTAGACTTTCTTCCACAGTTCTCCTCTTAATGTAGAGTTCTACACAAATGTAAGTGGAATTATTGTCATTGATTTATTGATGCTTAAATTCAAACAAGGGACTAGAGGTTTGTTTTTTTGTATCAAAAGAGTACCTACACATACATACACACAGTCAAGTAGAAGAAAGAAGTCACTCAGAATTCTATATAGAACTCTTTTGCCTGGTCCCTAGTAACTATGGCAGCCGTAAGAAGGTAAGCAGAAGTGAATCTGTAATAGCATCGGAGACACTGTGGGCCCTGGGGTCAGAAAGAAGTCTTGGGATTCTAAGCCTGATCCTTGGAGAGTAAAGTGTAGCTAGAGGTGGTCAGTGAACACAGGGCTATGAGAGGGCGAGCTGTCAGATTCCTGGATTCTCGAGCACTATGGGATGAATTGTGTCTCCCCCCAAATTCATATGTTGAAGTCCCATTTCCTCAGAATGTAACTGTATTTGGAGATAGTCTTTTTTTTTTTTTTTTTTTAGTGTGTACATGTCAATCCCAAACTCTCAGTCTATCCCTCCCACCCTTCCCCCCTGGTAACCGTAAGTTCATTCTCTAAGTCTGTGAATCTGTTTCTGTTTTGTAAGTAAGTTCGTTTCTGTTTTGTAAGTAAGTTCATTTGTGTTATTATTTTTGAGATTCCACATATAAGCAGTACATGATATTTGTCTTTGTCTGACTTATTTCACTCAGTATGATCGTCTCTAGGTCAATCCATGTTGCTGCATGTGGCACTATTTCATTCTTGGAGATACAGTCTTTATAGAGGTGATTGAATTAGAATGGGGCCATTCGGGTGGGGTCCTAATCCAATAGGATCACTGTCCTTACAAGGAGAGGCGGGGGACATAGGGGGTGTGTGCAGAGGCTGTAAGAGGGAGGCCATCTGTAAGCCAGAGAGGCCTCAGGTGAAACCAGATCTGCTGACCCCTTGATCTTGGACTTCCTGTCTCCCGTACTGTAAGGAAATGAATGTCTGTTGTTCAAGCCACCCAGTCTGTGGTGTTTTGTTATAGCTGCCTCAGCAAACTAATGAATAAATGGAGGAAGCTAAATTCCTGGATAATCAGTTTGGCACCTCATAGCTGAGAGGCTTATTGGTAAAAGGGATTGTGCTGTAATAAGGTGTTCCTGCTTGGAGTAAGAAAAAATCCTTTCTCATGAATATTTCCCGCTAATCAGGAGATTGGAATTTTCTGCCATTTCCAGAAGAAGAGTGAAGTAATCCCCCTCAATATGCTATTTGTTTCCTTAGTTGAAGCCACTGGCTCTGTGTTACCTTCACATAAAGAGAATTCTTTGTGACAGTGATCTAGCAGACTTCAAAATTTGTCTCAGCAAAGAGCTAAAAAAGAAAGGCAGAACGAAAAATGCCTGATGTTTGAAGAGTTCACATCCCTTACTGCAGAAAAAAAAATTTTGGCAACTGAGACAAGTTTCCTGTATCAGGATTTGTGCTAGCTTTCACAGAAGATACACTAAAACTGGAATAGGGTTTTAAATTGGTTTCATGACAAAGGCTATAAATTATACTAGGTGACTCAAATTATTCATGAGAGAGAAGATCTTGATTTATGCCCTAGTTTTGTGTAAATTTCATTTTTGTAAAGTAAATCACTTTTCCCATTGACTCACATTACAGTTTGAGATACACTTTATCTTCTTTTCTGAGTAATCTTCAATTGACAGGGGCTTTTTGCACATTCACGCAAGCTTTTAATGACCTAAATGCCAGGACTTCAATGAAGCAAAGCTATTTACAGACACTGCAAGGGAGCCATGTGTTCATCCAACACACAACAACAAATTCTCACCAAAGGCCAACTGGATGGCAGAGACTGTGACTTCAAAGACATGGACGTCCTGGCTTCAAGATGCTTACTGTCTTAGGTAGGTTGAAAAAATTTTTTGAGAAGCAAATAATCAGGCTCCACATTTGCTTTTTTTTTAAATAAATTTATTTATTTTTGGCTGCGTTGGGTCTTCGTTGCTGCGTGTGGGCTTTCTCTAGTTGCGGCGAGCGGGGCCTACTCTTCTTTGCGGTGCGCGGGCTTCTCACTGCGGTGGCTTGTTTTGTTGCGGAGCACGGGCTCTAGGTGCGTGGGCTTCAGTAGTTGTGGCTCGCGGGCTCAGTAGTTGTGGCTCGCGGGCTCAGTAGTTGTGGCTCGCGGGCTTTGTTGCTCTGTGGCATGTGGGATCTTGCTGGACCAGGGATCAAACGCATCTCCCCTGCATTGGCAGGAGGATTCTTAACCACTGCACCCCCAGGGAAATCCCAGGCTCCACAAGTTGAATGCCCTGTAATATTCATACAATGGATGTTCTTAAAATTGCATTGTATAACACTATAAAGGTTTCGGTCGTTTGCTCACATCTGATCTAGTACATATCAATAAAGTTGATGTCATGTGAATCACCGGCGCTTCTGTGACCATTTTATTGCTTTGAGAGGTCAGGGATTTTTAACCTGGAACCTATGATCCTTTAAAAGGTTAATGGAACCACCCAAACCTGTATGTAAACTCAGATGTGTATGTGTACATGTGCATTCTTCTGGGGAGAGAGCTCATTACCTCCATCAATTTCTCAAAAGGATCTGTCTTCTTAAAAATGATTAGAATAATAAACAATGAGTTTCAATCCAGTTTGTCTCAGTCCAGTTTCCACAGATAGTTTTCCTTTGAATCCAGCTGTACTACCAGCAAGTAATTTTGAGAAAATAAACTACAATTATCAGAGCGGATTCATTTCTATACACAAAGCATTTATTGAGCACCTGACATGTTCATAGCATTGTAGTAGGCTTTGCAGGGTCAATAGGCAGTGCTGAGATAGAGCTGAAAAAGCCATAGCAGTTTTTTAATTGGCTACTAGCCTTGTCATCTGGGGATAGGTAAGGCTAGCTTAGAAGGATTGAATCAAGATGGACAGTTGATATGAACAGCCAATAGCTCGGTTAGGGATTATGTAATGTTTGTGCAGAAAATCCCATTAAACATAGATGGCCAATTTTATAAGAGAATTTAGAAAATATTGTGCTGACCCATAAGTAGTAAGCAAGTTATTGACTTAAAATGCTTTACTGCCTGGAAAGCATTACTAACGGAGAGTATTTTCCATTTTCTATTCATCTTTTTCCTCATTATTTCTCTTGTGTTAGACTGTTTGGATATAATGAACACATTAACAGTCCTCACCCTTGAATGCTCTTTAGAAAAACACAAAGTGTTTATTGATTCTTTATGGGTTTTTATACCTAATGAAAGCTAGTTAGAATCAACAACCTTAACAACAATGTGTTGTATTCTCCCTGCTGCTAAAAAACAGCAGGGAAATGTTTTTCAAGCAGCAACCTCATGCTGCAAGTTAGAAGACAGTAAGCACCTTCCAACAATAAGGTCTGCTAAATTACTGTATTTATACCCTTTCTTTAATCCCTATTATGAAGATCGCACAACTGAAGAATATTTCTGTATAATGAAGACCGTTGCTATCTCTAACACGGTAACACAAAGCCCGATGCCATCTGTTAGAATAATGTTGGAACCTCTAATTTTACAATTGTTCGGAGCCCATGATTACTTTCCTATTTATTTAAAATATATATTCAAAAACCTAATGCTTCCAGCTTCATAATAAGGCTTTGGTGATATGTTCTATAAAAACATGTCACTGTACTTTTCTCTCTGCTTGTCAGGCAGTGGCTCTTACAAGGGAGCACAGGAAACCTCTAATATTGAATCCAAGACATTCAGAACTTAAAGGAAACAGACTGACAAAAATAGTCCATCAACTATTGTGAGTTCTGGTACATGGGGTAGATACTCGGACTCCATTACGGCAGTAGAGGGTTTGCATTTCAGAGAATTCTGAATGCTATGTTGTAGCACCTTGGTCTTGATTTTTCAGGAAGTTTGAGAACTTTCACCCTGAGCCCTTTTTAGGCAACTTGTGGCCCCAGAGGCATGACAGATAGGAGCTCAATTATCAAAAAACTTAGAAAGATGGAAAATACCGGTTGCAATCCAGGGGGCTTATCATGCTGCTGAGTATGGGTTCTGGCTTAACAGAAACCGTAGGAAGCTGATTTGTCAGGTGTCTGAAGGGAGACTCTCTCTAAAAGCTCAATTCTTCTAGGCCATTTGGTTTAAGTATGTTTCACTTATGAACAGAGAGATGGAGGGGTTGCAGACAGAGAGGGAGGGAACTTCCATTCTTTGGCAAACAACCTCAGATTAGAAGGCACCTCAGCAATTTGCTCGCTGTCATTCAAACCTTGAGGATAGCAGAACTGGGATTAGAATCCCAGCCCGCTGGCCTTTCAGCCCAGGGTGTTGTCTTTGTGTTACGGTGCCTACCTTCAGGAGATGTCATTCTATTTCATCTCTTCTGAGCAGCTCTAAAGCACTTTCCCCAAGAGCTCCAGCCACAGAGTTTTCCACGGTACAGAGCCAGGACTGTAACTCCCAGTTCGACTCTTTGACTTTGATGCCAACAACCTCTCCTCCCTCCCCTCCATATTTTACTTTATCAATATAACTCCTCTTCTACTTTCCTTTCCTGGTAGTTAAGGAATAGTCCATAGAAATGAGTAAAGTCAGTTGGAGAAAGAGCTCAAGGTACTATTTTTTTTTTCAAGGTACCACTTTTCATCCCTTTGTTCTCAAGTTCTAGGGGTAATGATATCAGAAATTATGAGAACACACAGGTTCTTTCCCTGTTGGCTGCGACGGTGACTCCCCACTGCTCGGTTGGCTGGTCCCGTTGCTGAAACTCTCTCTGTTTTGCTTTCTTCATCTCTCAGATAGAGATAATACTGTCTATCTCAGTAGAATGGCAAGGAATTTAACTGATAATTGTCAAAAATTTTTTCTTTCTTCGCTGGGCGTCATAATACCCCTGTAGATTAGGGTCGGCTTATAGCTTGAAGAAAACGCCAGCGTCCCCTGACGATGCCCAGAAGAAATGTATTCTGCACAAAATGTATTTTCGTACGCTCTAAGGACTTCTTCTCACAAAGGCTGTTATGTTTCACAGCCCCGCAGGTTGTGCAGTTGAATTTCCTAACGTGACAGCTGGGTCTTCTGATGTACAGATGTCGCAGGAGCCGGCCTGGTGGCAGAGGGAGGGGAGCAAGGCCTGGGGCATGTGTAGGAATCCCCAGTAAGTGCCCTTTCCAGGTGCTGGGGTGGCTTAGGTGCCGGGCAGTCCATCACCAACCAAGGCAGAGCTGCCTCCAAGGCGGGAATATTCCCAACATTTCTTAGCTGCAAATGTCGAGGTGGTGAAATATTGCAGTGTACACCTGCATTTTTATTTTTCTAATATTCCTTGCTTCTCTGCTGTTACGTATGTCTTCCCCTCTGCGCTCAGCCACATTGGTTCTTGTTGCTCATTTGGCATTGCTGGCTTCATAAATATAAATTTTATGGTTTATTTCCTTGACTCTATCTTAAATGCTTCCCACTCTGTCAGTTTCCCATGCATTTTTGAGCTGCAGCCAGTTTTCTTTAACAAGCTGTAAGTTCCTTCACAGTCTGTTAAAAACCGCTCTTTCTTTACTGCCGTCCTATAGACTCTTATCAATATTTCAAATCTTGTGATCACCAGGTTGCCCAAGAATAGCATCTGCAGTTAAATTAAGGGGGATAAAATTACAAGATCTATCAATCTTCATGCTTCACGAGGTAAGGAGGTCATTAACTGAGGTCAGGAGAAACTTTCCCCTGACAGCGAGCTTCTTCAGAATTAGTGCATTATGGGAACATTTACAAATTAGTCTCATTATATTTAGGAGCATCTGGTATGAACCTCTTGTCACAATCATGATTCTGGGAAGGCAATTAATAGGTTCTTGTGAGACCTACTAGAGAATGGACTTGAGGATATGCGGAGGGGGAAGGGTAAGCTGTGACAAAGCGAGAGAGTGGTACAGACATATATACACTACCAAACGTAAAAGAGAGAGCTAGTGGGAAGGAGCCGCATAGCACAGGGAGATCAGCTCGGTGCTTTGTGACCACCTAGAGGGGTAGGGTAGGGAGGGTGGGAGGGAGGGAGACGCAAGAGGGAGGAGATATGGGAACATATGTAGATGTATAACTGATTCACTTTGTTATAAAGCAGAAACTAACACACCATTGTAAAGCAATTATACTCCAATAAAGATGTAAAAAAAAAAAAGGTTCTTGTGAATTCTCAGTAACCTCCAGCCTCATTTAAAAAAGAAATTTGGATGAATTTCAGCTATTTTATCCAAAACACCACCCCCCCCTTTTTTTTTTTTTTGGCCTTTCCACAGTTGTTAATCCAGTGGCCAAGGACTGCATGCTGAATCGTGGGTCTTGCTGTAATTCTGTAATAATGTCAGTTAACACAGGGTGACAGTGTCGTGACTTGACTTTTGGCTGCATATGTCCTATGCCTTCCTGCTCATTACTGGTGAGAGTCACAGAATGCCAGAGCCGGAGAGAACAGAGGTCCCCTTCTCCAGCATTTGCCAAAACCTGTTCTGTGGAGGACCACTTTTGTGTGATGCTGTATGGCGCAGCTCACAGGGGAAAAGGTTTGTGGTCGCATCCTTGGGTCATACCATTTTCTTAGACTTCAGATTCCAGTTGGGTTGGATCAGTGGGTGGTCTGAGTAGGAGTGAGCTGGGATAGTTATTCCTCTGTCTCTTCCTGGCCTTGGTCGCCGCAGGCTGTCTGCACTCCTCCGAAGGCCGCAACTCCTTGTCAGGTGGCCTACTCCATACACCCACTCCCCACAGCTAATTGTTCTGGAATCTGGTTCTGGGAACCGCTGGCCCCTCTTGCCTTTCATGTCTACTGGTAGTAACCACACCCCACTATTGCTAGTTCCGGAATACTGTACCATCCCTTTTTGTTGTTGTTATTATCTTAGACCCTGCCCATAGTTTTATAAACAAGTACCTTATTAACTTCTCTTCAGATTACCGAGTTTGAGTGTCCCATCTGTTTCTTGCCATGACCCTCACTGATACAGACTGGCTTCTGCCCAGGCAAAGTGATGGCATGGCTTTGCGGCATCCTCTGAGAGCAAATGGATCCTGCAGTTAAGAAACTTTTCTTCTTCCGAGTGCTGGAATGGAAACTAGGTAAAGGGACCTCTGATCTTGGGCAAGACCTGTAACACTGGTAATTGCGAGTAGGAATTTCTACCCAGCATAACTTGGGACTAGTGGCTCTTCAGTTTGGAAGCTCAGATAATTATGTGATAATGCTTTGAAAAGTAAGACTTTATAGTCTTAGCATCGTTCTGAGGTGGACAGAAATAAGTGGGGACCTAATTGTCTTTGTAGCACCAAACTTTTAGATAGGCTGTATATAAAAGTTAGAATCTAAGGTGGAAACATACAGGACAAGAGGGTAGGGGCTGCAGGATTGGCTCCCATCCTGCCTAGCCTTCTTACTTCTAGATGTGAATTTACCAGTTGCTTGGTGCATGTCCGGGCAGCCGTTGGCAGTTGACACAGAATGCTATATCATGACTCTTAACCATTTTCAAGGAGATGGATATCTGAAAGGTCTTGAGATTGGACCCAACCCACATTCATGGAATATACGAGAAGCACTTTCTCTAATTAAGCCTGAGCTGGAACCTCTTTTCCTGATCCTACACCTGGATATAGCTTCAGTTTAGCCTGAAAGTTGTCCCAATTAAGCTATTTATCCAGACTGCGTACATAGAGATTCCTTTAATATTCATTCGTTCAGTGACTATTTATTGACTTCTGTGAGGCAGGTAGTGTACTTAGTGAGCCAGACAGGCAATGCTTTTGTGGAGAATGTGGTAGTGGGAAAGTGTGATAGAAACCAGCAAGAAATGAAAACAATGACAAATCGTGATGAATGCTATGAAAGATGTTAGCAAGAAACAGAGAGAGAGAGAGAGAGAGAGAATGACAGGGAAGAGACACTTAAATTTTGAGGAGGTGCAGGTACGGCCTCCTAAGTCCATGGCATTTAGGCTCAGAGGGGAATGATGAGAAGATGGCAGCACGGAAGAATTCTGTAGGCAAAGAAAACGTGTCCAAAGACACAGGCTGTCAAGAGCCTTTGAGGGACTGAAGGACTAGAAAACAGCAGGTGTATGGAGTGTAGGCAGCAAATGGTATGGGCTGGAGTGGCGGTAGTGAAGACCAGGGGCCCCACTGGGTTTGAATCCCAGTTCCAGCACCTACTAACTCTCTGACCTTGGGAAAGTCCCTTAACCTCTTGTGCGCAATTTCCACATCTGTATAATGGGGATGAGAATAGTACCTACTCTTCTTAATATTAAGTTTATTAAGTTAATATTTATAAAATCCTTAGGACTTGGCACAAAGTAAGTATTCTCATTATGTAGCCAGTGCTCTTAATGGGAGATTGCGTAGAGACAGACAGGAAGATACACAGGCCCGGAACATGCATAGGATTTCATCCAGAGAAGCCACAGCTTAGATGTTTAAAAAAATAAAACATAACAGAACACCTCTTTTTCAAAACATATCATAAACTTATGACTGATAATGAAATGTGTAGTGTATAAACGTGACTGGATTTATTATTTTTTTTATAATGTAACAATGCAACCTTATATTCTTTTTTAAAATTTATTTATTTTGTTTATTTTTATTTTTGGCTGTGTTGGGTCTTTATTGCTGCACGCGGGCTTTCTCTAGTAGCGGCGAGCAGGGGCTACTCTTCCTTGCGGTGCGCGGGCTTCTCATTGCGGTGGCTTCTCTTGTTGCAGAGCATGGGCTCTAGGTACGCAGGCTTCAGTAGTTGTGGCACACAGGCTCAGTAGTTGTGGCACACGGGCTTAGTTGCTCCGCGGCATGTGGGATTTTCCTGGACCAGGGCTCGAACCCGTGTCTCCTGCATTGGCAGGTGGATTCTTAACCACAGCGCCACCAGGGAAGCCCGACTGGATTTATTTTTAAAGACAAATGATGTCTTATGGTCTTTGGAATTCATCATGGACAAATAGGGCCCTCTTCATCCTCTCCCAGCCAGTACTCCATTCTGGTATATATAGGTCATTTTTCTCAAGGAGATTTGAAAGTACAGAAGTATGAGGTACTATCGATTATTGTAGTAAGTGTACCATGCCTGTCATTTTATCCTGCTTTGATACCTCATCAGAATTTAAAACTGTTTTTAGCCCCACATGGGCATAATTGCATGGCATCTAAAAGGGTCATGGAAAGAATAATGCTGGACAAAAATCTCAGATGCTCATTTTCACTGTATACCAGTAGAGTTCATTGCAAACTTTTTATATAAGTCCTTCAGGAATGCCACTTGTTAGTGTATTTTATTGTCTAATTTTCCCCATATTTTGAAAGGAAAAAAACCACGTATCATTTTCATATGTGTCTCTACTTACAAAACTGGAATACAAAATGGTGAGGGAGACAGAAAGATAGAAAAAGTGTCCTGAAGCCATATGTTCAAAAATCTGCTCTAGAGAGATGGAGAAACCAGAATAAATATTTTGGTAAAACCTCCAAATGTGGTTGCACACCAGAAGTTTTCCAAAGCCTCTCTCATTTTTCTTGGTATGATTTCTGCACACAGTTCGAAAGAAGTTCTTCTCCTGACTGCAGAATTACCTCTTTGGAATAGATTTCGGAATTGGTTCAGGCAGGCTGCCCACTCCTACTTCAGAACTTGGTATGAATAGTTTAGAATATCAAATATGACACCCTTTCCGGTCTTGGCCACTGCTCCTTTAAGGCCCTTGACCAGAAAAGCCCATTGGAATAAAGTTGAAACAGTGCCTTTTACTATCTTGCATTTTGAAAATGCACGTTCAAAACAATAGATGGCAGAGATATTCTGGGTTGTCAGGAACCTGCGTGCGTTTCTCAGTAGTTTTTAGAAGAATGGGGGCAAAATGTGAGGTTAAATAACATTTTGGATACTGCCAAGATGCTTAACCTGTGCACACAGGCAGCCAGGACGCAGGGCGGTAGCTGGCTGGGTAGAGCAGAAGGGTTGTCCAGTTGTATTCCTTGACACGTTCTAATCTTCTTCCCCTGCCTCTTTATCACCCATTTTACCTTGCTGTGGTTTGTCTCCTGTGTACGGTGTTCTCTGAGGTGAGATATAAACTGGTGGCCATCAGAGGCAGAAACATGTGTTTTAAAGCACTTACCTAGGCTTACCTCATATTCCTGAACTTGGAGAAGAGGGGTCATGTAAAATTCATAGCCGGCCGTTGAACAGTTCTTAACTGAAACGTTTTTAATTTTCTGTGAGTGAATATAATGTCCTAATGACTCACATTTTAGCTTTTTAAATAGTATTATATTTTAGGGTGGCAAACTCTCCCAGCTTGCCTGGGACTGAGGGATGGAGTCCCTCAGGGCATGGGACTTCTGGTGCTAAAGTCGGGACAACCAGGAGAGTTGGTCACCCTACTGACACCATGATATCAGGATTTCTTCCTCATCCTTTCCCCTCCGGTCTTTCTCCCTTCCTTCCCAGAGCTGCTGGGAAGCGGTCTTGACTTACTTCCATATCTGTTAAGATGGGGACACTTTCAGGTGTTCTCTCTCGTCCCCTCAGGCGGTGCTCTGTCTGTTAGGTCAGTGGAATTTGAGAATCATTATACTTAACACTTTTCGCAGCAGTTTCACGTTCCCTGTATCCTTTGACTTTCACAAGAATTCAGACAGGCACCAAAGACAAGTATTAGCCCCACTTGACCAGTGAGAAAACAGGAGCTCAGAAAGGTTGCTGGTAACTTCCTGGGAAGTTCCACACAGCTAGACTTGACCCCAGGCCTGACATTAAAAAGCAGTGGTCCTTTCAGTTCACAATGCCAAGTCTTCTGAATTTTTGTCGTCATGGACAGCTGGAGGATAGCCTGAGGATAAGAGTCAGAGCTATTCTTGGGCTTGGTAAACTGCATCGTGGAAAAGAACATTGGCCTAATAGTCATGGAACTTGGGGAATGTTCTAAGCTCTGGCCTTATAAGCACAGAGTCCTTGGACATGTTTTCGTCATTCTGGGCCTCATTTCCTCATAGTGAAATGATGTGATTGGACTAGATGCACTCTAAGTTTCTTTCTAGTTCTAAATTACATCCTGTCTCTTCTTTCCTGTCTCCTGCCCCTTTTTGGATCTTCTTGAAAAATCCTTTGAAGCTATTTTACCTGGATATAAATTTGGAGGATGATGGGAAACCCACAGCTGGCTGGCAGCCGCATTGCGTTGGTTTATGTCCACGTCAGGTCTGTTGAACACCTGCTATGTGTCCCAGATCTCTACCTTTTGGGGGATAACTCTGGTAGGAGGTTTTAGCTCATTGACCTCTCAGTCATACCTTTTAACTTGGTTACCAAGCATGTTGAGGTATTAGAAGGAAAGAGAAACAGAGAAGTTGGTCACACAAACCAGGAGAGCAACTACCTTCAAGGTTCACGTCCTTAGATATGTGAGTTGAAAACTGCAAATTCAGGCTAGATATTCCATCTAGAATATAAGGTCTAAATTCTAGGTGAACTGGGGTTTGTCTGTGTTCCTTAGAGCTAAACATAATCCTACTGATAATCAAATGAGTCTTCCAACACACTGCCAGGAACCTGTCACTCTCTGATCAAAGTTTATACTACGGACATATTGGTCTACAACATGAGGTAGTACTTGATCTTTAGATCTGTGCACATGAGCTAAGATAATGCTTAAAGATTTTTCTAAAGGAGAGTTTACAGAGCTCTAGAAATGGGGAATTGGGACAGTTGCCATCTCACTTCCATTCTGGGGCATCAGTAAAAGGAGGCAGGGCAGTGACTCAGGGAAAGAGACGTAAGCTCCCTGGAAGCTTATGTATAGTCTATCCAATGCAACCCCAATAATGACAAGGTAAAGGAATGGGGATGGGGGAAGTTGGGGGGTCCCTCTTTACAGCATCTCCTACGATTGCTCTTGATGTTCATTTTAAAGGACTTCTCAATTACAACCCCTTCAATACACTGCATGTAAACTAAATACCTCTTTTCCCTCCCAAATCTCACCCCTGATTCAATGCTTGCCGAAAAGTTTGCAGTAGTTTGGAAAGACACTTGTGGGTGATGGATAGCCTGTGATTTAGATTTGAAAAGAAATATGAAAAGTGAGGGACTTCCCTGGTGACGCAGTGGTTGAGACTCCACGTGCCAATGCAGGGGACACGGGTTCGAGCCCTGGTCTGGGAAGATCCCACATCCTGTGGAGCAGCTAAGCCCGTGCGCCACAGTTGCTAAGCCGGAGCTCTAGAGCCCGCGAGCCACAACTACTGAGCCTGTGTGCCACAACTCCTGAGGCTGTGCGCCACAACTACTGAAGCCCATGCGCCTAGAGCCTGTGCTCCGCAAGAGAAGCCACCGCAATGAGAAGCCCACACACCGCAACGAAGAGTGTCCTCTGCTCGCCGCAACTAGAGAAAACCTGTGTGCAGTAACAAAGACCCAACACAGCCAAAATAAATAATAAAAAATAAAAAAAGAAAGAAATGTGAAAAGTGGTTTGGTGGATGGACAGAAGGTTGTGTCGGGCATTTTGAATGGAATGGGTGTCTTGGGGCTGAAGGAGTTCACTCACTTCCCTCACAGAGAACAATCTGCTTATTGGGACAAGTCACACAATTAGACAAGAGAAGAGACATCCCATCTTTTACCCCGAACCCATTTGGATTTGGTTGGTTATTGCTATAGCTGATCCGAATTCTCAGAAACAGAATCAGTAGTAACCAGGGAATACTGTTTGTGTTTCATCAGTATGTAGGTATAAAAATGTTTGAGGTTGTGTCTGCATGCCATTCCCTGCCCACTCTCCCTCCCAATAATTTCATGGTGTACAAATCTCTCCTCCAGTGGCTCAGCTTGAGATCCTTGTGAAGCAGCAAACCACTTCCCAGGAGCTGGGCTTAGCAGTTCATGTTATAGCCTGAAGGGGACATCCTCGAAAACCTTCAGCCTGTGTACTCTGTTTTTGGAAAAAGAGCTGCAGTGTAAAGGCTGAAGCTGGTGTTATTTGAATGTATTCGGAGGTTCCGTTTGGAATCTCAAATAAACCAGTGGTTCTGCTTTCAGAAACTGTTTTAGTTTAGGAACTTGGAGATCTTTTATTTCATAGAAGGAGTCATTCTAGAGGGAAAAGAGTTCAGACTAAAGAAAGGTTTCCAATTTTGCCATTGCCCCAATGATATCTTATGGAGAATAGATTTAGTTGGGACTCAGAATGTGGAGATTCTAATTTACAGAAACATGTCAGTTATGTTGCAGAATGAAGCATAAGGGATCATCATTTAACCCATGGGTGCCCAAGGATCTTGGCGGCTCACACTTCCTACGCCTTAGCTTTTCCGGGCTAGGAGTGCAGTGTAACCTCTTCTGAAGCGTGATCAGACCTAGAATTGTATAGTATTCATTGGTTGAGGGGCTGCCACGGGCTTCTGGGATGGGTACTTGCTCCAGATCCTCTAATTTAACCCTCAGGACAACCCTAAGGACAGGTACTTTTATACCCTTTTTTCGTATAAAGAAATGGAGACTTCGAGCGTGTCAGGGTTGTGTAGTTCAAGATCATACAGCTGTAAGTGGTGAAGCTGAGAGGATTCCAACCCAGATATCTTTGCCTCCCAGATCTGCACTGTTCAGCCGTCTCTGTAAAGCCATTTGAACCACAGACAAAAGGGCTTGCTAAGCGTCTAACAAATGTAATGAAGACAAAATGTTCAATAATTAAGAAGAAGAGAGGGAAGGGAAAGGAATTAAGAATTTCTTCCTTCCTTTCTCAAAATGAACAATGTTGTCTAGATGCCTGAGGGCAAACTTGTGTCTCCAGTCTGTCAAACAGCTCATGGTGGTGATTGCATTTCTCCAAACTCACTTCTTCTGTGAGCCACTGAGCAATAAAGAGCAGCCCAGAAAAGAGTGGCAAAGACATCACACATCTCCTGGGAAATCTTTTTGACTTCCTCTGTGTACTTTGGGTGAAGATGACTGAGGAGACCAGAGGGAAAGAGGCCTGAATCTCAGGTGTGAAGATGGGAGCTTCAGTCCCCACTCTGTCTTACACACTGGGCATCCTCAGGCAGGTCCCTCCAACCTGCTGGGTTTTTGTTTCTTCATCTGTATAATAAACACTTTGTTACAATTTTATAAAGAGAGAGTCATTGGGAAGATGAAATGGGGTGATGATGTATGTGACAGTTCCTAAAACAATGGTTGGTACCCAGTAAATCCATTACGGAGCCTAAATAATACTTCTGGTAAATGTTGTGTTGTAAGTGTAAGTATTTTAGTGTTCGTACATCCCGAGTCGGCATCTGCCTCAGGGTTTTGGGGCTTGCTGTTTCTTCCTTGTGGGCCGTTCTTCTCCCAGATATGTGTCCAGCTGCCATGTCTCATCATTCAGGTCTCAGCTTAAATGTCGCCTTGTCTTAAAGATCTTCCCTGACCACCTTATCTAAAGAAAAACATTCCAGCAAAATTTCTTATTCTATTATCTTCATAGCACTGTTACCTAAATTACTTGCTTGTTTATTCTTTCCTGCCTTCCTTAGAGTTCAAGTTCCTTAAGATTGGGGATTGCTAAGCAACCAGGATCTAGGCTGTCTAATAGCAATAGAATGCAACACATACGTGACTTGTAGTTTTCTGGTAGCCACATTAGGAACAGAAAAGAGAGATGAATAAAATTAATTTTGATAATACATTTTATCTAACCCAGTGCATCCCTGATATTATATCCAATGCAATCAATATAAAAATTATTAAGGAGATATTTTGCATTCTTTTTTTTCATACTGCATCTCAGTAATCTGATGTGTGTTTGACACTTACAGAACTTCTCAACTGCTCTATAGTCACATGTGCCTCAGCGCTGCAGTGTTGGACATATCAGGCCTAGAAAAGTAGCATGCCCAGGTATTCAGCATTTGCTGAACAGTATGTGTGGTTTTCCGTCTTTGTGTGAATTTCTCCAAGACCTTTGTTTCTAAATCAAACAACTTCAAAACTAGACCTTTATTTTACTTATTTATTTATTTATTTATTTTGTATTGAGGTAGAGTTGATTTACAGTTTACAATAGCTGGAGAGATATACCATGTTCTTGGGTTGAAAGAATCAATATTGTCAAAATGACTGTACTACCCAGAGCAATCTACAAATTCAATGCAATCCCTATCAAATTACCAATGGCATTTTTCACAGAATTAGAACAAAAAATTTTACAATTTGTATGGAAATGCAGAAGACCCAGAATAGCCAAAGTAATCCTTAGAAAGAAAAACAGCTGGAGGAATCAGACTCCCTGACTTCAGACTATACTACAAAGCTACAGTAATCAAGACAGTATGGTACTGGCACAAACCCAGAAATATAGATGAGTGGTACAGGATAGAGAGCCCAGAGATAAACCCACGAACCTATGGTCAACTAATCTATGACAAAGGAGGCAAGGATATACAATGGAGAAAAGACAGTCTCTTCAATAAGTGGTGCTGGGAAAACTGGACAGCTACATGTAAAAGAATGAAATTAGAATACTACCTAACACCACACACAAATATAAACTCAGAATGGATTAAAGACCTAAATGTAAGACCAGACGATACAAAACTCTTAGAGGAAAACATAAGAAGAACACTCTTTGACATAAATCACAGCAAGATCTTTTTTGATCCACATCCTAGAGTAATGAAAATAAAATCAAACAAATAGGACCTAATGAAACTTAAAGCTTTTGCACAACAAAGGAAACCATAAACAAGACAAAGAGACAACCCTCTGAATGGGAGAAAATATTTGCAAATGCAGCAACAGACAATGGATTAATCTCCAAAATATACAAACAGCGCATACAGCTCAATATCAAAAAAACAAACAACCCAATCAAAAAATGGGTAGAAAACATAAATAGAAATTTCTCCAAAGAAGACATACAGGTGGCCAAGAGGCACTTGAAAAGATGCTCAACACATTAATTATTAGAGAAATGCAAATCAGAACTACAATGAGGTATCACCTCACACAGGTCAGAATGACCATCATAAAAAACCTACAAACAATAAATGCTGGAGAGGGTGTGGAGAAAAGCGAACCCTCTTGCGCTGTTGGTGGGAATGTAAATTGATACAGCCACTATGGAGAACAGTATGGAGGTTCCTTAAAAAACTAAAAATAGAATTACCATATGATCCAGCAATCCCACTACTGGGCATATACCCTGAAAAAAGCATAATTCAGAAAGGCACATATGGGGCTTCCCTGATGATACAGTGGTTAAGAATCCGCCTGCCATTGCAGGGGACACGGGTTCAAGCCCTGGTCCAGGAAGATCCCACATGCTGTGGAGCAACTAAGCCTGGGCGCTACAACTACTGAGCCTGCGCTCTACAGCCCACGAGCCACAACTACTGAGCCTGCATGCCACAACTACTGAAGCCCACACACCTAGAGCCCATGCTCCACAACAAGAGAAGCCACTGCAACGATAAGACCACGCGCCACAGCGAAGAGTGGTCCCCACTCGCCGCAACTAGAGAAAGCCTGCACGCAGCAACAAAGACCCAACACAGCCGGAAAAAAAGAAAAAAAGACACATGTACCCCAGTGTTCACTGCAGCACTATTTACAATAACCAGGACATGGAAACAACCTAAATATCCATCGACAGATGAATGGATAAAGAAGATGTGGTACATATATACAGTGGAATTTTACTCAGCCATGAAAAGGAATGAAATTGGGTCATTTGTAGAGATGTGGATGCACCTTGGTTCTGTCATACCAACTGAAGTAAGCCAGAAAGAAACAAATACATATATTAACGCATATATGTGGAATCTAGAAAAATAGTACAGTTGAACCTATTTCCAGGGCAGGAATAGAGATGCAGTTGTAGAGAACGGACGTGTGGACACAGTGGGGGGAAGGGGAGGGTGGGATGAATTGGGTGATTAGGTTTGACATAAATACACTACCATGTGTAAAATAGATAGCTAGTGGGAACCTGCGTTATAGCTTTGTGATGACGTAGATGGGTGGGATGGGGGAGTGGGGTGGGAGGGAGGTCCAAGAAGGGGGGATAAATGTATACATATAGCTGATCCATTTCATTGTATAGCAGAAACTAACATAACATCGTAAATCAATTTTACTCCAATAAAAAAGACCTTTGTTTTTAAATGAAGGAACTCTAAAACTAGAACTTTATTTTATTTATTTATTTTTATTGAGGTATATTTGATTTCTAGTGTTCTGTTAATTACTGCTGTACAGCAAAGTGATTCAGTTATACATATATACTTTTTTTAATATTCTTTTCCATTATGGTTTATCATAGGATATTGAATATAGTTGTCTGTGCCATATGGTAGGACCTTGTTGTTTATCCATTCTATATATAAAAGCTTATATCTGTTAATCCCAACCTCCCATTCCATCCCACCTTCAACCCCTCCCCCTTGGCAACCACCAACCCGTCTGTTCTCTATGTCTGTGATTCTGTTTCACAGATAGGTTCATTTGTGTCCTAGTTAGATTCCCCGTATAAGTGATATCATATGGTGTTTGTCTTTCTCTTTCTGACTTACTTCACTTTGTATGATAATCTCTAGGTTCATCCATGTTGCTGCAAATGGCATTATTTCTTTCTTTTTTATGGCTGAGTAATATTCCATGGCATATATAATACTACATCTTCTTTATTCATTCATCTGTTGATGGACATATAGGTTGCTTCCATGTCGTGGCTATTGTGAATAGTGCTGCAATGAACATAGGGGTGTGTGTATCTTTTTCAATTATAAAAACTAGAATTTTAGAGATCACTTACTCCCTCACGTTATAGGTCAGGAAACTTTGACCCTGAGAAGGGAATGCTACTTACTACATTGTGTTACCCAAGATTGTAAGACGGTGCAAGAGCCAGGCCTGGAACTCATGTTCTTTTATTTTAAAGTAAAGGTTCTTTGCAATATTCTCACTGATCTAAAGATTTTCACTCTCTGTGATATATACCACATCATTTTATTTCTGAACCTGCCAAACAATTATGTACAATCCTCCTTGACATAAATAGGTGTAATTCCCAGAGTCTGGCATCAAACAAGTGATCAAATTTTAGGTAGCATTGTTATGAGAAGTCTTCATTCATACCTTGCTTAATTAAATCATTTCATCTCGATCACTCGGAAAACTTCTCAAGAACTTCAGCTTTAGCTGAAAACACCAAACTATTCATTTTCTTTCCAGGATTTTACAACCCAAAATGTTAAAAATTCAGATGCCACCCACACACCTGCAGAGCACGTGGCCACCTTATTCTCATTCCTTCCTCTCTTGAATCCCTAGGAAGCAGACGAGCAGCTGCTTGTAAGATGGCATAATATTGATTAACGGTATCTACAGGAAATCACCCCAAGACAGTTAATTTTTACAGTGCCAGTCCTGTACTTTCAAGCCTTCTATTAAAATTATGCATTGTTAATTAATACTGCTGGGAATTAGGAGCAAAGACCCGTTTGCCAAAAAACGAAAGCAGGACACAACTCTGTTGCATATTCATATTGACTTTGTACTTAATAATCCAGTGGGGAGGGGAAAATCAGAGCTCTGATCTATCAAACCCATTACAGATGAAAAATTATTTCCCCTTTCCTTTTATTTTAAAGCCATGAACATTAGCTATTGTGTTCTCAGATAATGAATTGTCACTTCTGCCGACAGACACGGTACATACTTTGTCTTCCACTTTTGAACCTCCAGGGGCAAATAAAACAGGCCCTGTGCTGCACTGTGTTTGCCGATTGCGTTCTCCCTTGGTATCTATTTGCATCTCCAGGGCACCAGCGTATGTGGCATCACTGCCATCTTCCCCGTGCGGTGTCCAGGGAGTGAGGCCGAAGGGAGATGTCCACAGCTGCTGTGCACATCTCCAAGGCACCAACGAAAATGTGGTATGGAAAGGATCACATTGGATGTGGATCCTAGCAATGCGAATTTCCTTGCCATAGAGAAAACTCATCATTCTTTACTTTAAAGCCTTCATTTTAGTAGCTCCAGCAAACAAGGGAGAAATAATCTGTTAAAAATGGGGGACGTGGATTAAAATCCTGGATGTTACTGCTGAACTAAAAATTTTTGAATTTCGAGTCGGGCATTTCAGTTCTGTTTCAGATTCCAAGCTTTGCTTTTACATTTGAAAGTTGTTAATGGCTCATCATTCATTGGTTCTTTATTTGAGAGGAGGCCTCTGGTCTCAGTGAGATTGAAAATAGGGTGAAGTTGGATGAGAAGTGTAACTGATGGGGAATCACCTGACAATTTAGTGTGTTCGCTCAGAAGGTGTTCAGAGTGGAGTTGAGGCCTCAGGCTGTGGAGAAGTAGACAGGAGCCCCACTCCTTGCCAACTGTGCTCTTGGGCAAGAGATGTATTCTCTTTAAGCTCAGTTTCTTTTTTTTTGTAAAATTGGGATCATCTTAGACCCTATCTTAAATGGTTGTGGGGAAGATAAATGAGAAAATACATATGAAACTTCTGGAATGTTCTAAATGTCCAGTAAACACTAGTGACTATCATTATTGCCCTTCTGGGTAAGTAAAAGTGCCTTTATCTCAGAGTAAAGCAACTGATGTCTGTGCACTGAAATAACTATATATTTTTGATACATTACTAAGCATTGCAGGTCTTTTGCCATTTTTCATTTTCTTAGTTGAATTTATTTTTAGTACTTATATATAACTGAGTCTTGAATGTGCACAATATTTGAACATAATAAAACTGTCTTTTAAAATCATGTAAAATATGGCCTTCCACTGACTCCTTGGCTTTCCCATTGCAAATTTCTGAGATTTTTTTAAAGAAACTGTGTTGTGATTCTATGTCATGTGAGAACAGCCGCCCTAATAGAATTGCAGTGTAAGGGTCAAGGCAGAATGTCACAAATTTGTTGTCGTCTGAAGGCTCAGTCTAAGATTCTATCTGCGCAATACCATGACAACCAGTTAGAAAGAGAAAAATTCAGTCAATCAGGCAGTTGTTTTAGCTGCACGAAGCCAAACAACTGGCTTCATACTTATTTTCTTCTGCTTCATTGCATTGATGAGATTCAACTCGTAGTTCTGACATCATGCGTGTGACCTAAATCACAGTCTTGTACATTCTTGAAATGGCTTTAATTGAGTATTTAAAGGAGTATTTGCTCCATTCGAAAGACCTTCCTCTGCGCATGTGTATGTGAGGAGAATTGTAATCCAGTGATTACGTGTGCTCAGAGGAGCTCTGCTTCAATGTTGGAGCTTTAAAGTATTTTTCCTGTGGCTGGATGAGGGTGGGTGATTTTAGGTTAGGCCCTCCTGGAGTAGTTGCACGACAGTGAAAATGTGTTTTTGACGATGGACGTTTGTGCATATTTATTTCTTGTTTTAAGTTCTACCCAGACCTACTCATGACTGTTTGCTATATATTGTGCTCGATAGGAATGCAGGTTGTCAATTAATATAGACTCTGCCGAGTCTAAGAGGAGAGACTCTTAGCAAGTTATTTTCCTAAACTTCTGTTTCCTCATCAATGGGGTGGATTTTTGGTTAAAAGGAAGTGAGACAGTGCAGTGACTATTTTTATTTTTGTGCTCATACTGATGGCCTCAGCACGTAGAATGCACACATAAATCTTATTTTCCTATTCATGACTCCTACTTATCAAAACCTTTTTAAAAAACTACTCTGTTTGGACTTCCCTGGTGTCCAGTGGTTAAGACTCTGCGCTTCCAATGCAGGGGGTGTGGGTTCGATCCCTGGCCGGGGAACTAAGATCCCACATGCCACGTGGTGGCACAGACAATAAAAAAATAAATGATAAGAAAGAAATAAAAAGAATTGAAAAAATCTCTTTTGTTCAAAGGGAAATGGAAGCTGCTGGCATATAATTTTCGATTAAAAAGAAGCTCACCTATCTTTCTTGTGCTAGAGGCTTGGGTTCCCAGAAGAATTCCGCATGGACCTTCTGATCTTGTGTGAAAGAGCAAGTAGGAAAAGCGCCTGGAGACGGGCTGAGGAAGGACACTGCAGTTTTCCCTCCCCACGTCTCCGGGATTTTGTGGCAATGACAAATGGCAACTCCAAAGCAGTTTACCAAAGGCTTCTTTAAAACAAACCAAACAGCTCCTATTTGATTCGGCTGTTTACTGTCATTCTTACATGAAAAGAAAGAAATATTTGGCAAGAACAGATTCAGGATGCTGCCAAAAGGGAGTTTCCAAGAGTCAGTGTGTCACTGGGCAGTTGTTCAATCCACCAGGGGAAACATTTCAACTCAGCTTGAAAGGGCCCCATTTCTCTGCAAACAGCATCTCCCATAACAGCTATTTAGATGCACACGTGCGTCTTAGGTGCATGCACACCCTCATGACTGTTTTAGCTTTTGATTTTGAAATAGTTTCAGACTTACAAAAAGTTAGCAGAAATAGCATAGAGAGGTCCCATTACCCTTCTCCCACAATAACTGTATAACCGCTGACAGTTGCATTCTTATTAATTCAGTCCCTATTATGAATTCAATTCCTATTATGCAGTATTTCTACTTGCAATATTATTGATAATAATATTCTTCATTCTTTTCAGACTCCTATGAGTAGGTAGAATGAATATTTTTTTTTTCATATTGCTGAATGAGAAATGGAGACACAGGTCATAGAGCCAGCAAGGGCTGAGTCAGAACGGAACTTGGTGTACTTGATTCCTTACCCTGAGGTCTCTTCATCAAAATGCAGTATTTTTTATTAAGCGGTAAAAGTAAATAAGTGTTCAAAGTGAAAGAAGTTATTATACATATGCGCTGTGTGCGTCATCATTTTGATTGTTGGTGGACTAATAAAATTCTGAGTGTATCCATATCCCCCCCGCAAATTTAATCCACCCCTTTTCCTCCAAATAACTCTAGAAACTTGTTTCCTGCTTCAAACACCACAGTGCTACCTGGAGTTCCTATCTTTTCCTTTACCTGTATTTTTGCAAAAATTCCTTATTCATGTCCCTGACTCCACACTGTTGCCAGAGAAATCTTCCCAAACCACAGATCTAATCACGTCATTCTCCTGTCTGAACTCTTCAAGGATCCCTTGTCTATTGTCCTGACACCATCCAGGGCACCAAGCATCCACCACCCTCGCCTTTAATCCACACAGCTCTGTGGAGAAGGCATTTTGTCGTCATCTTGATTTGATAGGTCCATGGGTTGAGATCATGTGGTAGCTAAATGGCAGAGCCAAGATTTGAATTTAAGACTCTGCAGCGCATCAGATCACCCAGTCTCCCCATGGCCTTTAGGATAAGGCCTAGATTCTTGAGCCAGTCAGTTCAGATTCTGGCTTGACTTTAGGTCGTCTTTACAGCAACTTGGTTCCTTGTTCCTTACTAGCACTTTGGTGGTTAGCTGCACCAAACTTCTTATCCTCCTTGTTTTTTCATAGCACTATGCTTGTTCAAATATAGAACTACTCATCTCTCTCTGAAATGACTTTCCCTGTCTTCTCTGTATGTATGGCAAGACCTAGTTCAAATTCATAAGCAACGTACCAGCGTGAGGAGGGTGGTGGTGGTTATGGGAATGGTCCACCTGGATGTAGGCAGAAGCCAATACATTGTCTGTAGAGAGTTTAACCTGAAACAAAACTGACTAAAAGCCATCTGCTTGTTATTAGTACCATGTGCCAGTAATTGCAAAGAATGTCAGTGACAAAAGACTCCTCTTTGTGGGGTACTTTCTTGCAAATTCGTCACCTCTTTGTTTTTCAGCTTTATTGAGACATAATTGATACCTGAATAAACACTGTGTATCTCACTATAACATTGTGTGAGTTCAAGGTTGTTGTCAAATCAACATGTTGATTTGATCCACTTATATATTGGAATATGATTATATCATGGTATTAACACCTCCATCACATCACATAATTACTAGTTCTTTCTTTGTAGTGAGAACATTTAAGATCTACTCTCTTAGCACCTTTCAAGTATATATATTGTTGTCTATAATCACAAGGGTCTGCATTAGATCCCCAGAATCTATTTATCTTATAACTGGAAGTTTATACTCTTGGATCGACATCTCCTCATTCCCCTCAGCCCGCAGTCCCTGGTAACCAACAATTCTACTCTCTGTTTCTACGAGTTAGGTTTTTTTAGTCTCCATATTTAAGTGATAACTTACAGTATTTGTCTTTCTCTGACTTACTTCACTTAGGATAATGCCCTCAAGATCCAATTATTTTGTTGAAAATAGCAGGATTTTTTTTTCTCATGGCTGAATAATGTTCCAGTGTGTGTGTGTGCGTGCGCGTGTGCGTGCTCACATGTGTAGTTGACCCTTGAACAACACAGGTTTGAACTGTGCAGGTCCATTATACAAGAATTTTTTTCAATAAATATAGTACCTTTATTTTCATTTTACAGATCTTTAAGTGTGGGCAAAAGTTTGTGTTCCATTAGAGATCACTATATGTGGAACCAAAAGAACTAGGATTTGAGTCCTGAGTTTATCCAACCTGTTTACTGTTTCGGCTTCCTCCTACCCAAGTGATTCATCTCTCAATTTCTTTGCTTTTGAGACAGAGATAGCAGTATGTGGATTTTTTACTGTGAGTGGTCAGTGCCCCTAATCCCCACGTTGTTCAAGGATCAACTGTGTGTGTGTGTGTGTGTGTGTGTGTGTCTCACATTTCATTAAACTCTTGGTGGACACTTAGGTTGCTTCCATGTTTGACCATTGTGAATAATGCTGCAGTAAACATGGGATACAGATATCTCTTTGATATACTGTTTTCACTTCCTTTGGATATATAACCAGAAGTGGGAATGCTGGATCATATGGTAGTTCTGTTTTTAACTTTTTGAGGAACCTCCCTGCTGTTTTCCATAGTGACTGTACCAATTTACATTCCCGCCAACAGCGTACAAGAGTTCCCTTTTCTCCAGATCCTTGTCAGCACTTGTTATTTGTTGTCTTTTGGATAACAGCCTTTCTGACAGGTATAAGGTGTTATCTCAGTGTGGTTTTGATTTGCATTTTCCTGAGGATTAGTGATGTTGAACATCCTTTCATGAACTTCTTGGCCATTTGTACATCTTCTTTGGAAAAATGTCTATTTAGTTATTCTGCCCATTTAAAAATTGTTTATTTTTTTGTTATTGAATTAGTTAAGGTCTTTATATATTTTGAATATTAACCCCTTATAAGATACATGGTTTGCAGATATTGTATCCCATTCAGTAGGTTTCCTTTTCGTTTTGCTGATTGAATGATGTGCAGAACCCTTTTAGCTTCATGTAGTAGCACTTTTTAAATTTTTGCCTTTGTTTCTTGTGTTTTTGGTGTCATATCCAAACTATCATTGCCGAGATCAATGTCAAGGAACTTCCCCCTATATTTTCTTCTTAAAGTTTTACAATTTCATTCTTACGTTTAAGTCTTCAATCCATTTTTGAGTTAATTTGTGTAAGTGGTGTAAGAAGGGGTCCAATTTTATTTTTCTGCATGTGGTTATCCAGTTTTCCCAACACCCTTTGTTGAAGAGACCATCCTTTCCCCATTGAGTGTTCTTGGCTCCCTTGTCAAACATTAGTTGATTATATATGCAGAGATTTATTTCTGGACTCTCAATTCTGTTCCATTGGTCTTTGTGTCTATTTTTATGCCAATGACAAACAGTTTTGATTACTGTAGCTTTGGAGTACAGTTTGAAATCAGGAAGTGTGATGCCTCTGGCTTTATTCCTCTTTCTCAGGATTGCTATGGCCTTTTGGGGTCTTCTGTGGTTTCATACCCATTTGGGGATTGTTTTTTCTCTTTTTGGGAAAAATGCCATTGGAATCTTGAGAGGGATTGCATTGAATCTATAGCTAGCTTAGGACAGTATGGACATTTTAACAGTATTCCTTCTTCTGATCCCTGAGCATAGGATATCTTTCCATTTCTTTGTACCTTCTTCAATTTCTTTTATCAAAGCTAGTAGTTTTCAGTGTGTAGCCTCTTTCACCTCCTGGTTAAATTTACTCCCAAGTATTTTATTGTTTTTGATGCTATTGTCAGTTGGTTTCTTTATTTCTTTTTCAGATATCTCATTGTTAGTGTATAGAAGTACAACTGATTTCTGTGTGCCGTTTTTATATTCTGCAACTTTACTCAATTCATTGATTAGTTCTAACAGTTTTTTGGTGAAGTCTTTAGGATTTTCAATATGTAAGATCATATCACCTGCAAATAAAGACTGGTTTTTCTTTTTTTTTTTAACTGACATATAGTTGCTTTAAAATGTTATTTTAGTTTCTGCTGTGTAGCAAAATGATTCAGTTATGCATATGTATACATTTTTTTTCAGATTCTTTTCCATATAGGTTATTACAGAATATTGAGTAGAGTTCCCTGTGCTATACAGTAGGTCCTTGTTAATTATTTTATATATAGTAGTGTGTATATGTTAATCCCAAGCTCCTAATTTATCCCTCCCCCCCACCTTTCCCCTTTGGTAACCATAAGTTTGATTTTGAAGTCTGTGGGTCTGTTTCTGTTTTGTAAATAAGTTCATTTGTATCATCTTTTTAGATTCCACATATAAGTGATATCATATGATATTTGTCTTTCTCTGTCTGACTTCACTTAGTATGATAATCTCTAGGTCCATCCACATTGCTACAAATGGCATTATTTCATTCTTTTTTATGGCTGAGTAATATTCCATCATATATGTATACCACATCTTCTTTATCCATTCCTCTGTCGATGGACATTTAAATTGTTTCCATGTCTTGACTATTGTAAATAGTGCAGCTGTGAACATAGGGGTGTGTGTATCTTTTTGAATTATAGTTTTGTCTGGATATATGCCCAAGAGTAGGATGGTTGGATCACATGGTAATTCTGTTTTTAGTTTTTTTGATGAACCTCCATATTGTTTTCCATAGTGGCTGCACCACCTTACATCCCCACCAACAGTGTAGGATTCCCTTTTCATGCCCTCTCCAGCATTTGTTATTTGTAGATGTTTTAATGATGGCCATTCTGACCAGTGTGAGGTGGTACCTCATTGTAGTTTTGATTTGCATTTCTCTAATAATTAGCAATGTTGAGCATCTTTTCATATGCCTGTTGGTCATCTGTAAAGACAGTTTAATTTCTTCCTTTCCGATTTGGTTGCCTTTTATTTCTTTATCTTGCCTGATTGCTCTGGCTAGGACTTCCAGTACTCTTGTTGAATAAGTGTGGTGAGAGTGGTCACCCTTGTCTTGATCCTGTTCTTAGAAGAAAAGCTTTCAACCTTTCATTGTTGAGTATGATGTTAGCTGTGGGCTTGTCATATATGGCTGTTACTGTGTTGAGGTATTCTCCTTCTAAACCCACTTTGTTGAGAGTTCTCATAACCTCTTTGTTCTATGGTATTTACTATCGATCTCTTTTAGAAGTGTTATCCTGTCATCTTACCACTGCTTAATTAACACTTCCCCAGCCAGATCCTGGGCTCCTTGAGGATGATAACCATGTTGTAGACACCTTTGCATTCTCAGTGCTGACCCAGAGTAGGTGTCTGAATGAGTAAAACATCCCAGAATTATTCCTTTTATGTCCTTCCTTGGAATTATTTTCTTATTAGTAATACGATCTGTATACCTTTCTGTTCTGAAGAAATTTTGTAAAGGAGCATCTAGTATTTTTAAATTATATAATTGCATATTATAATCGATGATTTTTAGAAATTGTATGGAGCAGTTTTAAAACATAAAATCCAGATAGTCTAAAGGATCTGGGAGCCTTCAGTTGAGTAGCATTAAAGTGACGTAGTCTATGGGACTTCTGTTAGCATCGTGAAGATGAGTACCAGCTTTGGAACTCATGAGGCCAGAAGCCAAGTCCTGGCTCTGTCCCTCACATCACAGACAGTGACTGTGGGCAATGTATTTATTATCTCTGGCACTTAACCTTCTCATGTGAAAAATGAGTGCTGTGAAAAATAACTGTATTAACATAGATGGTGTGTCTATGTTTATTAGCAGTGTCTGGTAGATAAAATTACTAATGATTAACAATTCTCAAAAATTTGACCTAATTATGAGTATTTCAGAGATTTATATAGCATAATCCATTTTAGCTAATATAAAGTAATTTGATAAGTTTATTTTAATTATGAAACAAACATGTAAGTTTTCATGAAGTCAAGGAGAAAAAAGGCAACTTCATAGTAGAGAATTTTCCATAGGTATTACCCTGATTTTGGTCCACTGAAATGTAAACTTATCAGTTGATTGCAATGTGAGGATATTAGGCTGAAGACATTATTTCTATCTTGACAAGGGTTTAAAATGCAAAGGCTACAAATACCAAAAATTTTGGTAGAAATGTTACCTTGTTCTTACTGAATACAAGATTTATTTGAAATGAGCATAGTAGAAGCCCTATTGTCTGATGTGATGGGCATTAGCCAATAAATTTGTCAGTAAATTGAAAAGGGATTCATGAAAACAATATATACATATTTTAAATTTTCATGTTGTTGCCAATATTTTAAGGAGAATTCAAAGCCTTGTCCATGATTAGGATGCTCAGTCATCTTTCTTGCCTAAAGCATACCCACAATGCATTGTCTACTATTTCTACTAATTTCAGTTTAACTAAAAACAGAGCTAGAAGTCCAAGAGTTGTGATGTGGTCTGAAAGCACAGTCTGTCTAGAGTTTTATGAATATTTCCCACTCTTTCACAGATATCTTACCCACAGTAATTTTCTTTCCAGTCTTGGCTTTATTAACTCTTTGCAATGTATTCAACTGGGTTTTCATAGAAATCCCAAGCTGTCTCTCTATACTTATGTTTGGTCAGTTTGTATAATATTTAATCAAATTACGTAGTTGCAATAGCAAGAAAACTGGCATAAACTGACTTGAGAACGACATAGGGAACTCATAGTAAACATAAAACTCATGTGTGGGCTTTCAAAAAGATAACCTATGAGTGGTAATGGTCCAGTGTAATATCGGTCAGATGTCTTACAGAGGGAAGAAGTCCATGACTTAGTCAGGTGGGCTGGTTAAGTGGACGTGGTCAGGAGTGTCAGCTGGATTTAATCTTGAGAGCTTAGTGCCCTTCTATGAACTGAATTTTGCTAATTAGAAATACTGTGGGATTCTCAGTGTTTGACCTTACAGTGTCTTAAACTTTTAAAACCTTGTCGTTAGGTTATTTCAAGGCAATTCAATTTAAGATGTTGCTTGGTGTTTGAATTTTCTCTTTTGCCAACCCATTTTTCTTTTCACGATCTCCTCTCATCCATGTGCCCCAATAAAATACTAGTTTAATTTTAAAATTTGAGATCAATGAAAGGACTGGACAATCATATCCTGTGGAAACAGTGTCTGCCAGACACTCGCTGAGGAAGAACACCAATGATGTCCTAATGTTCTGCTGCACACTCAGATCCCTAAGCCCAGCCTGAGGGGTCAAACTTTTAAGAATACCGAAAGAATACTTACACGTTTACCTCGTTTGACATCAAAGTTTCGATGCAAGCCACAGAGGACTTATCTTTTGTCAATTCACATAAGTCTCTTTTTTTGGGCCTCCTATTAGTATAAATATTTTCTTAAATAGAAATAATTCAGTATTCTTTGTTTAGGCTAACATCCGTGTTTCAAAGGACTGTAAAATAAATGTCTTTTGATATAGGACAGGTAAAAAGGTCTTCATTTGAAAATCTTGCCATCATTGATTTGATAAATTCTTAACTCCTGCTGACTCTGATGAGAGCAGAGTGTATGCAAGGAGCCAGAGGTCACGTTTGAAGTATTTGAAATTTGGAACTTTCTTTCAGAGAGTTATCTAAACCTTCCTGATAACGTTCTCTTCTTGAAGAGCCATTTAGCTGGGAAAGATAAAACTGTCTCCCCGTAATGTGATACATTTGGTTTAAGTTTACAGATTTTCTTTTTCCTTTCTAGTGTTGGAAAAGCTGAAAAATTGTACAATTCAAGAGTGAAACATAGGGTGACAGTAGGCAGCTACTGGCGCATGAGAGCAGTTGGCTGGAGCAGGGCAGCAGCTGTCCAGGGACAGGGCCTCCTCATTCTAGTTCCTATTTCCTCACTCCTGTGCCTGTGTGACCAGTAATCCATGTTACCTCCTGACTCCTGTTGGCAGGTGAATTTTTCTTTTTTTAACATCTTTATTGGAGTATAATTGCTTTACAGTGGTGTGTTAGTTTCTGCGCTTGTAACAAAGTGAATCAGTTACACATATGCATATATCCCCATATCTCTTCCCACTTGCATCTCCCTCCCTCCCACCCTCCCTATCCCACCCCGCTAGCTGGTCATAAAGCACCTAGCTGATCTCCCTGTGCTATGCGGCTGCTTCCCACTAGCTATTTTACATTTGGTAGTGTATATATGTCCATGCCAGTCTCTCACTTCGTCCCAGCTTACCCTTCCCCCTCTCCGTGCACTCAAGTCCATTCTCTATGTCTGTGTCTTTATTCCTGTCCTTTGGCAGGTGAATTTGCAGTCCCTGTCAGGGACTTGCTTTCTTTATGTAAGCATTGTGTGCAGAGATATATTGATCTAGAAGGATTAGGTCCTTCCAGTGTAATGAATTGTTCTCTCTGCTGTTTGCATGCACATTTTCAGGCTGTTGAGCTGTCCCTTAATCTACTGCAAACATTCAACATAGACTTTTTTTTTAATGGTTCTTTATTCATAAACTTGATGCAAGTTTTCAAAATTTACTGTACATTGCCAAATAAATCTGCAATGAAAAATAAAGTCCAATAAAACCCAAAAACCCAAAAAAACAAAGCATGCCAAATGTGTAGCTGTCAGTCCGCTAGCCATCAGGATATTAACGAATTCAATGATGTATTTAGCCTTAGGTTTAAGGAACTTTAATGCTTTAAAGAATTGTCTTGTCACTTGCTATCTGAGCAGCTGGCGATCAGAACTTTATACACATGTAACCAAGTGAACAAGAATGCCAGAAAATCTTTTTCTGCTGTCATCTTAACCAAAATAGAAAAAAAAAAAGAAATTAAACACAATAATGCAGAAGCAAATAATGTACAAGTGCCTCTCTAAGACATTAAGAATCCCAGTTCAGCCAGATTTAAAAATGTACACCTTGAATGTAAATGTGGCATCTTGTAAACACACCTTCAGATGCAAATCTCTCCAGGTTTGTCGCATGTGGTCATTCAGTCACCTTTTGACTGCCCTATTCCCGGGTTTCCTGACATTTGAGGTTTCATGTGATTTTGTGGAGACAGTACTGAATGAAGTACAAGGGGAGGCCCAGGTTGGACTCTCGGTTTTTGACCTGAAACATCTGAGCAGGTTGTCCTTTGTCAGTTTCCTTGTCCCCAAGACTTGTTGATGGTGCTTCCCCTGTGGTTTGGCATTAAGGAGCAGCAGGGGGTGGAAATCCTCCCGGAAGGAGAGGGTATCTAAGGACAAAGATACCAAAAATTGAGGGGAGCTTGGAGAAAGTGTGGCAGGTAGGATCAGGCCAGGTACCCCAGGACAGATCTTGCTGAGGGCAACAACTAGAATGGAAGTAAAGGCAGAAACTAGAGAAAAGATGAAACAAGAGTTTCTGGCTCTCCTGTTTTTATAGTCACTCTTCAAGTTGGATATGCACTTTTACCGAACAAGAAATGTATGACCAACATGGTCCCTAAGATTATATGAAGATCGAAAAGAAAAAATATGATTTCTCAGGAAACCCATGCTAATTCCCACTTACATGGAACACCTCACCCACGTTTAAGGCTTCATTTTTGGTCATTAGCAAATGCAAAGATAAGTTGGCTAATGACAGTCTTACGCTTCAGTGGCTTCTTAATCCTTAAATTCCCTTAGTTTGCAGAGCAGTGGGCCTGTCTATGAGAGATGCCAGTATAGCAACGGCATTTCTGGTCAGCTGTTAACGGCTCCTTCTCTGGGAACCACGGTTAGCGCATGGGTTAAAGCCACCTAAAAAGGAATTTGCGCATGCAGCAGGCTGGGGAGGTGGGTTGTGCTTTGACTGGAGGAAGCACAGCTTATTTGGCCAAATAGCCAACTTTTCAGATCCTGATACAAATACAATATTTTTCTAAATATAATTGTTTGGCTCTTTTTCCCAGGGAAATGCATGAACCTTCACATCTTTGACCTTGGCTTTGAAATATGAATGTTCATTTTTAAAGTCTTTGGGGTCATAGGTTATAGACCTTAGGTTGTTTGAGCTGGAAAGGACGTAGAGATCTGCCTGTCTGCGCCTTTATTTTATGGGTGAGAAAATGATTCCCAAACTCTGTCATATTTAAATCTCTCTCTCTTTTTTCTTTGAAAATATTTGAAAAATGTTTCCAAGCTTTGTTGGTATATAGTTGACATGTAACACTGTGTACGATTAAGGTGTATACTGTGTTGATTTGATACACTTGTATGCAGTGAAATGATTATCGCTACAGCGTTAGCTAGCACCTCCCCTCATGTCACATGAGTACCAGTTCTTTTCTGTGGTGAGAACATTTAAGATCTACTCTCTTAGCAACTTTCAAGTATATATTAAAGTAGTAACTATCATATCTAAGTAACTCTTAATACATTGAAATGGATTAGATACTATGTCAGTTTTAATTCATTCTCTTGAAGGAGGGAACTTTTGGGGAGCCCTCTTTGCTTCTGCTCCCGTCTGGATTAGGGCTTTCTTGGCCTGGAAACAGCAGTCACTCAGGGACAGCCCGGATTTACCATCCTAGAACACATTTTGTTTTGCTCTTTCGTGGGAATCTTGAGTTTCCTTATTTTTTTTTTTTTTTTTTTTTTTTTGCGGTACGCGGGCCTCTCACTGTTGTGGCCTCTCCCGTTGCGGAGCACAGGCTCCAGATGCGCAGGCTCAGTGGCCATGGCTCACGGGCCCAGCCGCTCCGCGGCATGTGGGATCTTCCCGGTTCGGGGCACGAACCCGTGTCCCCTGCATTGGCAGGCGGACTCTCAACCACTGCGCCACCAGGGAAGCCCGAGTTTCCTTATTTTTATGTCGTTCTCTTTCTTGGTTTACACCATCATTTTCGTGGAGAACGTTTTTTATCCTGTACATTCTAGAGTAAGGGCCAGAGCAGGTAAGTGTCTTGAGAACTTGCATACTTAAAAAGTCTTTATTCTCACATTTAATGGATAATTAGTTTTTTCACTTTCTGCTCTCACAGTTTTAATTTCCAAGAGCTCTTTTCTCTCTCTAAATATTTCTCCTTTTTGTGGCACCCTGTTCTTTGACAGATCTCTGTTGCTATAATAATTTTGTAAGTTATTTTTAGATAACATTTTTGTAACTTTTCATCTTTGTCATTTTTAAAGTATTTTTCCACTTTCTCTCATGTTCCAGAATTTCCTTATGTTTCCTTATGTTTCTGGCTTTTCTCTTCCTGTTAAGGACTGAAGAATTGAGAACATAAAAACAGTTTTAGAGTTTAGGAGCATAAGTGAAGCTGGTGAACTGCTGGGCTTGTGTGTTTATAATTCTTTATTGTATTAATAAGTTTGGGGAAGGAATGACAGTTAATGCATACATTCAGTTCACGATGTTTAACCAGGTGTTCTGGTTGATATACTCTTAGACTAGGTGCAGTGTTACTAGGACCTAATAAAGCTTTGGTGCTTGTCTCCCAACTTTCCTCTTCTCACCAGCATCCTATCTCCATATCCTTCCTGATCTCTCTGTGTGCATCCCTTCTGCCACATCCACGTCATTTTCAGGGAACACTTGTTCAGTAGATCTGTTTTTCTTTAGCATCTTGAGCAGTTTGGAAGAAGTTCTTATGAAATACAATCCAAAAAATAACTAGATCCATAACTGTCAGTCTTTGCCTAAGACCAGGGCTTTAGGTTAGTATGATTTCAACAAATATCAGGCACCTTCCCCTTAATTCAGAGATATTTATTGACCTCCGATTATTAGAATTGTGTATAATTGCCACTGAAAGAAAAGTAAACAAACATAAAATAAAAGGGCACATCTATTCCCAAAGGCTTACATGCTAACACTTTCTTCCTGAGCCATGACATTGCACCTACTACTGCTTATTCCATTATTTTATTCTTTTTAAAAAAATTGACGTATAGTTGATGTACAATATTATTTAAGTTACAGGTGTACAATGTAGTGATTCACAATTTTTAAAGGTTATACTCCATTTATAGTTATTGTAAAATATTGGCTCTATTCCCTGTATTATACTATATATCCTTGTAGTTTATTTTATACATAATAGTTTGTACCTCTTAACGCCCTACCCCTATATTTCCTCTCCTTCCTTCTCTCCAGTGGTAACCACTAATTTGTTCTCTATGAGTCTTTTTCTTTTTTGTTACAGTTGGTAGTTTGTTTTATTTTTTAGATTCCACATATAAGTGATATCATACAGTATTTGTCGTTCTCTGACTTATTTAACTTAGCATAATACCCTCAAGTCTATTTGTTTTGCTGCAAATGGCAAATTTTTATTATTTTTTATGGCTGAGTAGTATTCCATTGTGTGTGTGTGTGTGTGTGTGTGTATACACCACATCTTCTTTATCCTTTCATCTGTTGATGGACACTTAGGTTGCTTCCATATCTTGGCAACTGTAAATAATGCTGCTATGAACATTGGGGTGCATGTATGTTTTTGAATTTCCATTATTGTAATAGAAACTCTGAATTAGCTCATATAAATATTAACTTAGTTAAGGTCCTCAGAAGTTTGAAATTGGAATCTTATATAAGCATTTTTTTCTTTTATCATCATAAGATTTTTTGAAGGTACCAACCTCATATCGAACTCTTGTGTATTGCCTCACACTGTCTTGAACCTTGGTTTACCTGCCAGGTATGCCAGGTGTGCCATGTATGTTTGTGGCTGTTGATGCCGACAATAATAAAATCCTAGTCGACAGGACTACAGCCTACGGTAAGTCCCCTACACATGAACGAGTTCCGTTCCGAGAGCACGTTTGTAAGTCCAATTTGTTCGTAAGTCCAACAAAGTTAGCCTAGGTACCCAGCTAACACAGTTGGCTATACTGTATAGTATTGTACTGTAATAGGTTTATAATGCTTTTCACATAAATAATACATAAAAAACAAACACAAAAAATAAAATAATTTTAATCTTACAGTACAGTACCTGGAAAAGTACAGTAGTGCAGTACAACAGCTGGCATATAGGGGTTGGCATCGAGTGAGCAGGCAAGAAGAGTTACTGACTGGAGGAGGGAGAGGAGGTGGGAGATGGTAGAGCTGAAGGATCCTCAGCAGTAGGAGACGGGGGGCAGGCTGCAATTCCTCTCATGCCTGAATGCACGTTCGCATCTTTGAAAGTTCACAACTTGAAGGTTTGTATGTCGGGGACTTACTGTATTAGATTTTGATAGAAAAATCAATGCCTTGCTTCAATTTGGGAGGTAGGGCGCAGCCACAAAGATTGCCACCATAATTGCCACACGTGGTGAAGGAGATTCTGAGGTTAGATCAGGTTCAGAGGAAGGGAGCCTTGTTTGGCTGTTTCTCAGATAAGCAGTTTCTGTGGTTCCCTTGTGAATATCATTACTGAGACTCATGAGGGAGGCAGTGATTAACTGGTTCAAAGTCAGGTCGCTCATCTCTTCTGCCCATTGCGAGACTGCCCCGCGCTGGGTATTTTATAACCTATTATCTACTGCAGCCAGATGGAGCAGCTCTATTTCTGGACGTTCCTTTTGAATATAGGAAGGGCAGTGTGTAGCCCTTCTCTGAAAAATGGCTATTTGAATGAAGGTCTGTCTGTATATTTTGTCAGTCAAATGTATATGTGACTATACAACATACATATGCATATTATATACGTTGGTACAGTCAAGTCTCGTTATTCGCGCTAGGTGTGTTCTGTAAAGTCACTGAACCGTTGCTTTTAAGGGAAAATATGGGGTTAGACTCCGGTGAGCCACTAGTCACATTTGCGTCAGCTAATCAATATATAACCTTGTTTCATGTGACCATTTAATATATGTTCTTGATTCACTAGCAGTGAATTTCCAGCCAACAGTGTGATAACTCATGTCTGAATGAAGCTTACCTAACGCGCTTATCTTCTCCTAAGGCATGTCTTTTTGTGCTCGGGAACCCTAGGCCGCACTTCAGTACCACCCTTGGGGGCCATTTAAGTCGGTGGAATCACCACCAAAAAGCACAAAAATGTGAAAATAAATGGCCCCGAGGAAACTGTGAGAAGGACACTGGTTTACAGGATGGGGGAGGAAACAGGAAGGCAGAGCATCGCCTTGCTCACCCTATCTGGAAACAGGCGTGGGCAGCCACAGTTCTTTGCCTGCTTTGCACACGTCTCTGAATGTTCGCAAAGCACCGCAGGTGTTGATTTGGGGGTAACAAATTTTAGCAAGTAGGCAACTTGCAAATGCAGAATCTGTGAATAATAAGGTTGTGTGTGTGTGTGTGTGTGTGTGTGCGTGTGCGTGTGCGTGTGTGAATTATGGGCAAAATGGCAAACAAAACAGAATTAGTCCCCAAAGCATGGTGACCTGTTCAGCTTCACCTGTGCATGAGAATTGACAAGCCTGACCTTGACCTTTAACCCAATGGAGGGACAGATCCTATTTTTATCAGCTCTGGCAGCTACTAACCAACACTTGATGTGAGCCTCCAGGTTTGTTTTTCTTTCCTTTTGTTTCATTGGGTTCTGGTTGGTGAAAGAAGCCAGGTGAGTACACAGTGACCAGTGTTCTGAGCTGATAATGGGTAGGCATTGTTGAAACAGCTGAAGGAAGCCTCCTCTTGCCTGGGGCTGAGATCTTAAACTCTAACCACTGAGCACTGCCTGAATTGCTGGAACCATCTGCTGTTGAATTATTTAGTCAGGCCACAAAGGCAGGTTTTGATCTCTTGCCTTTCTTTGTCCTAGTTGATGACATTTAAAAAATCTATTCTGCTTGAATAACTTCTATTCTCATCACACGGCACAGCAACTCACCTGGATCCAGAAGGAAAGACCAAATCATATGTTACCATGAGGGGAAAAAACAGGATAAAGGAACATAGGTGATTATACTCACCTGTACTGTGGTTAAGTAAGATTGTGAAAGCTGTCAGTATCTGGTAAATTTATTTGAACTGTGTAAAGTAAATTTGCATGAACAAGGTGCTTAAAAAAACCCCATTGACTAAATTATGTTGAAATTCATCTTCCGATTCTCCCTGAAGGTTGCCGCAGGGATGTTGGGATTTTATGATGCTGTGTTGAGGAGGAATGATGGCATGGGGAGGATAGGAGTAGAGGGAGACTCTCATGGTCCCCAACACCTTCTCCAACTGAACTTCCAGGAGTGAGAGGACGGTGGTGGGAGAAGCTCTGGTTCAGAACTGATCCTGTCCCTGGGAGGACTAATTACATAATCTCACAAGGGTCATGGAACAACCTTAATACTCAGTGATATTAGACTTTTGATTAGTCAGGACTTTTTTCTTTTTCAAATGGAGGAAACTTATTCAAATGGCTTTTTTTTCCCATCTCCAGCTTTATTGAAGTGCTATTGATAAATAAAAATTGCATTCATTTAGGTTGTACAGTGTGGTCTTTAAGATGTACAGTGTGATGACTTAATATACCTGTACACCGAAATGGTTACCACAGTCAAGTAAATTAACACAGCCATCACCTCACATAGTTACCATTTGTATGTGTGTGTATGTGTGTGAGGTGTGTGTGAGGTGTGTGTGTGTGGTGAGAACACTTAAGATCTACTCTCTGAGCAAATTTCAAGTTCAGTTTTATTAACTATAATCATGATGCTGTACATAAGCTCCCCAGAACTTTTTCATCTTATAACTGAACGTTTGTATCCTTTGGTCAACGTCTCTCCATTTTCCCCAACTCCCAGTCCCTGGCAACCAATATTTTACTTTCTGGTTCTGAGTTTGACTTTTTTTTTTAATTTAATTTAATTTTTTATATACAGTAGGTTCTTATTAGTTATGTGTTTTATATGTATTAGTGTATACATGTCAATCCCAATCTTCCGATTCATCCCCCACCCCCCGCAACCCCGCTTTTCCCGCTTGGTGTCCATACATTTGTTCTCTACATCCGTGTTTCTATTTCTGCCTTGCAAACCAGTTCATCTGCACCATTTTTCGATTCCACATATATGCGTTAATATACTATATTTGTTTTTCTCTTTCTGACTTACTTCACTTTGTATGACAGTCTCTAGGTCCATCCACATCTCTACGAATGACCCAATTTCATTCCTTTTTATGGCTGAGTAATATTCCATTGTATATATGTGCCACATCTTCTTTATCGATTCGTCTGCTGATGGGCATTTAGGTTGCTTCCATATCCTGGCTATCGTAAATAGGGCTGCAATGAACATTGGGGTGCATGTGTCTCTTTGAATTATGGTTTTCTCTGGGTATATGCCTAGTAGTCGGATTGCTGGGTCATACGGTAATTCTATTTTTAGTTTTATAAGGAACCTCCATACTGTTCTCCATAGTGGCTGTATCAGTTTACATTCCACCAACAGTGCAAGAGGGTTCCCTTTTCTCCACACCCCCTCCCGCATTTGTTGTTTGTAGATTTTCTGATGATGCCCATTCTAACCAGTGTGAGATGATACCTCATTGTAGTTTTGATTTGCGTTTCTCTCATAATTAGTGATGTTGTCCAGCTTTTCATGTGCCTCTTGGCCATCTGTATGTTTTCTTTGGAGAAATGTCTGTTTAGGTCTTCTGCCCAGTTTTTTGATTAGGTTGTTTGTTTTTTTGATATTGAGCTGCATGAGCTGTTTGTATATTTTGGAGATTAATCCTTTGTCCATTGCTTCATTTGCAAATATTTTCTCCCATTCTGAGTGTTGTCTCTTTGTCTTGTTTATGGCTTCCTTTGCTGTGCAAAAGCTTTTAAGTTTCATTAGGTCCCATTTGTTTATTTTTGTTTTTATTTTCATTACTCTAGGAGGTGGGTCAAAAAAGATCTTGCTGTGATTTATGTCAAAGAGTGTTTTTCTTATGTTATCCTCTAAGTTTTATAGTGTCTGGCCTTACATTTAGGTCTCTAATCCATTTTGAGTTTATATTTGTGTGTGGTGTTAGGGAGTGTTCTAATTTCATTCTTTTACATGTAGCTGTCCAGTTTTCCCAGCACCACTTATTGAAGAGACTGTCTTTTCTCCATTGTATATCCTTGCCTCCTTTGTCATGGATTAGTTGACCATAGGTGCATGGGTTTATCTCTGGGCTTTCTATTCTGTTCCATTGATCTATATTTCTGTTTTTGTGCCAGTACCGTATTGTCTTGATTACTGTAGCTTTGTACTATAGTCTGAAGTCAGGGAGTCTTATTCCTCCAGCTCGGTTTTTTTCTTTCAAGATTGCTTTGGCTATTCAGGGTCTTTTGTGTCTCCATACAAATTTTAAGATTTTTTGTTCTAGTTCTGTAAAAAATGCTGTTGGTAATTTGATAGGGATTGCATTGAATCTGTAGATTGCTTTGGGTGGTATAATCATTTGCACAATATTGATTCTTCCAATCCAAGAACATGGTATATCTCTCCATCTGTTTGTGTCATCTGTGATTTTTTTCATCAGTGTCTTATAGTTTTCTGTATACAGGTCTTTTACCTCCTTAGGTAGGTTTATTCCTAGGTATTTTATTCTTTTTGTTGTAGTGGTGAATGGGACTGTTTCCTTAATTTCTCTTTCTGATCTTTTGTTGTCAGTGTATAGGAATGCAAGAGATTTCTGTGCATTAATTTTGTATCCTGCAACTTTACCAAATTCATTGATTAGCTCTAGTAGTTTTCTGGTGGCATCTTTAGGATTGTCTATGTATAGTATCATGTCATCTGCAAACAGTGACAGTTTTACTTCTTCTTTTCCAATTTGTATTCCTTTTATTTCTTTTTCTTCTCTGATTGCCATGGCTAGGACTTCCAAAACTGTGTTGAATAATAGTGGCGAGAGTGGACATCCTTGTCTTGTTCCTGATCTTAGAGGAAATGCTTTGAGTTTTTCACCAATGAGAATGATGTTTGCTGTGGGTTTGTCATATATGGCATTTATTATGTCAAGTTAGGTTCCCTCTGTGCCCACTTTCCGGAGAGTTTTTTATCATAAATGGTGTTGAATTTTGTCAAAAGCTTTTTCTGCGTCTATTGAGATGATCATATGGTTTTTATTCTTCAGTTTGTTAATATGGTGTATCACATTGATAGATTTGCATATATTGAAGAATCCTTGCATCTCTGGGATAAATCCCAGTTGATCATGGTGTATGATCCTTTTAATGTGTTATTGGATTCTGTTTGCTAGTATTTTGTTGAGGATTTTTGCATCTATATTCATCAGTGATATTGGTCTGTAATTTTCTTTTTTTTGTAGTATCTTTGTCTGGTTTTGGTATCAGGGTGATGGTGGCCTCGTAGAATGAGTTTGGGAGTGTTCTTTCCTCTGCAATTTTTTGGAAGAGTTTGAGAAGGATGGGTGTTAGCTCTTCTCTAAATGTTTGATGGAATTCACCTGTGAAGCCTTCTTGTCCTGGACTTCTGTTTGTTGGAAGATTTTCAGTCACAGTTTCAATTTCATTACTTGTGAATCATCTGTTCATATTTTCTGTCTTCCTGGTTCGGTCTTTGAAGTTTATACCTTTCTAAGAATTTGTCCATTTCTTCCAGGTTGTCCATTTTATTGGCATAGAGTTGCGTGTAGTACTCTCTTATGATGCATTGTATTTCTGCGGTGTCTTTTGTACCTTCTCGTTTTTCATTTCCAATTTTATTGATTTGAGTGCTCTCCTCTTTTTCTTGATGAGTCTGGCTAATGGTTTGTCAATTTTGTTTATCTTCTCAAAGAACCAGCTTTTAGTTGATCTTTGCTATTGTTTTCTTTGTTTCTGTTTCATTTAGTTCTCCTCTAATCTTTATGATTTCTTTCCTTCTACTATCTTTGGGTTTTGTTTGTTCTTTTTTCTCTGGTTCCTTTAGGTGTAATGTTAGGTTGTTTATTTGAAATTTTTCTTGTTTCTTGAGGTAGGATTGTATCGCTATAAACTTCCCTCCTAGAACTGCTTTTGCTGCATCCCATAGGTTTTGGATCATTGTGTTTTCGTTGTCATTTGTCTCTAGGTACTTTTTGATTTTCTCTTTAATTTCTTCAGTGATCTCTTGGTTATTTAGTAATGTATTGTTTAGCCTCCATGTGTTTTGTGTTTTTTTTTCCCTGTAATTTATTTCTAATCTCATAGTGTTGTGGTCAGAAAAAATGCTTCATATGATTTCAATTTTCTTAAATTTACTGAGGCTTGATTTGTGACTCAAGATGTGATCTATCCTGGAGAATGTTCTGTGCGCACTTGAGAAGAAAGTGTAATCTGCTGTTTTTGTATGGAATGTCCTATAAATATCAATGAAATCTGTCTGGTCTATTGTGTCATTTAAAGCTTCTGTTTCCTTATTAATTTTCGTTTGGATGATCGGTCCATTGGTGTACGTGATGTGTTAAAGTCCCCCACTATTATTGTGTTACTGTCGATTTCCTCTTTTAGAGCTGTTAGCCATTGCCTTATGTATTGAGGTGCTCCTATGTTGGGTGCATATATATTTATAATTGTTATATCTTCTTCTTGGATTGATCCCTTGATCATTACGTAGTGTCCTTCCTTGTCTCTTGTAACATTCTCTATTTTAAAGTCTATTTTATCTGGTACGAGTATTGCTACTCCAGCTTTCTTTTGATTTCCATTTGCATGGAATATCTTTTTCCATCCCCTCACTTTCAGTCTGTGTGTGTCCCTAGGTCTGAAGTGGATCTCTTGTAGACAGCATATATATGCGTCTTGCTTTTGTATCCATTCAGCGAGTCTGTGTCTTTTGGTTGGAGCATTTAATCCATTCACATTTAAGGTAATTATCTATATGTATGTTCCTATTACCATTTTCTTAAGTGTTTTGGGTTTGTTTTTGCAGGTCCTTTTCTTTCATTGCATTTCCCACTTAGAGAAGTTCCTTTAGCATTTGTTGTAGAGCTGGTTTGGTGGTGCTGAATTCTCTTAGCTGTTGCTTGTTTGTAAAGCTTTTGATTTCTCCATCGAATCTGAATGAGATCCTTGCCGGGTAGAGTAATCTTGGTTGTGGATTCTTCCCTTTCATCACTTTAAATATATCATGCCACTCCCTTCTGGCTTGTAGAGTTTCTGCTGAGAAATCAGTTGTTAACCTTATGGGAGTTCCCTTTTATGTTATTTGTCATTTTTCCCTTGTTGCTTTTAATAATTTTTCTTTGTCTTTAATTTTTGTCAATTTGATTACTTTGTCTCTCGGTGTGTTTCTCCTTGGGTTTATCCTGCCTGAGACTCTCTGTGCTTCCTGGACTTGGGTGGTTATTTCCTTTCCCATGTTAGGGAAGTTTTCGACTATAAGTCTTCAAATATTTTCTCGGGTCTTTCTCTTTCTCTTCTCCTTCTGGGACCCCTACAATGTGAATGCTGGTGCATTTAATGTCCCAGAGGTCTCTTAGGCTGTCTTCATTTCTTTTCATTCTTTTTTCTTTATTCTGTTCCGCAGCAGTGAATTCCACCATTCTGTCTTCCAGGTCACTTATCTGTTCTTCTGCCTCAGTTATTCTGCTATTGAGTCCCTCTAGTGTATTTTTCATTTCAGTTATTGTATTGTTCATCTTTGTTTGTTTGTTCTTTAATTCTTCTAAGTCTTTGTTAAACATTTTTTGCATCTTCTTGATCTTTACCTCCATTCTTTTTCCAAGGTCCTGGATCATCTTCACTATCATTATTCTGAATTCTTTTTCTGGAAGGTTGACACTGTCCACTTCACTTAGTTGTTTTTCTGGGGTTTTATCTTGTTCCTTCATCTGGTACATTGCCCTCTGGCTTTTCATCTTGTCTGTCTTTCTGCTAATGTGTTTATTTGTTCCACAGGCTGCAGGATTATAGTTCTTCTTGCTTCTGCTGTCTGCCCTCTGGTGGATGAGGCTATCTAAGAGGCTTGTGCAAGCTTCCTGATGGGAGGGACTGGTGGTGGGTAGAGCTGGGTGTTGCTCTGGTGGGCAGAGCTCAGTAAAACTTTAATCCACTTGTCTGCTGATGGGTGAGGCTGAGTTCCCTCCCTGTTGGTTGTTTGGCCTGAGGTGACCCAGCACTGGAGCCTACCTGGCTCTTTGGTGGGGCTAATGGTGGACTCTGGGAGGGCTCACACCAAGGAGTACTTCCCAGAACTTCTGCTGCCAGTGTCCTTGTCCCCTCGGTGAGATGCAGCCACCACCCGCCTCTGCAGGAGACTCTCCATCACTAAGCAGGTAGGTCTGGTTCTGTCTCCTATGAGGTCACTGCTCCTTCCCCTGGGTCCCGATGCACACACTACTTTGTGTGTGCCCTCCAAGAGTGGAGTCTCTATTTCCCCCTATATTGTCAAAGTCCTGCAATCAAATCCCGCTAGCCTTCAAACTCTGATTCTCTAGGAATTCCTCCTCCTGTTGCCGGACCCCCATGTTGGGAAGCCTGACGTGGGGCTCAGAACTTTCACTCCAGTCGGTGGACTTCTGTGGTATAATTGTTCTCCAATTTGTGAATCACCCACCAAGCGGTATGGGATTTGATTTTTGTGGTTGCTCCCCTCCTCCCGTCTCATTGCAGGTTCTCCTTTGGATGTGGGGTATCCTTTTTGGTGAGTTCCGGTGTCTTCCTGTCAATGATTGTTCAGCAGTTAGTTGTGATTCTGGTGCTCTCGCAAGAGGAAGTGAGTTTAACTTCTTTGGATTCTACCTATAAGTGATATCATAGAATATTTGTGCTTATCTGACTTATTTTCCTTAGCATAATGTCCTCTAGGCTCATCCATGTTGTTGCAAATGACAGTATTTCATTCTTTTTTTTAAACAGCTGAACAATTTTCCATTGCGTATAAGACACATTTTCAGTATCCATTCATCTATCTATGGACAGTTTGGTTGTTTCTATACCTGGCTACTCTGAACAGTGCTGCAATGAACATGGGAATGTAGTGTTCTTAGCTTAGCTTAGCTAAGAACCAGGGAAAGAGAAATGTGAGAAGTTAAAGTGTGGCTCTAGCTTCCAGTAACTAAAACTCCTGTGCTTTGCTTTTGGGAGAGGCTTCAAAGGCTGGTCTACAATCATTTCTCTTTCTTATTTCCGCCCCCCACTAAAAATCTGGTGTATTTGTTCATAGCAAATTAGAAATTAGATCAGAACAAGAGGGCTTTGGGGTAGCTGAGAAAAATTACTGGAAGCATCAGCCTGAAATGATACCAGACAGCTGGAAGTGTAAAGGAGGCTAAAAAACTATAAAAAGCCAAATAAAAATGCACAGCAATATTAGGATACTCAGATTACCACATACACACAGGCTCCTGATTAGGGATATCAAGATACCAAGGATATGAAGAAGCACTCATGTTCATTAATTTCTGTTTTAAAAGGCAAAAAATTAAGTCATATACTTAAAATTTACATATGTATAATTTTATAATTTATATGTCATATAATTTATGTATCTACCTGATTTGTTTTTAAGAAGTTGATACTTAATGGGTTAATTTCCAGTTCTTTGGAAAGTTCATTCACCTGTAACTACTATTCTCTGACTTCATTAAATGAGACATTACTGCATTTCGTGATTTGCCCTCTCTCTAAGATCTGCTATTTCATGTATGAAGGAGTATGTCTAAGGAAGATAGTGGTACATATATTTCTAAAAAGTATTTTTATTTAGTCAGCTAAGATTGTTCTCTAGCAAACCAGCAAATTGGGAACAGGTTTAATCACTTTGCCATCACAAGGGTCATTGCTGCTAATAAAATATGCTGAATGTTTTGTCGCAAATGTTTCTTCCTGAGGATGGAAACTTCTTTCTTCGTAGGCTGAAGCTAGGGTTCTGGGGTTTGGGCCTCAGTGGGGACCTGAACTGAGGCCAGAGGTTTTCCTGGGTATCCAAGGTCATAACCTGGCAGAGATCACAGGGCCTTATCCGAAGGGACTCCTATTTCCTCCCTGTCTGCTGGAGTCCCTCTTTTTTCAAGTTTGCTAAAATTGAAACAGATACCTAGCAACAAGCCTGTGGTTACTCAAGTGGGGTTATAATTTAAAGCTCTCTGCAAATCTCCGTAGTGATGAATACAAGCAGACTCTTCCTATTCAGTGTGTAATGTTAAGGCAGCTGTAGACCGTCTAACATTACAGTAGAATGAAAGGGTTGAATTCCCTTCAGATTCTCGTGCAGTGGCTTTTCAGTGTACATTTAATTATGGTCTCAAGTCAGGTATGTTAACATTCAGTATTTCTTGTTGGAGGGTGACTGTTCGTTGCTGGACCCGCTCACTTGTCTTTCCTAGGATCCAACTGAGACTCGAAGAATGGTGAATTGGATAAATGTATATATTCTATTTTATTGTTGTTAAAAATTAAAATAACTCGATGCAAGGATGGGAAGTAATATTGACTGCAGTTAAACCCTGGCTGAACTTCTAATTTGACTTAGTATTTTGTTTATTTTTATTTTTTGCGGTGCGTGGGCCTCTCACTGTTGTGGCTTCTCCTGTTGCGGAGCACAGGCTCTGGACGCGCAGGCTCAGTGGCCATCTCACGGGCCCAGCCGCTCCACGGCATGTGGGATCTTCCCGGACCGGGGCACGAACCCGTGTCCCCTGCATCGGCAGGCGGACTCTCAACCACTGTGCCACCAGGGAAGCCCCTTGACTTAGGATTTGAAATTCCCGATTTAGAATATTTCTTGCAGAGAAATACGTTGTTTCGAGTAAGGGAAGGAGGCGGCATAGGTGGTGCCTTTTCCTTCTGCCTCATGCAGATCTGGTCTTGTGGACAGAATGTGGGATATTCTTCATTCCCCTGAACTCAGTTCAATTCCATGTCTGATCTCTTTCCCTCAAGTGGTAAATTGGAAATGTTTATTCCATTTTTTTTTACAATTTTTAAAATTATCTTTATTGGAGTATAATTGCTTTACAATGTTGTGTTAGTTTCTGTTGTACAAGAGCGTGAATCAGTTATACGTATACATATATCCCCATATCCCCTCCCTCTTGCATATCCCTCCCACCCTCCCTATCCCACCCCTCTAGGTGGTCACAAAGCACCGAGCTGATCTCCCTGTGCTATGCGGCTGCTTCCCACTAGCTATCTATTTCACATTTGGTAGTGTATATATGTCCATGCCACTCTCTCACTTCATCCCAGCTTCCCCTTCCCCCCATCCTCAAGTCCGTTCTCTATGTCTGCGTCTTTATTGCTGCCCTGCCACTAGGTTCATCAGTACCATTTTTTTAGATTCCATATATATGCGTTAGCATATGGTATTTGTTTTTCTCTTTCTGACTTAACTTCACACTGTATGACAGACTGTAGGTCCATCCACCTCACTATAAATAACTCAGTTTTGTTTCTTTTTTATGGCTGAGTAATATTCCATTGTATATATGTGCCACATATTCTTTATCTGTTCATCTGTCGATGGATACTTAGATTGCTTCCATGTCCTGGCTATTGTAAATAGAGCTGCAATGAACATTGTGGTGCATGTATCTTTTTTTTTTGAAATTTTATTTTATTTTTTTAAATTTTTATTTATTTATTTTTGGTTGCGTTGGGTCTTCGTTGCTGCGTGCAGGCTTTCTCTAGTTGCAGCGAGTGGGGGCTACTCTTCATTGGGGTGTGTGGGCTTCTCATTGAGGTGGCTTCTCTTGTGTGGAGCACGGGTTCTAGGTGCACAGGCTTCAGTAGTTGTGGCACGCGGGCTTCAGTAGTTGTGGCTCACGGGCTCTAGCGTGCAGGCTTGGTAGTTGTGGCACACAGGCTTAGTTGCTCCGTTGCATGTGGGATCTTCCCAGACCAGGGCTCGAACCCATGTCCCCTGCATTGACAGGAGGATTCTTAACCACTGTGCTACCAGGGAAGTACCTTTTTAAAATTTTATTTATTTATTTACAGGTATCTTTTTGAATTATGATTTTCCCAGGGTATATGCCCATTCTGAAGAGAGAAGACTATATCCTTCCACAGGTGTGCATTCACCAGAGATTGGGCTCCTTTTTTTTTTTTTTTTTTGCGGTACACAGGCCTCTCACTGTTGTGGCCTCTCCCGTTGCAAAGCACACGCTCTGGACGCGCAGGCTCAGCGGCCATGGCTCACGGGCCCAGCCTTTCTGCACCATGTGGGATCTTCCCGGACCGGGGCACGAACCCGTGTCCCCTGCATCCGCAGGTGGACTCTCAACCACTGTGCCAACAGGGAAGCCCTGGGCTCCTTTTTATAGATATTAATGGCTCAGGTCAAAAGCTTTCCAAAAATTAAGGATAAAAGAGAATAGTGTGCTTCTTTACACATAGTCTTCAAAAAGCATCTACTGTTATAAAAAACATTTCCTCTGTGGTTTAGCAGATTCCAGGAACCTCAGATTTCTAAGACTTGGGAGATGAAGAGACATCCTTTGCAGACCCACCCAGTCATCCATGTTGCCCTTGACTTATTCCAAGGCTCATTTAAAGGATGAGGAAGGGGCCAGTACCAGCAGGTGCTCCAAGCTGGTGTGCATTGCTCCCCTCTCCAGTGGAAAATGCCATGATGACTTGTGTGCGTCCTCAAAGCAGTGTTTCAGGGCCCCCCGCTGCAAATGAACAACATCTCATCAGTTATGTAAACCAGGCAATTTCATATTTGAAGCTTAATAATCTTACTCTGCACGTAAGCTCACTCATCAGATCCTTCAGCCTCGTGGCTTGAGTTTGGGGTTTGGGATAACGATGTGGTGTCACAGATTGACTCTGCAGAGGGAAAAAAGACAAGATTTTCCAAAATGGAAGAAGGAAGGTTTTCTGGAGCACCGAGGAAGTGTTTGATTTTCCTAGCTTTTGTCCTTTGCGCAGATACACTGCTGAGGCAGATGAAATGCCCTGTTCCTCTGGCACCAGCAACACCCTTTAATGACAAGCCATTCACTTCATTTAAAAAGTGATGCTTGGGTGAGAATGCAGGAGCTGGGACGAACATGGCCTGTAATCTCTTGTAAAAAACGTGGGAATCAGACCTTCAGAAGCAGCCAAAAGAAAGGGAGGAAATTCAGGAGAGGTCTTTTAGGATGGGGGTCAGGGACTTTAATTCCTTGGGGGCCCCCAATGGAAAGGGACATAGCTGTCCAGGGAAGGTGCCCAAGCAGGGACTTCCTGAGTGGTGCAGAATGTGAACTGTGGGTCACATGCTGTGTCTCACAGTGTCAACAGCTGCTCAACTCCAGCCAGTTGAGGCCTCGCAGAAGCATGGGGTGCAGTGATGCTCCACCTGTGACGTATTTTCAAAGGAAGATAAGGATTCAGATCTTATGTAAAACTTCCCCATGTGTAAATGCTTGTCCAGGTTTATGAAGACGTTGCGGAGCCAAGTAGAACATGACTGAGGTTGGAATGAGGCCCAGGGGCTGCTCTCTTGCATCTTCAAGGTTTGATTGTCAGTGTTTGGACACCAGCAAGCAGACTGTGGTCCCAAAGAACAAAAACTCACGTATGTATGTTTATATATGCGTGTGTGTGTGGGTGTGTGTGTGTGTGTATTTTTTTTTTTTTTTTTTTGGTAAGGATGCAACTGGCCGTCTCATCAACATCATGCATGACAGGAAAGAAATTGTCCCAGGGCCCATGGGGACAGCACCGAGATCCAGAAATCAGGAATTGCAGTAACTCTATGTATGTCTTTCTGAGGACACATGGTCTGTGTTTCCGCCCTTCTAGGCACATCTCTCAACTCGCTGCAGACTGGTTCCTCTGTTTGTTTCCAGGTTTTGCTCTTTCACTTCTGAGGCCTGTATGTGGCTTTGTTCAGCTGAGAAGCTGACTCTGGCCCTTAAACTCTGTGACGTTTTAGCTCTAGAACCTACCAGTTACTAGCAACAGTCTCTCCGTCAGTCTAGAAAATCTGATTGGCTGAGCTAAGCGCGTGGATTGGTTCCCTTTGGGTGAGAAGCGTGCTGCTGGTCTATCAGCAATGCTTGGACAAGGATTGGGGTGGGCTGAGGCAGAACTGAGTAATCCTCTCAAAGGTCCATAAGCAGGTTAGGTTAAGACAAAAGGGGAAATTAGGGGTGGAAGCACACTGACATTGTATATACTATACACATTAATTCTGACATTTTAGATTTTAAATGCTGGCAAATTTAAATTAAGAAGTAGTATGTAAGCGCTGAAGAAAGTTTGAGAAATTCTGCAAGGGATAAACATAATGAAATCACCCATACTCACATTACCCAGAGTCAAATAAAACATCTTAGTATATTTACTGCCCGTCTTTTTTCCTATGTAGAGATCTCAAAATTCTGTATTTAGTAAGGGCAAATCCTGAAAGGATGGGAATGAACAGGTCCATTTCTCTACTGTTTGTGGGTTAAAATGAATTTTAATGAATTGAAAAAATTTTAAGCAGTATGTTTTAAGAGAGACTTAAATATATGCGTGACCTTCAACCTAGTAGTTCCTTATTTAAGGATTTATCCTGAAGAAATTCTCTGAGCTATATATGAAGATATATGTACCAAGGTACTCATCAATGCATTATTGATCATAGAAACACCTAAAATATCCCACAATAAAAGATTGAACAAGATCTTTTGAGTAAAGATTCAGAAAGATCTTTTTTGGAGAAATATATTTATGTTGAAGTGAGAACGTTCTCAAAATGTTTCTAAGCAGTTTAGAAAATTGTACAGATTGTATAAGCGTATTTTTGTATAAAATACATGCATATTAAAAGAGCTTGGAAGACACTCACCAAAATGTTAATGATGGTTGTCTCCAAGGTGATGAATCCTTTTTGCTTTTCAATATTTTCTAGTATTTCTATATCGAGCCCGTATTATCTCTGTAATGTGTAAACAAATAAACCAAGTACGCACAATGAACAAAAGATGAATTTGGTGGCATGGGACTGTGTGAAAATGAGGAGGAAAATTATGTCAAGAGAGACTTTAGCAGTTTCTAAGCTTGGTAAATGGGAGGATTGACACGTGCTCCTTGATCAGAACTTTTAGGAAGCTGTCCCACCATGCGAGTAAAAATCAAAAGGTACGCACCTCCTTCCTTGTCTCATAAGTTCATTATATGGAACTGAAATGTATCTTCCTTTCTTTGATAATAGAGGTCTTTCATGTTCTCATTCTTAGATTTTCTTCTCCCCAAGAGCTTTTATTTCCTTTTCATATACTGAAGGTGATACGTTGACATTATGCAAAATCAGGAAAATATTAAAAGGTACAAAGAAGAAGAAAAAAATGCCTCATAGTTCTACAGGGTTATGTTTCTGAACCTCGGTAAGTCCAAGGAGATGGATACAAGTCTACCCTGGGCGTGCTTGGGAATTTCATCTTTCCACTAGATGGGAAGTGGAGTGAGATGTGTACCTGAGTGTTTCCTTTCTCTGCTGGGGTGAAGTGCAGCAAAACAACCAGAGAAGCAGCAGTTCTGGTTAAGGGTTCCACCTAAATAATAATCAAGAATTTATTTCATTTGTTAGAAAACTCAGCATATTTTCAAAGGCTGAGTACTAAAATCCTTCTTCAGTGTATGTGATTCTGCACGTCACATGAGATTCTTTCTGCTCACTTATTTCTGTCACTGTGTCTTTAATTTGGATAGATACTGCTCTATCAAACAGCTAAGGATGGCCTTGAAAGACATTTGGAATGGCTGGAAAATGCTGAAACGCTGAGGATGTTGAGTACCTACCAATGATATACAAAGAGGCAGAGGCAGCCTCTTAAATGGAGTGAGATTGAGGTAGATAGAAGCTATTTCATTTCTTTTTACATTGCGTTAGAATTAATGTCTCTATTTAATGCTCATGGTTTAAAAAGTCAAATACTATAGAAACAGAAAGAAAAGCAAAAGGCATGTGATCATTTCCTTACTCCATTCCCACTTCTCAGAGGTAACTACCTATCGTTGTCTTTGCTTTCGTCTCTTCATGTGTTTTTCTTCATTTCTTCATGTAAAATACTCAGTTCGGTGTTTCTTAATTTTTCTTAGTTTATCAGTATCCTGCCTGTTATAATATGCAAGGAATTAGCCTGTAACGTTGGCCTCTCTGTCTCCCTATCTACCTCTATCCAAAATCACTCTTAGTTCCTCCACAGGACATCTTTGCAACTTCGAACTATAAGCCACCATTTCTTGGTGTGTCCCAAAGTGACGGTATTCACTGACTTCCTATTAGAAAGATAATGACATCAGTGCCCCATGCTTTCCTCCCCCTCTACCCTCCCCTCATCCCATTTTATCCTTGGTCAGTTACAACTTTCCTTTTAGACGGAAGGCAAGGTTGAGAATATGTACGTTCTGTTTGGTAATTATAGCAAAGTTTTGCACAGTTTGCAAGTTGATTCTAAAAATTGTAAATGAAACTTTATATTATTTAGATAAGGTGTAACAGTATCTTCCATCTCAATGTCTTTGTCCTACTGTCTGGGACGTTTGCTGGATTTGATATTACAGTGTGTCTGGATTTTTAAAAAATTTGACAATTTTTGGATTTTGAAGGGTTTTTTGGTCTTTCTAGTTTTTTCGTAGCATCCTCTTCTTGGTTTATGGTTGCATTATCTTCTCAAAACTCTGTGAATACCAACTAGAAGTACTTTTGTTCTCTTTTTCTCTCTTCCTCCCTTCCTGAGTTACTCCTGTTTCGTTTTCAGTCATTCTTGTCTACTGTCTTTATTTTGCACGTTTCAGCTTTTCTCAGATGCCATCATTGAGGCATTGTGGCATTAAAAATCTGACTGGGAGCCCTGTATATGTGGGTGAAACTTGGTGAAGGGGAAGGAATCAATTATAGAGAGAAGGTAGAAAGCCAAGGATTATGCTCTGGGACTCCTAAATGCCAGAGTGTTGAGGGATTTGCTTGAGGGTGCTAATTCTGCACCGACTGCCCTACTTCTTCACAGATAATTTATTCAACATATCCAGAGGATACCCCTTTTTTTTTTCTTCTGTGGGATAAATATCTCACTTTAGTGTTCTGCATGGGGGTAGATGAGAGGAAGAGTGTTGACTGTTGCATCTCTAGACTTTCAGTTCTCTTTTCAAGCCTGTTCTTGGAATCTGTCCTCCATCATACCTGGTGTCTCTGAGTCCTCCAAAGCAAATCTGTTCTTTTATTGATTGCAGTTCACTTCATTAGGATTTTTGGTTATGGTTTTCTCTGTCATTCTCCGTAAGTCTTCAGACTCATCCATCTGTTTTTGTCTTACAGAAATTTTATGAGATCTCGTGCTCACTGGTGACTATGTTCTCATCCCCTTTGTTGTTGTGGGTTTATATGTATTCTTTTAGTATCAGTGTGATGATGTCTCCAAAGGGAGAGGAGATAAATGCAGATGCCATACTGAGATGTAGGCCACTGCTGTACTTTTAGCTAAGACATTTTCTGGTCTCTAAGTTCAGAAGGACCAGAGGCTACCAATATCCTAGCAAGCTGAATATAAAACAAGAATGAATAGATACATAGGTTTCATATGGCATCAGGCTTCCAAGTATTGCCCTAGAAGAGGACGATATAATTTTTGATTGAGAGAGATAAGAGATTTGTTGAATGTGAAAGGTGGAGGATTGTGATTTAGAAATTTGCAGTCATGAATTCTATCCAGTTGATGCATTCCGAAAAGCAGTAGCTAACACTTGTGATGTACGCTGTACAGCAAAAATAGGCAGTGATAGGTGGAGTGCTGTTTTTAATAACAGAATAACAGATTCAGGTGTTTTTAATAGGTTGGTGAAGCCTAGAGAATACCCTAAGCTATACTTGACTAAGACTTTGAAATGTTAAGAAACATCACAGTTGCCTAAAAAAAAGAGAATGAGGGACTCAAAAATGTACACAACTGACATAAGTGGATTTTCTAATGACCCTTTCAACGTGAAATACCCCCATATTGAAATAAAATGGTTTCTTCTAGAATGTAGGCTGCTACAGTTTACAAAAGGCAGACGATTTTGGTTTCATTTTGTCAGGGCGTATTCCAGAAGAATAGGCTGGTACTTCTGCAGTTTTTCTTAACTGTATTCTCACTTTCTTCAGGACATTTACTAAAGCCATATATCATCTTCCGATTGTCTACTTTATGATAGCGCTCTACTAAATACTTTACATATATTACAAAGTACCTAGTATAACATATGCCTTTCCGACATATCTTAATAATTATTCATAAAATATTAATGCCATATATTTATTTATTCATAGAATTCACTGTAAATCCAATTACCAATCTCATTCTTTCAGATGCACCACTTAAATCCAGCGATCAGACTCTTGAGATAGCAATATCTAGTCGTCTGTACGAAATGAAGGTTTATAAGGTACAAGCAGATTTTGTCAAACGTCTGTTCCTAAGAGGCTTCAGATGTGTACAGAATTTTTACACAGACTTTTATGCACTGTATCATTTTCAAAATAGGGGATAACATTTTAGCATTATAGTTGTAGGAATTATAAGATTTAATTTTAAGCAGGAACTGTATTCAATATCCTGTGATAAGCCATAATGGAAAAGAATAGGAAAAAGAACGTGTGTATATAGATACATAACTGAATCACTTCGCTGTACACCTGAAACTAACACAACATTGTAAATCAACTAGACTTGAATAAATTCTAAAAAATATTTAATTTTAAAAATTAAGTATACATAGATACCAAGAAAAACAAATTATTCTTAAAGCAGCGTTTCCTTTTCATCTTTCAGCGCTCACACTGAATTAATAGGCATGGTTTTCACGTGAGGTATGTTTATAGCCGGTTTGGCCATGTGGTCCCCAGGCAAACCTTCTGGAAACAGTGAAAACCACACCCAGATATGTTTAGATTTAGAATCTCCCCTGTCCCTTGCAAAATAAATGTAACTTTACTTGTTTTGTAGTGGGGGAAAAAGAAGCCCAGAGAAGTCAGGCACTTTGCCAGGGACATCATTGCTAGTTCAGTGATGGAGTTAGAATTCACATCAGTGTTAGTTCAGGTTGGAGTCAGGGTTCAAACCCAGATATGGGACGACCGAACCTAGTTCCTTTCACTCTCCTGCCTGGATTCTCCAGAAAAGAGGCTGTCTGAAGCCATCTCCCTCCTCGAGAGGCCCCTCACTTGATTTAACAAAAGAAAGGTAAGAAAAAAAAATCTATTTTTATGATTAAACCTCCAAAGGTATTCTTTTTATGTCTAGCTGGTGGGTCAGACAGTGCACTTCAACCTTAGCTTCCTTTCCTGTAGAGTCCAGGCTACATAAGAAAGACAAGGCAATGAAGCCCCGGTGATGTTCAGAAGAAATTCTTTATCAAAATATGAAACCTGCATGTCAGCATAATATTTTCAAAGTCATCTAATTTGAGCAGAAGCAAAGACAGGATATAATTATTCACCATCAGCTCAGCTGAAAGGGTGGCCATGTCCTTTTGAAATTTGAGTCTGAAAACCCAAGGTTTGAGCTGTCAGGGCCCATCCTTAACTCTGCTGCCGAGATGTTCTTCCATTTCACTTCTGTGAGCATCACTCTGTTTCTCTGATCTCTGGTTTTCTTTCTTCCTGTACATCTTTGACAGCGTGAAAGTCTGTGCACACCAATCCAGGCAGAGTATCCCAATTCTGTCTCAGCAACACCTGGGTCTCCCAGTGACACTGTTAATGGCACTTATGGTCTGTCATCATATTGTCCACATGGTCCTCAGTCTCTTTGGCCAGAGTATAACATTGTGACATGTTTCTCATGCTGGGGTGTTAGATCCATCCTCCCATTAGGGAACACTGGCCTCTTTCCTCCTCTGCTTTTAAGCTACACCTTAACGTAGAATTATTTCTTAAAATACCTTAATTTCTACAGTGTTTCTCTTGTCATTCAGTTTTGGCCCCTGGAAGGCCAGTTCCTGGTCTTGAAAGAAAATTTCTTATATTTAGATTAAGTAGGTATGTGTCTGTGTAACGAACAATTTAAATCAGAGTGAAGGGCCTAAAGTTGTACTTGACACAGAATTAAGCCCTCAACAAATGTTAGTTTGCTTATTTTCTACCACGTTCAAATACTGTGTTGGGTGTGTGTGTGTGTCATTATTGTTGTTTTTTAAACATGTTCAGAACTCAGATTGAATTCTATAATGATGTATTCTTTACCTTACATATATATGTGTGTGTATGTATGTGTATATGTTATATAGAAACTGAATTTATCTCGTTTATAATAGACTACTTAGTAAATCCTCTTCAGTGGGGCTGATTTGAGTCTCAAGTTTTTCCTCACAGAGCTGTGAGTGACAATCCTTATTAAACACAGTTAAGCCAGTTCATCTCCTCTTCAGAGGTGCCTTGCCCCTCTGTAGTAGCACCGATGATGGTCTGACCTGGAATTTCTGTTTCATGCTTCACAGCTCTTAAACTAATTCTGAATGTTAGATTTTCCTTACATATTTGACCAATTTAATCTGAGCAGTGTTTTTTTTTTCTCCCATGAATATCTATAAACTTCTAATATTAAGTGAGTTACCATATGTAAAATACCTGAGAGAGCTCCTGGCATCTCCTAAGAACCTCACGAGTGTTTGGACTTTGACGTCAGACCGTTGCATTCAGATTCCAGCTCAGCCTCTTCGTAGCGATGCCATCTTGGCAGGTTCTGGTGCCTCAGTTGCTGTTTCTATAAAATGGAGAGAACAATAGGACCACCTCGTAGGTATTGTGAGATTAAATGCGATGAAGTATGTAAAATGATTGAAGTCTCGCCCAGCACATGAAAAGCACCATATGTTAGCTATATTTGATCAGCAGTTCTAGAATTACTACTATTACCAAAAACGTAGCATTTGTCTGTGGAGTCAGAGTACTGCTCCCCTCCCTGGTCTCTCCTCTCCGCCCTTACCTCTGCACTCCCCTACTGAAGGTGTGCTACCCTGACTCAGGCTGGCTCAGGAAATACTTCCCGGCTCCACATTCTTGGCCTGGCCTGGCCGACCATATTTCATGTCGTAGACCATCTCTTTGTCTTCACTTCTTCTCTGCCAACTCCAAAGACATCACTTTCTGAACTTTTTCTTGTTTCCCAGAGAAGTTTCCCTTTGCCTCAGGTATCATGACATCAGATCGGTTCATATACTTCCTTGTGTGATGCTGGCTCCTAAACTCTGTCCTGGGGGACCCTGGACCCCTCGCTGGTGCTGATGGGAGTTGGGGAAGGGGGTTGGGGACTGATGGATGATACACTTTGCAGAATGCGGCTGCGGCTTTACTGCTGAACTGTGCGGGCCACCTCTTTTTTTCTTTTTGCGGTACGCGGGCCTCTCACTGTTGTGGCCTCTCCCGTTGCGGAGCACAGGCTCCGGACGCGCAGGCTCAGCGGCCATGGCTCACGGGCCCAGCCGCTCCGCGGCATGTGGGATCTTCCCGGACCGGGGCACGAACCCGTGTCCCCTGCATCGGCAGGCGGACTCTCAACCACTGCGCCACCAGGGAAGCCCTAGGGCCGCCTCTCTTGAACTCAGTGTTTTTATCTTTTGTTTTCACCTTGCTTTTTTCTACTCTGATTAGCATTCTTTGCAGGCTGTTGCTGTTCAAGAAGGCGGGGGGTGGATGTTTTGAACTCTGTTTTGCAGGAAGGCTTACCGACTAATTGGAGTCTAGGCTGAAGATGGCTTCCTCACTGTAAAGCATAAGAAACTTTCCCTGTAACAAACACTTTTCAGAACCTCTTGGCATGGCTCTTAGGTCACCTCGTGCACAATATGATATTCGCTACCCTTTCGAGTGTTGTCACAATCCTCACAACGGTCCTGTGAAGTATTATGACTACTTAATGGATCAAAGATGGAGGGTAAGTACTCCATGTGGTCCGTGTGGTCCCCATTGTATACCAGCTGCCTGAGGACACTTCTCAGGGCCCCTTTACCGGAGTCTGAAATAGCGTTTCCATGACCCCTTATAAACTAACTAGATGGTCAGAATGCTGACCTTCTGGGAGAATGACCCTGCAATCAGCAGCTTGGCAAGAGGTCCTGGAGCACAGTCATTTAAACACTTGCACTTACAGGGAGTTGCTAAAGCAAGTGATTTTCATATCTGTCTTGTTCTCACAGTTACAGAAGAGTTGGAAAATAAATGAGAGGTGTTTTTTTTCTTTTTTTTACCTTCCAGAGAGCAAGCAAGCTTAGAGTCCCAGAAGTTGGACATTTCTTGCCCTCTCGGGGAAATGACCAGATCATTGTTTTTGAAAATCTAGACTCCCTGAGGAAATGGATCCTCTAAAAGGGAGGAGGTCTTCCAGGACTGGAGGAAAGAGACGAATTGTCCTGGAAAGGAGAGAGATGGATTTTCTCACTCCCATCCCAAGGTGGCTGTACCTCAGATGGAGACGACAGCATGAGTGCCTGAAAAATTTGTACCCTAGGCCCCAACCCTGAAAAAAGAACCTGAGCCTGGGCTTGCCAAGAGGCAGGGGAAACACTTGACTTCAGATGACCTGTGTGTGTGTGTGTGTGTGTGTGTGTGTGTGTGTCTCGGGTAATGAGCGTCTTACAGTCAGTCCTGATAGTCTGAAAACGTTCAGGATTTCCCCAGTGTTCAGGATTGGAGACACCCTCTGGATTAGTAAATAACCGCTTAGAGAAAGGGAAGGCCTCCCTAAATACGTCTGAGGTTCAGTTTGTCAACCCTGATCAGTGAGGGTCTTGGTTCCAGAGTAGAATTGATTTAGAACAAGTAAAGGAAGGTGACATTTCTTGCTTCTAAGTGTCAAGCATATGCATACCTATTAGACATCTAACAGTAAAATCTGGCCACTCTTATTTGATTTTGTTATTCCTTACATATTCAAACTTAGTTCTGGAATAGAGGATATTATAAAGGAAAGTAGGAGGAAAAAAGGAAGGGAGAGAGAAGAGAGTGCGTCTCAGAAGGATAGGTAAGGGAGTAAGAGCAAGACTGGTTCAGACTATGAGTTTTGGGTGGACCTGTGTAGTGGTGTGGCAGTGAGTTGTGCGTGGGGGAGGGAGTTAGAGGTATTACGGTGGGTGGGAGAAGAGAGAGGAAAGGCAATGGGCTTGGCACCATCTTCCAATGCTGGAGGTGGTGGAGAATTCCCATGGTTGTTCACCGCCAGAATTTCTAGGTTGCTAGTGGTCCTTTTGTTGAGGGACAGGACAGCTATGCACGCTCATTGGCCGGCAGTGCTGTGCTGCAGCTTCCCTAAGGCTTCTAGGCTCTTGATGGATAAGAAGGAGGATGCCAAAGGTAACATCTTGTTGAGAAGTTGAGTAGATCTGTTCTGGGGTGCCTGCCTCATTCACTCTTTCTTCTTTTGGAGCTTCCCCCCATCACACTGTTTGCTGAACGGATGGGCCATGGACTGCATGCTATAGCTGCCTCTCCTGGTTCCCACTCCTGCCACAACCTATTGTACCAGAGATAAACGCGAGTTGACAGACACAAACCATATTCTCTGTCTTGCTAGTCTAGTGTCAAAGACAGAATGTGTACTCAGAGGATGGTACATGTGTGAATGCAGAAATCCCATAGCAATAGGGCTGGGATGGGGCACATTTTCAGCTACGTGCCATATAGGTGGAGGAAGCTGGTCCTCAAGGGGATGCAGGTGAGGGAGGGAGACAGGTGGAGAGAAGTGGGGAAGAGAGGCTCGTTGGCTTTGGGTGGAGAGACTGAGAAGGAGGGTAGCTGCCGAGGTCATGGACAGCTGAGTTCCTGGGTCATCCAAAGACCTGTCCTTGGGCTTTCCCCATATCCTTCCAATTGTCCTCCCTTATTTGAGCTATTCTGAGTGGGCATCTGTTGCTTGCAGTCTATGGGGGTTGACAAAAAAGTTCGTTCGGGTCTTTCCATAAGATGGTATGGAAAGACCCGAATGAACTTTTTGGCCAACCCGATACAAACTCTGATGAAGAAGAAAAGCTATCATTTAAAGAGTGGGCTTCCTCAACAGTAGACTTACTGAAAACGGCTGGCTCTGTCCTTCGCTTCTGTAGATACAGAGAGAAATCACACTTGTGAGGAGACATTCTGATACTAGGGAAAATATATATTTATTAAGCCACACTTTGATGTTGGTCACTGTGATAGATGGTTTACAGATCTCTTTCATTTAGTCCTTACAGTAACCCTGCAAGATACATAGTTATTATCCCCATTTTACAGATGAAGACCCAGAGACCCAGAAATGTTAAGTCATCTTTCACTTTCCACTAAAGACCCAGGAACCAAAATCGTATCTTTGTTTTCACTCTACCACACTCTGTCATCTGACTTCATTTAAACTGGAATATTGTCGGTTTTCTCTCCCCATGGTACTGCTTTAAAATTTCACACAGTTTGCTAGCCTTGATGAGTATTTAGGGCTATCTTTTACCTTAGAAATGTTGTTCGTGATTCTCTGGGAACTTATGAAGAATGTTTATCTGCACTTCTAATCTGGGACCCTCAGACTCTGAAGTGGTTGTGAAACTGTTGAGAAAGTATTGTTGACACCGAGGAGATTCAGAGGACGCCGAAGGCATCTGAGTGAATTCGGGGAGAATGCAGGTTAATTATTCTGAAGGGTCCGGAATTCCTACTGGAGGATTATTAGCTGAATAAGTCTCAGGAGCCGCTTGGTTCGCCATGATTATATAACTTAAGAAGTTACTGGAAGAGTGTAAGACATTACTTACGAGACTTAGAATTTAGAGGGGAAAAAACTATCTTGGAATCTAACCCGAGGACATGCTGAATGGATTCCAGGCACACCATACTGTTTTTTTTACTGATTGATGTTCTGTTTAGTTAAATCCTGCTGTTCTGCAGTTTCAGTGCCATCCTGTAACTTCATAGAAATTCCCGGAGGGAAAATTAGCATCTGTCCCTTATTCTCCATCACCTTAATGAATTATTACTGAGGACAGTTAGAGATGTTTTAGAAAATTATGAGATGCTTAAATCCATCCGTCAATCAGAACTTTCTCCAGTTCTTAATATTTTAGGATATTTTAAAGGAATTTTCAGATGGGGCTTAAATTAGTTGGGATAAAATTACAGTACTTAAAGAAATCTGTGTTGAATATGCTCTTATTCCCTGAAGGATGCTCAATATCTGGGCATTTAGAAATATATTTTGCAAGGAAAGAACTTTGATAAGAACTTCTTCACTTTGATGCAAACTCTAAACCTAAAGCCTGATTCCTGTGAGTTTTGATCACAAAGCATGAGTGGGGAGAGCTGCTCAGTAAATAGAGCTGTAAGTGATCCTATTAAGGAATGCTCGTGAAACATAGGTTTTCAGTTTATTATAAATTGCCCAGCGGTTTTTCAGCTGGAATCCCCCGAGAGAGATCCGCTTTCCCATCAGATTTGCATTAAGATCTCTTTGCCTGAACCCCCCGTCTGTTACTCCGCTCTTGGAATGTCTTGAGAATCAATCATCCCACTTTATTTGCCTGAATGTCATGCGACTGTAAAAACACATGGCCGAAGGTTTGTGATCAGTTAGCCATGACAAGCGCTCCTTGTATGTGTTTTCATATAGATGTGGCTTTCAGTTACTGAAGCAAAACACGCTGGGGTCTCACCTCAGTGGGAGATGTGAGGATTAAGAGTTGGCATGATGTGTAATAGCTGCAGACTCTGTTGTATAATGATTATTTTGTGCAAATTGCTTCTAGGGTCAGAATCACTCCCATGACATGCTGTATGTAGTACTAAGCTCTGAGAGCTAATGCCATGTAAGAACAGCCCCAGACTGGTAACTGAATGTGCTGGTCTCTTATTCTTGACACTCTTCTGACTCTTCTTCATCGGGATATAATTAAGCAGAAGTGGGAACTCTGAAAAAGATCCAAACATTTCCATGAAATATTTAAAAATTGCAACGGGCCTTCCTTTTGCAAGATTCCCAAAACTCTTTGGCTTCTGAGACTGAAGGCCAAGAATTTTATCCATTTTCCTTTTCCTGCTTTCATAACTAAAATTGATTCAAGCATTTGCCAAGTATAATTCAGACTTTCTGGTTACAGGCCAAGTTTTCACACTAAGCGTTATGAATTTGCAATGAATTCATAACATTTAGTATTCATGGTAATAACACTGATCATTATGAAAAGGTTTAATATTCATGAGGGTTACACTGCTATTTTCTCAGGTGCCATGATGATTTTTAATAATATTTCAGCTTTTCTTCACGGGCAGTTGGCATAATAGAGTGTGATCCTAGAGTTTTGGTTAAAGGATATTAGAGGAACGAAAGCAGGGCATTCATAGAAATTTTAAAACTTGATCTTCCATGAGAGCGTTTGATCAGTATTATTCTGTATTATTAAAACAAGCTGTCTCCGTTAAACAGTTCTGAAAAGTCAAACAGATCTCTCCATTGAGTATGCAAGCTGATGACGGGTTAGTTCACAGTTTAAAAGGGGAGAGAAAATGAAAATATCTGCAAGTTCATCTATCTGGGAAAAAGCACTTCTCGTATTGGTGTCATCCTTGGCCTTTGTGTCCTTAAGTTTGCTTTTTCACCAGTGCATACACTTTGGAGTATTTTTTTTTTTTTTTCCAGTACGCCATCTGTTTCTTTGCAACTGGGGATGGTTGAATAATTTCCTGAGGAATTGCTGACAAGATGGGGCCCAGGAACAGTAATCTAGCAGGACCAGATTTCTCATTAAAATCGCTAAACTCAGCTGTGTTATAGCAAGCTCTTGATTTAAGGTGTTCGCCTGGGGTCAAGCGAAGGACAGTGGCCAGCAGCTACCTATTTTTTTTTTTTTCTAAAAATAAGACAGTAAAATCCATGTATACCTGCTGTAAACAGTCCATTTAAGGTGGGAAAGTGTCACTTGTCCCAGAGGGATTTTTTTTTTGGCTGCCTCCATGATAGTGACCATTCTCATTCGCCTTCACAAAGCTCTGGCTCTCCCCCACCGAGGTGACTGAGTTGGGGGCAGCGGGGGGACCTCCCACATCACACCTATTTTACCTTAGACCACTGCCCTTTGCTTCCCTAGTACGCCGATGCACTGGGCTGTATATTTGCTTTCCTGATTTTTCCTTGATTCTTGTAGCAGGGCCTGAGCTGCTTCCCCAGTTGCTCTGGGACGTGTGCTCAGTGGAGCAGGGGGCATCTGGAATCAGCAAGAGTCCCAGACGGGGTAGACTGGGGTATGAACTTTACCTATCACGCCCCAACCAGCCCTATGACTTAGGCGTTATTATTTTTCTCATTTTACTGATGGGGAAAGTGAGTCGCAGAGCATCTACTCACTTTCCCCAAATCACACAGCCAGTAAGTCATGGACCAGGGATTTGTAGTTTTGCCAGTTTTCTTTACCCCCAGCAGAGCATGCAGTCTCATAGTCCCCTGTCCCTAGAGTGACAGGTCCCAAAATGTAGTCAGCCGATCACCAAGGTCCAATGCAGCAGAACTGTTAAGAAGAAAATCCCTGTTCCCCACCTCAGACTTACTGCATCGGGATCTCTGGGTCGGTGGGCGCCTGGAGTTTTTAACAAGCTCCCCTGGTAATTCTGATACATACTAAAAGATGAGAACCGCTGTCCTACAGCATAATAAATGTTATTTAATTAATTGGCTCATTAAATATTGAACAGTTAAAGTCATTATAAAGCTAAGAGTAGAGTTGGGTGAAATTAAAAGTAAAACTCTAAAGCTGTGGCGAAGGTGGAGGTGGGGTAGAGGCCTGACGAAAAGAGTAGGCAGGGACCCTCCCTTGTGGAATAGATCACAGCAAGGTTTCGGTATCAGATTTTGGTACGGTAGCAACGATGGCCTGAAATCGAATGAGTCCTGTTCGACCCCCTTGTTTCTCATTTCGGCTGACCAGGTTGAAGGTGGCCCCAGCATTCTGTCTGCCTTTTCGCTGCAGCCTCTTCTCTGGAAAAACCAGGAGATGCGGCAGCTCTGCACTTGTATGTACAGTGCTCAGAATACAAGGGTTGAAAATAAGGAATTTCAATTAAATGTTCAGCATGTCGTATTTCTCCTCCCTTTCTCTGTAAAAATTTGTCTACATTTGGAGTGAAATCTCTCAAGATATATTATACACTTATTTTTCCTCTCAGCTGTCTTTGAAATAAAAAGGGGGCTATTTAGTTTTTAAATTGTCTAACATCCCGGATTGAACTTGGGCAGGTTTGTAGAAGAGAACTGCTGTTGAACTCATCAGTTTCTAACAACAGATTTAAACTGGCTTGAAAAAGAAAGAGGAGGGATATTTACTCTAAGGTTCCAGCAGTGTCTCAGGGCACCCAAAGGCAGGAGTGCTGACAGGCCTTAGGATGCAATTAGAAATAAGAACTGTAGTTCTCAGAGCTTTCTCCCTGTCTCCACGCTCTATCCCTCTGCATCCCTCTTCTGTCTCTTAGGCTGTACCATCTGACAGTCCCACCTCAGATGCTCACCTTATATCTCCTCTATTCCTCTGTTCAAAAGAGGTCAGACTGTTGCTTAGATCACGCTCCCAGTTCCCGGGGTAAATATCTAATCCGTCTAGCTTGAGAAAAATCCCATGGCCAAGCAGGTATGTTGTAGGGTTAAGGGGATGGAGGCTGTGGAGAGGGACATCTTCCCTGTCCCTCTTTGCTGTCCCTAGTAAAGAGGGACAGGGAAGATGTTTCAAAAGTTCAGGGCTTCCCTGGTGGCGCAGTGGTTGAGAGTCCGCGTGCCAATGCAGGGGACATGGGTTCGTGCCCTGGTCCGGGAAGATCCCACATGCTGCGGGGCTGCTGGGCCCGTGAGCCATGGCCGCGGACCCTGCGCGTCCGGAGCCTGTGCTCCGCAATGGGAGAGGCCACAACAGTGAGAGGCCCGTGTACTGCAAAAAAAAAAAAAAAAAAAAAAAAAAATTCATTCTTTCAGAAATGAACTGAATGCACTTTGTCAGTGCCTCAAATCTTGCTTTCTCTTTAGGTGGAAGAGGCATGAGGGATAGCAGTGGGGCAAGGAGTACAGGAAACACAGTTTTGCAGAGAAAAAACAGAATGGAATGGGCCCTCCAAAATTTGGTAGCAGTTCTCTTTCTCGCCACTAAGGTATCCTCTCCCAAGATTAAACCATCCTGGATAAGGAACAAAAGAAACAAAAGTCATGGTTAGCTGTGAGGTTTGTATTTATATGTAATGCATCCTGCAATTAAATCTTAATGACACAATATTATGTGCATAACTTTTTATGCATGACTTAATGTCATTATCTTGAAATAATATTCATGAAGAGTATGGAAAGAGTAGTAATGTTTCCAATTTGACATTGAATCGGGCAGTGAAAGTCCACGCCTGTTTCATCTATCATGACATCTGGCCTAGGGCTCTGTATGAAGTATTTGTTTAACAGAGAAGAAATAAAATCTGATGGCCAGTTCTCTCCGACATTTCCATAAATCTTAGTGGGCAGTTTTCTTTATAGAGTAGAGATAAAAATTAATGTTGTACCATTCTGACAATCCCAGCTGCTGGTCTCAAACTACCAGGACTTCTCTGGTGTCCATCCCTCAATCAGAGGGAGAGGAGGAGTGTATTTTGAGATAGCTTTGATGTCTTCATTCAGGAAGTATTTATTGCATATGTCACAGGTTAAATACTGGTGACCTGTAGGCTGGACTTGTCCTGCAAGTGTGCATCTGTGTGGGAGTGGGGGGATGGGGAGCGTATTTATATCTATATGGAGAGGGTTGGAAGATGTTTAGTTAGTTGCTAACATTTAAAGGTTAGGAGATTTCACATAAAAATCCAGATTGCCAGCTTTGCTTGAAAAATCAGGAGATGTGTCGGTACTAAGTTTACATATCTACAAGGTAATATTGGCTACAATTCTGGAGACCGTGGGAGGACCTTTAGAAGCACGTGTTCCCCAGTTTGTCACAATTCCCACCAGACCTATCAGTTGCACTTGGCCAGTTTTACCCATGCATTTGCCATGCTGGTTCCCGTGAGCATTTGCACTTTCAAACCTGTATATTTCATACTACATTAAGATAATTTGTATAAGGTTGTCTCCTAAACAAACAAACAAACTTCCCACTATAAAAAAGCTGATGGCTTGACCATGAATCTGGCATCCCATGAGGTGCAGCAACTTTCTAATATGGTTGACTGCAAAGCCGGCTTTATCCCTGTACTGCAGTGTGGATAAAAGCAAGCACTGGAGCTAACCAAGTTAACCATCCGTAGAAGGAGCTAACACGTGATTCCAGTTGCCTCAGCTCTTGGTCCTCGATCCACAGAGCTGAGTTGACTGCATTATTGAAGCTCACCGATGTGACTCTTTTCCTAGATTTATCCCGTCGACACAGGAGGTGTTTTGTCAGGAGTTGGCTCGAGCTCAAAAGGTGGTCATAAAATTCATTTTTCATTGCACCCTCTTCCTATTATTGGTATTCTCCCAAATAATTATCATGAAGTAAATCTTTCTTCCTACATATTCATAGTAGGGCAATGGAGGAAGTTTGTGGGAAGAGGTCCGTAGACAGAGAGGTGGTTGAACGTGTCAGATTTTAAGATTTACAAGCTTCAGCCACATGGTTCTCATATCTGCTCTGACTGGACCAGCAAATTGCCCATTCTCCTGAAATTTGGCAAGCGCATCAGCTTAAAATGGACCATTTTTTAGATCCCTGGATAACTTGCTCAAGCTACCCTGGGTCCCAGACTAATTTAAGCCCTCCTCCTCCGTAAAGTATTGCATGTTTTCATCAACACAGATTGAATTCACGCTGCTACACTTCCATTATACTTCTTATTCGACCAGCACTTCCCAGATTGTTATGGACTGAATTGTGTCCCCCACCCACCCCCCCTGCCCTGCTCCGCTCCAAATTCATATGTTTAAGCCTTTGCTTCCAGTATGGCTGCATTTTGACATAGGGCCTTTAGGAGGTAATTAAGATTAAGTGAGACCATAAGGGTGGTGCCCTAATCTCATAAGATTGGTGGCCTTATGAGAAAAGGAAGAGATCCGCTCCCCTCCACCTCTCTCTCTCTCTCTCTCTCTCTCTCTCTCTCTCTCTCTCTCTCTCTCTCTCTCTCTCTCTGCCATGTGAGGACACAGTGAGAAGGCAGCCATCTACAAGCTAGGAAGAGAGAACTTACCAGAAACTAACCATGCCGGCACCCTGATCTCAGACTTCTAGCTTTCAGAACTGTGAGAATATAAATTTTTGTTGGTTAAGCCACCCAGTCTATGGTGTTTTTGTTGTGGCAGCCCTAGCAGACTAAGACACATACTGTGTTCTGAAAAACATTGACTGTTAATAGGTATTCCAATAGGAGGAAGAATAGACAGTCAATTTTAGGAGGTACTAAATTAAGTTAAATAAGATTCTTTATCACATGACTTCTCAGAGCCTTTAATTGTTAATGTGCATTAAGCATTTCCAGAGGGAGGTATTTTATGCAAGATTTTCTGAACTTATTTAACTGTGGAACACTTTTCTCAAAAAATAGATTTGTAATATCTTGCGTGAAACTAATGTTCTACATGGCACAATTTAGAAAATGCATGCCTATTAATTTGACAATTATTTTAAAATTGCTTTATGATATCTCTTATTTAGTTGGATTGTGTACTTTCTATCTATTTAAATTTTCAGTCCACAAGAAATTAATCAGGACAGTGTCAAGCACTGTGCTAGTTGACTTCCCAACTCTATGTCACTTAATCAGCCTAACAACCCTGTGATCACCATTTTACAGATGTTGAGACTAAGGCTTAGTCATGGACTCAAAATAATGATTAGCAGAGGATATGAGTTGGTCTCATGTTCAAGTTTATGCTTTTGCCTTTTTTTTTCTCACTGTCCCCCCTTCCCCGAATTCCTACAGATAGAGATATTAAAACTCAGAGAGCATATAGTTATTTAAGTGATGGCCTTGGTTTCAAAGCCTGGCTTAGTTGACTCTAAAGCCTGTGCTCTTTGCACTAAAACTTATATATTCTAGGCCAGGGGATTTTCATGAGCAAAGCCATGGAGATGGAAAGGTACAGGGCACATTTAGGGGCTAACCATTTGGCTGAAACATATTCTGTGGAGGGAAGAAAGGGAAGATGGAAAGGTATGTTTGGGGTAGATTGTAAAATTTTTGAACATCATACGTATTAGATAACTTTGGCTGCGGCGACAAACGAACCCCAAATTGCAATGACTTACTGCAAGAGATGTTCACTTATTGCTCATTTTACATGAGGGCTGCAGATTGTGGTTCTGCTGGGCTCAGCTTGGTTTGACTTTTCTCATTTTGACTCGGCTCCATGTGTGTTCTCATTCCCAGAGCCAGGTTAAAGGAAGAGCCACTCTATGGGGTATGTTGTGCTCATGGTAAAGGATGCAAGCGATGCCTCTTAAACTGTTTAGAACTGACACACTGTCTCTTCTACCCACATTCCATTGATCAAAGCAAGTCACCTGACCGAGTTGAAGGTGGAGCTGTGTATTTTGCATATTCTGCTTGGTGACACTGCAGAGTCCCACGGCAAAGGGTGTGGGTAGAGAAGAAGTGAGAAATTAGAACAATAATCCACCCTATCATATATTGTAGTTTTCAGACCTCTTCAGAATTAAGCCTTCATCTTAAATCTTAACTCTGTCCCTGGTAGATAACTCTTGAGGCACTTATTGGGAAGCTGAAATAATTCTCCTTGGTCTGGAAGAGTGGGTGTGAGCTGTATGTGAGCTAGAGGGTTATGTTGTATAGACAAATTATTTCTCATCCCTTATTATAGTGGGTAGGGAAACTTCTGTGGCAGGATGGGACTCCCTGTCCCTTTATCACCTTGGATTCTCCCTATTCTCATACTGGTATGAAGGGGCTGTTTAAGCATAAAAACCTGTCAGAGTTTTGCCATGATCTGCTCTCAGTGTTAGAGAGGAATTAGGTTATCTCATAGGAAGGACGATCTAAAGAATGTGCATGTCCAGCCTCACCTTACCAGGAAGGGTAGAACAGGAATCTGCCTCTCTGGGCTTGGACAGGATAGCAGCAAAATGAACCAGGACTTTGGGTTTAAAGCTGGGAGTTTGCAAAGGAGGGAGAGAGATCAAGAGAGGAGACTTCTGGATACCCACGTGAGACAGACATAATAAGAACAGAAAATAAAACGATTTACATCATCCTATGGATTCCGAGTTTATTTACAAATCATCCAAGAATAGGATGGTTTCTTTCAGTGTTGCATGCCCTTTAAGACATCGTGCTTGAAAACGTCAGGATTGTGATATCTAGATTTTAGACCATGGACTCCAGGGGTGAGGAAGGAGACAAAGGGGAAAGGTGCTGAGGCACTGTGTTTTAGAGTGTGCAAGGTGGTGAACATCTGCAGGTCAGTTTGGACCCATGATTGGGAACTTCTGGAACAGGCAGTCTCCTAGGGAAGGGACTGCTTTTAAAGTCTTGGCCGCAGAATCTTAGCCTTTTGGTGCCGATCCATTCCATACTTCCCCACATTTCCACAGAGTCTAGAAGAACTGAGGTTTAAACAGCCTTTTGTGTGTTAGTGTCTTCTGTTGCCTGGGTCACTGGGGACTCTTTACCATTGTTAGTTAAAAGCTTGATAACTGTGTTCTGTTACAATATAATTAAATATTTGATTAATTGCTTCAGCTTTATTCCATAGAGTGTGCAGTTTTCCTGAATCAAAGAGTTTGTCTCAGCACCATGTCAAAAACAACACGAAGATTTAAGGCTCATCCAACCATCAACTCACAGCTAATGCAGGCACCCTGACTCTTGAGGCTGCTGAATGTTGGGATTAAAAAAACATTTTAAAAGGGGGGGCCTGCTGATGCTACCGAGCAGGAATGATCATTAAATGTGTTAAATATAGAAGAATACCAGGTTACATTTTTATATCTGTAGTGCGTGCTCTGGCTCCTGTGTTTGGTTGTCCCTATTAATGGAGGAAAATAGGTTTCACCTGTACGAGAGAGGTCAAGGCGTTGAACGAACTTGGATGTGGAGAAAGTCTTTTCTCAGTCGCCAGACATTCACTGGTTAATCACTTTTTGTGTACCAGACATATAACAGAGTTAAGACTGTTTTCGAGGTGCTCATGTTCTGCTAGAGGTTATAGACCTTTGTAAAGTACTTCCCAATATAGGTAAATACTAATAAAGGCAAAAATAGAGGCAGTATGGTTAATGTGGTAGTGTTACCAAACCAAATCTGGATCCACTCACCCGTGTGCACTAAAGCCAAGCTACTGACACCAGGTTGTGGGTGAAGGAAAGTACAGCATTTATTGCAGGTGCCAAGCAAGGAGAACGGGCAGCTCATGCTCAAAAGACTCAAACTCTCTGATGGCTTTCAGGGGAGGGGTTTTAAAGGCGGTGCGAGGCAGGGTGCTGCAGGGTGCGTGATCAGCTCACATACAGTTCTCAGATTGGTTGGCATCAAGGTGAAGTTTCAAGCATCGTCAAACTTCTGGTTTCAACCAGCCTAGGGTCTACATGCTTGTGGTCAGCAGTTTTCATCTGGAGGGGGTCTGCTTTCTGTAAAAATAAGTTAGGAATGTGTGTCAGGCCTTTATCTTTCAGGGAACTGTGAATTCGGTGATTCTGCTGTGTGGCAAATTTATAGTCTAAATTGTTCTGGTTTCCCAGCCCAACAGCTATTCTTTGTTTCTATATTTTCACATTCCTAATTGTTAATTCTTGAGTCAGGCTTTTTGAGACTCAGGGGAGGCCTGGGAGACTAAAGCGAAAGACTTCTACTTCAAAGGACCGGGAGACAGGGGTTTGTATACGGTTTCAGTAGGGCAAAGCAGAGTGGAAAGGGAAGGAGGTCAGAAAAGATACTGAAATGATTGAGTTTTTAAGAAGGATCTCTAAAGGAAATCTAAATGAATGGGGTGAGAGAAAGGAAAGATGTGTGCATACCTCAGTGTCAAATTTAAATGCATGTCATTGTGACTGGCTTCAGCATTAGGACTGAGGGAAAGCACCACCTAAGAGAAGACCTGGGTTGGAGTAACCACTTTGCTGCAGTTTCTGCTCTGTGTGATCTTCCATATCTTCATGCATAAAACTACGACAGGGATGAATACTGTAAGTCATGCTTTCTTATGTAGTGTGGATTTGCTTCCAGGAAGCAGCTGCTCAACCGAGGATGACATTTCCCCTCCCTTGGCATCTTAGCCAAGGCCACGTGACTAGTTCTGGCCAATGGAATGTGAATAGAATTGATGTGTGTCAGTTCTGAAGAAATGGAATGTCTGATGTACCTTCCCAGGCTCTTTCCTCTTCCTGTGCTGGTGTTGATGATGGTGACATCACAGGGGCATCTCTGAGAGCTGTTCGGTTTGCATTAGACTCAACATCAGCAAAAAATAAATCGTTTTGAGTTACTGAACTTTTGGAGTTGTGAATTGCAGCAATTAGCCTACTGTGAGTAGTACAAAAATGCAAATAGCCACTCTACCTTTCACATGGTTGTTGAGAGTCTCAAACCCGATAGTAGATGTGAAAGACGTTGTAAAATTTTAAGTACTAGAGAAACATTAAGGATTGTTATTGGAAAGAAAGTAAAAACATACCTATTGAAAATTAGATAGTGAATTGTATAAGAAATGCAATTAACTCAGTTTTGAGCATGTTTAAAATGATGACTGTTTTAGTGTTATATGCCACATTAGAACATCTTTAAATCTCAGCTGTAGGCCTTTTGAGTGATACCCAGTGCTGTAAAGTAACAGTTTAATTAAATGCTCTGAACATAAAATTGAGGTTTGTCATTATGACATGTGATCTGTATTCTTTTGTTTGGTTTTGAACAAAATGTGAGTTGACTGTCTCAGGGGAGATAGAACTTGAGTTGGCAATAATTAAGAGCAGGATTTAGAGGGGAAGCATGATGAATTGGTCAGGAGTATTTCAGGTACAAATGATAGAAATTTAACTTGAAGCAGCTTAAGCCAAAGGGGAAATTTATTGATAGGAAAATAACTGCAGGATGGGAAGGGTGCCGCTGAGCTTCAGGGAGGTTCTTTCTCTGCTGCTCCACGTCTGCTTTTCTGTGCGTGCTCCTTCCTAATCCTACTGGGCACTGCTTTTTCTTTTCATGGCTTCCAGCAGCTCCCTGGTTCCCAAACTGTTTTCTCCCAAGTCCTAACATTCCAGGGAAGGGTTTTACTGGGTTGTTTGAGTTATGTGTTGGTGGCGGTGAAGTCACTAACAGGCAGCTTCTGGTCATGTGCAGGAAGCAAGAATTTATTAGAAAGGAATCCTATATGCATATGTAGCAGCTAAGAGAATTTTTAATACAAAGTTACTGATTAAAATAATCACTGTAAAGATGCTATTCTAGACTCTTAGGAAATATAGTGATGAACAGACATGTACACTGGTCTCTGGGAATTTACAGTCTAATGTGGACGTAAGACTAACGGTTTGAAAAATTTTTTTGAGTTTTTAATGTCATTTGAGTTGCACAAGGCAGATTTTTATTTGCCTTTCTTTAACATATGTGATTTCTCCTATGACAAAAAGTCTTGAGTCTTAGACAGCAGGCAAACTTGTGGCTCATATATTTTGAGAGTCTCACCAACTTCAAGATTCTAAAAAATGTTTCCCAGTTTAGTAATCTCATATTACTAATTTTAGCTACACTTTGTAAAAATCTATATGTGAGGTTTCTTTTTAAGTTGTTTTATTTATTTTTTTTCATCTCCACTTCTGAGATCACAAAAAGGAAACCTGTGTCATGGCAACAGAAACTTATCACAAAAGAATAATGTTTAATCTACATTAAAATGTTGATACAGATTTAACTGAATTTTTCTAAAAGGATTCTAAAGTCAACATTCGTGTGGCCAGAATTTGAGTGCATTTTCCTATATTCTGAACCCCCTGATTAATGAATCTTGAATCTTGTCCTTTGTTGTTTTACTCTCACCATTTATTATTACTCTTATCAAAAATGTAAGACCACCTAGACTTGGGGTGAGAAGAAAAGGGATTGTGTTTAAGAAAGGAAAGACTTAAAAGGACTTGCTTTCAAGGAACACTGAAGAGAGCATCTCAGGTGATGACTGTGGGTAAGCTTAGATTCAGTCTGTTTAGGGCATAAACACAAACTCTTCTCAAGAATTCTTTGCATAAATTGGCAATGATGCTGAATTCCAGGATGATCTCTTACTCATCCCAAGTCTAAGTGCTATTTTTTTTTCCAGCAAAGTTACCAATAGAAAGGAATTACCAATGTAAGGTATAAGACAAGAATATATTGAACTTACTTCTTCTGTCTCTGGACACCCAACCTTCACACTCTGGGGCTTCCCAGATATGTAATTAGGACTTGTGGGATGTGATTTGAGAGTCATCAAAGAGACTTCCTGTCCTCAGTATGTCCCATGCCTTGTTATGCCCAGAGTCTTCACCATGGAACTCATTCTAGTTGGTTACATCACTGTCCGGCTGGGACTCTTCCTTAAACCTGGGAGGCCAGTGGGGTTGAGCAAATCTAGAAAGGCATATAAATTGAGTCCAATACTGCATATTTATAATTTGTGCTGTTCTACAAAATGTGACGTATGTCCTACAAAAATCTTCTAAAAAAATGGAATAATACTGTGCTTACTTGTTTGTATTTTTTATTAGAAAATATTATAATTACAGTATAGTCTACTATTTTAATAACTCTCCTATTGTTGAAGATTTAGGTTGTTTCTAAAATTTTACTCATACATACTATATAGCTATATACTTCCTTATGGCTAAATCTTCATTCATTTTTTTGGATTATGACTAAGGATTTTTCCTAGAAGTGTAACTAATGGGCCAAGAGACATACCGTAGCATTTTTTTTTTCATATGTGCTGCCCAACTGCCCTCTAGGAAGAGTGCACGAATGTTTACACTCCTAAATCGTCCTCCAGAAGTGCAAGGAGCTTAACTACCAGCAGCTCTTTTGAAAAACTCAATATTAAATTTATTTTTAAAATATTGACCATTTCATAGCTGAAACTTTCTGTAACATTGTTGTTTAATTTGTATTTTTTATTATTGATGAAGTTAAATCTTTTCAAGTTTATTAAACATTTATATTTGTTTGTTATGCATATATCCTTTACTCATTTTAATCTTAGGGTGCTTGCATATTTTCTTACTGATTTGTAAAGACTACCTGTTAAGGATAATAGGTTTCTATCTTATATACTGAAATTTTTATATTTTTCCTTCAGTTTGAAAATATCTCACATTTTTGTAGCATTAATTTTACCTGAAGTTTATAAATTTTTCATTTTTATAGGTCAGATCTATTCCTCTTTTATTGCTTTCATGGTTTCCCTCTTTGGTATGATGCTAAGAATGATTTTTGAACTGCCCGACTTATGTGTCTATATATATACTTTTTCCTAGTGCATTTATAGTTGTAATTTATTATATCATTTTGAAGAAATCATTTCATTTTCTTCTGACTTTCATTATTATTCTCGAGAAATCAGCTGTAAATCTTATTAGGGTTTTTTTGGAAGGTAATATACATTTTCTCTGGCTTCTTTGAAGACTTTCCCCTTGTCTTTAGGTTTTAGTTGTTTTGCTATGATATGTCCAGTACAGTAAGTCCTCTACGTATGATCAAGTTCTGTTCCAAGAGCATGTTCGTAAGTCCAATTTGTTCGTAAGTCCAACAAAGTTAGCCTGGGTACCCAACCAGCACAGTCGGCTAAATAGTATTTTACTGTAACAGGTTTATAATACTTTTCACACAAATAATACATAAAAAATAAACACAAAAAATAAAATATTTTTAATCTTACGGTACGGTACCTTGAAAAGTACAGTAGTGCAGTACAACAGCTGGCATCCAGGGGCTGGCATGGAGTGAAAAGGCAAGAAGAATTACTGACTGGAGGAGGGAGAGGAGGTGGGAGATGGTAGAGCTGAGGGATCGTCAGTAGTAGGAGACGGAGAACGAGCTACAGTTTCACTCATGCCTGATGTTGATGGAACGCACGTTCTCATCTTTGAAAGTTCACAACTTGAAGGTTTGTATGTAGGGGACTTACTGTAGTTTTACTGTGATATATGTCCTTGTATTTATTCTCCTTGTGAATCTGTCTTAATATCTTTGATGATAGGAACAACTGATAAGGTAATCACAGCCCGAGTCTCTTAGTCACGCTTTTTCTTTGTGCATTAATATGGGGTAATCCTTCTCAGCCTGTCATGGAGCTGGATGAAACTAAAGGACTTTTGAGAATGGAGAGTGAATGAGTTGGTTTGTGATTCTGTGTCTACGAACGTGAGTACTGGACTCTATGTAAACAGTGCCCTGTGTTTATGCTGCGAGTGGGAACAGTATAAGAGAGAGAAAGGAAGAAATTGTCGTTGTGCAGATAGGAGTACGTTTCACTTTGGATTCTTTGGGTTACCAAGACCCACACTAAACCTGCAGAAAAGGGAATTTGTTGGCTCTCATAACTCAAAATTCAGTTGTAGACTTAGCTTCAGGCCAGCTTGATACAGGGACCCAAATTATGGAATCAGGTCCTGGATTCTCTTTTTCATTCTCTCAGCCATTCTTCTTCTCTATTGGATTTATTCTCAGGTTTTCTCTTATGTTGGAAATATTGGCTCCACCAACTCTGACCCATGTCTTTTCAGATTTAAGTCTCATAAGAAAAAGCACTTTCCCTCTTTTAAGAGTTGTAGCAGAATCGTATCTTATTTGCTCTGATTTGATCCTTGAGCAATTACTATGGCCAGAGAAAGGTGATGCCCTGAATGACTAGACCAGTGTTAGATGGCCACTGCATCCTAGGTTGGGGAGTGGAGTGAAGTCATTTTGACCTGCATTTGTTGATATTGGGGAATGGGTTATTTGCCAGAGGAAAACTGGGGTTCAGTGGTGATCCAACATCCATTTCTTTTTCCTTTGGCCTTCTGAAACTGAAATTGGTTGATTTTAAATCTTCAGTCTTTTATGACTGAGAACATTCTATTTTAAGTTTTCTTAAGTAACTGTCTTGAAGTGTTGTATGCTTCTGAAATGCCCGTATGTACACGCCCCACATCAATGTTTGCAGTTTCTCATTCAAATAATCTGCAGTCGTAACTAGAGGCAGCTTCAGTGGTTTTGGACCCTGGATGCACATTAGAAATACCTGGAGAGTATTTAAGACAAGAGTCCTGGCTTTAACCTGGAGATTCTGATGTAGTTCATCTGAAGTGAGACTTAGGCATTGCTGATTCCAATGTAGAGCTAGGATGAGAATCGTAGGTTAGAAAATTCTGGAGCAAATCAACTACAGATTGTCTTAAGAGTTAAATTTTAGGTTCTCAGCTGTTTGAGAGTTAGTTTCCTTTAGCCACCAAGTACTGACATCCTTCATTTCAACATTGATTTTGACTTAAAACTCGTTGTAGAGGGAGTGATAGGAATAAAGGTGGGAAGGGCAAGAGAGTGGATGGCTACAAGTGAGGTGCTTTTCCTTAAAGATCTTTGTGAAGCCACAGTAAAAATAGCCCACCTTGAAAATCTACTTGGATTTCCAAAGCACTTATGGGCTGGTATCTAAGCAGAGGGCACATGGGGGACATTTTCCTTTGATGCTCAGCTGCCTGCCATTAACTGTTCGTATCCAGTTGAGGGGACATCAGAGGATAATAGCATTTGTGTGTATATCCAGCTGCCCCATGCTATGGACTTCAGTTTTAACTGGGTTCCTTTCAAGACCTATTTTTAATTCTCTAAAAGTGGCCAAGAGAAGAGGTATTTCTAACTGAGCATTTTGAATAAGCAGACCCACTTAGGAAAATGATGACCCACCCAGTGTCTGGCTGGTAGCTACTTCTTCACTACATTGGGCACAGGCATGGTCAGCTCTCAATGTTTTCAAAGGTTTGGACATTGTTTTCAAATGATAATAGATGCAGAATTTTTAAAATCAAATTCTACATTATTTTTTTCCTCTGCCTTCAATTTATAGCCAGTACATAACAGGGGTGAGTCTTTCCATGAGCTCTCAGATGGCAACATCAAGAAGACCATGGCTGGCCCCAGTAAGTTTTCTCCAGAGGAGTCATCCCCTTAATTTTTATGTATGTATTAATTTTTTGCCAGAGAGTAGACAGACTACCTTCAACCTGCCAATCTTCATACAGGGATTGAGGTAGAGACGGACTGGCATCCTTCAACCAGCACTTTGCAGCCCTGTTTTTCATTCCTGCCCATGTACTCTTACGTCTATCCCAGAGCCTCTCTCATTCTGTACTGCATCTGCAGTGATTTGCACCGTATCTCCTTATGGTAGGTTCTGGACCGTGAATTATTCTACTGTTGTATCCATCACCATGCTTCTAGAGCTTTTCAGTTCCAGAAATGGGAGGCACTGCCCTCTTCTCCCATTCCCACTGTCCTTATGGTCTCATTCCTTTGTACTGATACTGTCTTTTTGGGTAGGCTTTTGGATGGAAAGGGAGGTGAATCTCTGGTCTGCCATCTTGTACCTGAAACTCTTCTGCTCTTATTTTTTTTAACTATATCATGTACCATCTAATTGTTCATCTTCCCATGTAACGAAATATACTGTAATAGTTGATTTTGGACGTACATTTATCCAAATCTCTTAGATTTATACGCAGGGATATTGGATGAGCAAAGGTATTGTTCTTGGAGAGGAACAAACAAAAAAAGCTTAACGTTATTTCTATTGCCAACGTCTCCTATGAGGGCTTAGAAAATAATTTAGAAACCAAATAGGTGAAAGGTTTTACAGTGTATTTTATAACATTTTATTCGAATGATAAATGACTATAGAATTAAAAGAATGAAGCTTTTTGGCAGACTATAGGACATCCACCTAAGAATAAATTACTTCGGAGCTGCGTTAACTTTCTTAATATTTCTTACCAGCTTTCACCTAAGACATGATGCCAAGCATTTCCAGAAGTATGAATTATTACCCACAGCTCATACCATTTTATCTTTTTTTTGTTTAATTAGATATATCTCTCATCTCTTTATGAAGAGGAATAAAACTCCATTGCTATGTATTTAGTCCATTCTAGCTTATTTTTATGGTACTTTAAAAAAGTCAACTCTATACCATATGCTGTGCACCAGAATGGCTGTAAATAATCATAAAATTAAATGCCAGAATTTACCACTACATGTGGTTTCTCATTAGGGTTTGATGTGGCTTCTGTAAACTGACAATGGTTGAAGGGTTGATTTCTTGCATTATCAAGCTGTTTTCTGAGCTTTCTTACTGGCCCACCTACCTGGATATATAATTAATTTCAGCTCTCAAAGGCTTCTGGTAGATTTGGGAAAATAAGAAGTTATTCTCTGAAACACATTTGTGTTGTAGGAATAGCAGCTCCCAGGTATCTTCAGTGGTTGCTCCCTAATACGACGTTGACCATATGTTGTGGATATTCCCTAGCAATCCTGTATCATGTACCCTGATTCAGGGCTTGGAAAATCCAGCCAATACCATCTGTAGTCCCTACTAAGTAGGGAGAATAGATCAGGTTGCTATTGCTAATGAGCTAAATGTTATTTTAGGATGAATCCCAAACTAACCCAGCCTATATCAGCCATTACTTTAGATCATGCCTTTAATTTTCTTCTTTAAATATTATTGTATTCTAGGAAATTAGACATTTCCATATGGAGAAGACCACGGTCCTATGGTAACAAATCCATTTAGAGGAGAGATTATATGGATTCAAATTAAGTTTTTCTGTCTGTGTTTTGTTCTGCCATCGTGGTAACAAGTAAAGATCAGTTCCACTGAACAACGTATGAATATTTCCACCTCCCGATGGATTTAGTTTCAGTTCTATCACCGATAAACGTGGGGGTCCGTCATTTCAAAACAAATATTTTTGAACGCCATTTGCTGTTCAGGATACTCTGTTGGGGATGAAGGCACCCAGAAATAAATGTCTTGGCTTTTGCTCCAAGGCAGATCAAGTTCTAGTGGTTTGAGAAGAGTGCCATTTATGGTGAAGTGCTAGGAGTTAGACAGACGTGGCCTTGTCACTCATTAGCTACGTGACTTGAGCAAGTTAAATAACTTCCCTTGAGCCTCAGTTTTCTCATTTGAAAACGGGGGGAAATAATACCTCCCCCGCAGGTGGTTATTGTATAGATTAGACGTGGTGATAGTAGGGAAGTTCTGAGCACAGTGTCTGGCACAGCAATTCCACAAGTATTGGCGAAAGTAGCGGTTATCGTGATAATAATGTAGTTTCTGTTAACATCGATCAGTGACGTTTGTTAACATCAGACAGTGCTTCCATTCAGCAGAAGGAATAAGCTGTATTCGCCTTGGTTTTCTCACTAGTGCAGTAGGATGAGAATAGAGTTGAGGTGTGACAAGAAGAACACTAAATTGTGTAGCTTTGCTCCCTAAGGGGTGACATCGCTAATTTTTAGAAACTCTACTCCTAGGCGTTTCTCTCAGTCCTCCTCTCCCCACACCCGGAAGTCCCTACCCTGTTCAGTAGTCTATGCAGCTTCCTAGAGTACAAAGGAATTGCTCTGCCTGGTGGTGGGGCTGGGCTGACCCTAGCACCAAACATCAATTCAGGGACCAGAGCCAAGAATAAGGCAGAAGGACGGAAAAGAATTTTCTTCTTGGTTTTTGAATTTATCCATATAAGCAGCGTTACAGTGTAATACATTTTTATCACACTGAAAGCATTGGCTTTATTGATCCAGCTAAACTTAAATGAAACAAGTATGGAACATCTTGGTTGCTCCCAGCGTGGGCTGTCTAAGAACTATCCTACCACAGTGAAAAATGAAGGCGAGAGATCCACAGGAGAGGGAAAGCTAAAGTGCCAGGTGGGTTAAGGGACATCCAGTCTTCCTTGGAAACAATTTATTGCTTCGTCAGCAGAATCTAAGACCCAGACTGATGGTCCGAAGAAAAGATGACTATATACTCATTCTCCAGGTGTATTTCTTCTGAGAGACGCATATGGTCTTTGCTGGGAAAGGCCTTACAGACCGTCTCGTCCAGGGCTTTTCAACGTTTTTGTAAAAAAAACTTTGGCAGCCTTTGTTGACATGATATCCTCCATGGGGCCCACGTGTCTGAAATGGAGAATAAGTAACGTGTGTGGGAGTGGCTGTGGACTCGAGGAGCCCTGGTTTGCCAGGAGCCCTGGTTTGCCACCTCTCCCGCTGCATTTGCTATCTTTGCTTTTACCGTGTCATTATTTGGGATTCCCTAAGGTCTTAAACAACATGAACTACAGTGAGCTCATCGAACCCATTATTTCTTTTTTTTTTTTTGCGGTCCGCGGGCCTCTCACTGCCGTGGCCTCTCCCGTTGCGGAGCACAGGCTCCGGACGCGCAGGCCCAGCGGCCATGGCTCACGGGCCCAGCCGCTCCGCGGCATGTGGGATCTTCCCGGACCGGGGCACGAAGCCGTGTCCCCTGCATCGGCAGGCGGACTCTCAACCACTGCGCCACCAGGGAAGCCCCCTTTCTTTTTATACATGAAGAAACTGGTACCTAGAAAAAGAAAATTACACGTTTAAAATCATGAGCTAATGAATGTCAAAACAGGTCACAGACCCTAGATCTCCCAGCATCCAAGCCATTATACTTCCCTTACAGTATGTTCCTCCCTCATTCAGCTTGCGTCTTTTTCCGTCAGGGGTCTCTCAGTAGAGAGAAAACAGCTAAGCACAATCTCTCATTAAGGATGCTATTACTACTACTACTGCTACTTTTACAGAATGGGAAAAGAAAAGCAAAGACATCAATGCTGAGAATGTTAACATAATCCCTGTGTATAGCTGTGCTTCTCTCTTCATAAACACCTTTGAAAAATTGGCCAAATTCTGATGGTATTTGAGGAGATGCCATACATATATAGGAGAAACTTCTTGAGCATATATACTCTTTTCAGTCGAATAGTGACATGGAGTACCTTATGATAAGGGAATAATTCTGTGATTTCCTCTCTGAAGTTGATTATGCAGTCCCCAGAAGAGGACAACAGAAAAAAAAATGAAAATATTTCTCTGGGCACTTATGCCCAGTGTTATTGTTCCTGAATGCAGGTTGGTGTGCCCAATGCGCAGTGAGGCCAAACAAACTGAAACATTGGAGTTTGGAGCAGAGAAAGTGTTATTGCAGGGCCATGCAAGGAGACAGGTGGCTCAGGCCCCCCAAAGCCCCGAACTCCTTGAAAGGTTTCAGCACAGCGCTGAAACAGATACATCAGTGCTGATGGAGGGGCGTGGTTAGTTGTTGCAAACTTCCCGGTTTCAGAATCCTTTGCTCTTGCATCTGTCCACATAGGTCAGGTCACGATGGTCCTGTAAACCTCCAATAAAACAAATGTTATTCTCTGTTCTGCAACTTTTTAATCTCTATATGAACTGACTCTTAAAGGCCAGAGCCCTGAGAATAGGCTGTCCTGTAGACTTCAGGCTGTAGACGACATTCTTTGACAAAAGGTGAGAGCCAGCATGACTAAGCACAGGCAGTAGAACGGATCTAATGTGGAGTCAGATCTGTTCTTCGCTATTACTTATAATTGCAGAAAGAAAAGAAGACAGTATTGAAAGCCATGTCTAACCTGTGCGTTTGCTTCCAGCAATGTAAAGTTGTGACATTATAGCAAGGTCAATTAACAGATTCTTTTGACTGATGACTTTGACATGTGTTCATCAGCATACTCGTTTTCTATTGCTGCATAATAAATTACCAAACATTTAGTGGTTTACAATGACACACATTTATTATCTTACAGTTTCCGTGGGTTAGGAGCCTGGGTATGAGATTTAGATGGGTCCTCTGTTCAGGCTGTCACCCGGCTGAGACTTGCAGTGTCCTTGCGAGCTCACTAGCTGTCGGTAGATTTATTTTGGTGCGGTTGTATGACTGAGGTCTCTGTTTTCTTGATAGCTGTTGGCTGGGGACAGCTCTCAGCTCCTACAGTGGCCACCCTCCTCTCACAACATGGCAGTTTTCTTTCAGGCCAGCAGAAGAATGTCCCTCTGACAGTTTTTAAAAGGATCCCCTGATTAGGTCAGGCCCACCAGAATACTCACCCTTTTGGTTAACTCAAAGGCAACAAATTACTTTAACTCAGTCATGGATATAATACCCCATCATGTTTGCAGGTTTTGTCCTGCCCTCATTTAAGGGGACTGAGGGGTTTTCAGCACTTGTACATCAAAAAGCTGGAATCCTGGAGGCCACCTTAGAACCCTGCCTACCACATCCAGATTTTCTGATTATTGCCAGGGTAAATGAACAGTCGGCAAAATTATAAATGAAAGAAACTTTGTCTTGAGCGTCTTCTCGTTACCCTTAGGAGTGTCTTGTTAACCCAAAGGAATAAATTGCTAAAAGGATTTATTTTTTTTTTAGTGGGGAAAGGTTGCTGTGAGGAAGGAGGGAAGAGAGGAAGACCCCTTCTCAAACTGTGAGAGACCTACTTAGAATACAAAGTTCACATATATAAAATAGATACTAATAAGGACCTACCGTATAGCCCAGGAAACTCTTCTCAATGCTCTGTGATGGCCTGTATGGGAAAAGAATCTAAAAAAGAGTGGATATATGTATATGTATTACTGATACACTTTGCTGTACAGCAGAAACTAGCGCAACATTGTAAATCAACTAGACTCTAATAAAACTTAAAAAAAAATAAAATAAAAAGTTCATCCCTCAGCAGGTTTCTCAAAAGCAGGCAACTCAGTACTTTAGCAGCAACCAGTGTGTTAGTGTTGAAACTGTTTTCCTACCAGTTATAATTGTTATTGTTATTAACATTTTTGAAAACAAACGAAAAGAAAAAAAAATCCTCCAGAGTCAAGTTTCACACTTTCACTTATACCTGTTAACGCAATTCATATCTAGTTACCAACTGACAGGGATAAAACCCAAAAGACTCAATAACTTTATGACTAAACATTCTGAGTTAGAAGTTGGCGGGGGGGGGGGGGGCGGACTTTTTTGGCAAGAGTGAGTCATCAGTTGAGTAAAGAATAATTCATGTGTTAAAAGATAAACTTAGACATATTAAAAAGTTTGAGTTTATTTGAGCAAAAATTGACTTGCATCAGGCAGCATCCAGTCTAGCAGATGGAAAGGAGCTCTGAGGAGCTTACAAGAGGGACTTTTATAGGAAGAAAGGAGACAGAACAAGGGAGTTAGACTAGGCGAAAAGGCAGGTTGGTTATTGCAAAGCTATTTTCCTTTAGGGCATGGCAGGGGTCTCTTAGGCAGATTACCTAACTAACGCTGATCAGTTGATTCCTGATTGACTGGTTTAAGATTCCATTCCTGGGAGAGACGAAGCTGTAATTAAGTTAAGTCTCGGTTTGGTGACATGGGCTTAGCATGAGTGACTCCATTTTGGGCCTCTTGTCTTTTTAACAATTGTCAAAACAGCTTTGGCTTTCTCTCATAAAAAGAAATCATGCAATTTCCGGCAATTTTCTCTTTGATTTGATTTCATGAACGATTACTTTCTACCCATTTCAAAGTTCCCTTAGAGTTTCAGGTGAATCCTATATGAAGTCTTTCAGAGTTTACTGTAAGTCAGAAACATCTCCGTGGGACTCCTGGATCTGGCTCTACTTCAGTAGAAAATGTTCTTGAGTTTCTGTGTATTGGGGTTAGGTTCAGATTGGTTACAAATTCTGCAGCAGTGGCTTTGGCTGTGGTTTCTGGTGGGAGTGTCAGCGTTTGGTTGGGTTGTTGTCCAAACACTTCTGGGTTCAAGGTTGCTGAAACTAGTCTAGTGTTTCGATGGGACGCAAGCCTTCGTTCACCAGGAGCTTGATTCAACCCATCATCCTGCCATTTTTTGTGACTCTTACCGTACCTGAGTCCTTAGTACTTCGAGTACCTGGTATCTCAGCACATTGCTGGTCCCACATTCCAGTACTTTCAGTGCCCAAAGCCTCTTAGACGGGTGAAAGAATGCAACACTTGGGGTATAAATGAGAATTATGCCTCTATGTTAATAATATTGCCCTCCCTCTACCCAATCTTCCTTCCTTTCTTCTCTCTCTCTCTTTCCTTTAGGGAAAAAGACAAGAAATCCAGACAAAGAAAAGAGAAAGCAAAGGACCTGCTCATTTTCGAGAATCCAGGGTAGGACAAAGTAACAGATAGAATCTGTGGTCCCCAAGTCCCTAGACTTTTGCTGAGACAAAAATCAATGACAGCAGCTGGGCTACAGCCTCCCAGAAGTTCCAAAGGTCAGCTACATCATTAGGGATTCCGATTTTTCTAAACAAGACTTTCTGGCCCAAAGACCTTAAAATCAAGGGGGTTATGACATCTTTCTGAAGATGCCTTTCCTCCCTCCTTCCCTCCTCCTCTCCCTCCTTCTCTTTCTGCCTCCCTCCCTCCCTTCTTTCCTTCTTTCCTTTCTTTATTAATGGCAAACGTTTTATAATGTGAAAATAACTTAGGTGATGAGTAATTCCGGTAAGGAATCTCACTCACCCTTATAATGATCTAGCCATGCTCAATTGTCTTAATAATTATGCCCTGCGAGTGAGTCATATCAGTGTCATTTACATTGCTTTCCACAGATAAAATACCTATTTCCATAGATGAATTTCTAGAGTGAATTCGTTCTAACTGTACTGCTGTGTGGGAGCAGTGAACTCGTTTTTAAACTGGCCAACACACCCAGAATATTCAACCTGAGGGTGAGCAGTGTCTTAAGGGACTCTGTCATCAGAGGGACATGTGTTTTCCAGTTTGTCTTGGGCCTCGGAAAGGCGGTGAGGGCATTCTCCTGCAGCTGCTCTTATATTAAATAGTTCTATTTTTCTCTGCCCTTTGGATGAAGTGACCCTGGTTCAGAGGAAGCAGTTTGAAAGGATTCTCACCATTGGCCAAGTGTGAATTTGAGAAAAAAGTACATGGCTCATTCATCATTGCCATTTAAAAATTTACAGTCAACTCAGTGTAACACTTATATCTTAAAAAAAATTTGTCACCAGAAAGATGATTATTTTTTTCTTCTAAAGTAGGCAAAATTGGCTCGTAAATAGAGACAAACCTTTTTTCTTTCCCACTCAAAGCCTTCTGAAGAGCTTCGTGATGTCAACAGTGTTCGGAAATTTCACTGAGTTAAGTGCTTAATTCTAGAGTTCAGTTTTGAATTGCCGTCGAAGTAATGCCTGTTTACAGAGTTCACGTAGTCATTTCAGATCTGTGACATGACCATAGAGTCACAGGATCAGAGCAGAGAATGGAGAAATCCGTACGGCCCTCATGCCCAGGACATTCTATTTTTCTCTTAGTTGATTGTTTTCTTCTTAAAAAAAAACTCAAAGCCTATATTTCCCAAAACATTACTTTCTGCCAAAACATTGCTTTCAAGCTTAAAATTTCCCGTTCTTGCTACGTTTAAAACGCTGCGGTTCATAGTAATATAGATTACTTCAAATAATGTACACTCTCTATTTCAGTGAATCTCTGGACTATAACTCTGGGTAGGAACTTAGGCTAAGTGTAGAAATAGACAGTAAGCGGTTAAACCTAGGACACACGCTAAGTCTCAGAATTCTTATCGCCGTGTTGCAGAACCTTGGGTCAGATGTCAGAATCACGCGACAGAACCTCTGCTCCCTCACAGCCACCAGTCCTCTAAGTCCTTCTCTTCAAGAGGATGATCTCCTCGGATCACAGTGTTCTTAAGCCAGATGTGATACTTTATTGCCAGATCCTCCAAACAAACGATAATCCTGAAACAAGAGAATTCGATCTCTTAACTAGAACAGTCATTCTAAATAAAAGCAATGGAATAGGTACAACCACCACAGACAAAACATTTTGTGCTCCTTCTCTCTTGTGCACGAAGAAGATCTTTAGGCTTATACAAAAAAGATGCGCGTGACTTAGTGTCATTAGGACTTGTAGTTTTGGTCAACACGCTTTGATTCAAGTTATCTTTATGCAGTAAGCATTTACTCTATGTAGTAAAAGCCTGGCACCAGGATGAGTGCTTAATGAGCAGTCCTTACTCCTGGGAACTCACATCTAGTAGATGAGCAGCTGTACTTGCAGTTAGATGTAATGTGGTATTGGGAGTGCTGTACAAGAGATACAGGTACAAATAATACAAAATGCTAAAGGAGGTGAATGAGTTCACGTGCAAATGGCAGAAAATGGAAGTTTATTTCTTTCTCATGTAAACAGTTTTGGGGGGTAGGTAGTCCAGGCTGCCTGGTGACTCAGCGGTCACCAGGAACTCAGATTCTTTGTACCTAGTTGTTCTGCCATCATCAACACTTGACTTCCACCTCGTGGTCTAAAGTGGCTGCTCAAGCACCAGCCATCACATCCATTCTAGCAAGTAGAAAGAGGGAAGGAGGAAACAATGGCATGCCTGCTCTCTACAGAGTAGAAGTAGCACATGACACTTCTGCCTACATCCTATTCACCAAACCACGGTCACATGGCTGGCCACACCTAGCTGCAAGGGGATTTGATAGAGTCTTTATTCTAGAAAGCCATGTGCCTGCAACCTGGCAGTTCACTAAGCAAGTAGAAAGAGAGGATAGCGATTGGAGGAAAATGTGTGTTTTCTGCCTCAGGCGTTCAGATGAGGGAGAGATGATTTCATCTGGAAAAGAAAAGCAGGTCTGGAAGGCTTCCTGGTGGAGGAAACGTTTAAGTGAGGTCTCTGAGGAAGAGCAGGAAGGTGTCAAATACAGAATCGGGGCCGGGGGTACTACGCATTGTATAGGCAGAGGGAGCAGTGTAAGAGTTTACTTTGAGGAAGTCGCCAGCCTGAGTAAGAAATGTAGACAGTCACCACAGATCAGGACTGGCTTTTTTCTGTTCAGTGCTGACCGGAGATCTAAAGGAAGCATCACGCAGTATTCTCAGTATCTGAGCTACTTTACCTAATCACGTATGTCTAACTGCTGAGGACTGAATTAGCATGTCATGCCCACAGAAGTGAAAAAGAATTTAAAAATATGTCTGTTGAAATGGTTGCCCACTAAAAAGGCTAATCACTTGTTCAATTAGGAAGGATGTTCAGAAAGTTGATTAAATCTGGATTCTGATGATGACATGTAACAAGTGTGAAATAATCATCTCTAAGACCATTTACACACATGTTCATTTACTAATAGGCATCATAATAGCATAATGTCTTGCTTAAAACAAAGAATCAATTAGTCCCGAAACAGAGGAACAGATGACACAGGCTGGGCAGTAGAGCCTAGGAATAGGAATAATAATGAGGGCAGATACTTGGTGAGTGCTTGCCACATGCCAGGTATGCTTCTAAGCACCTGGCACATGTTAACTGATTTCCTCTTCACAACGATGCTATGAGCTAGGTTTCTCTTACTATCTCCGTTTTTGTAGACAATGCACTGAGGCTCAGAAAGGTTAAGTAAGTTGCTCAGAGTCCCAGAGCTAATATGCAGGGAAGCAGAGCCGTAGACCCACACAGCCTGGCTCCTTAACCACTCTGCCAGGTAGTAAAAGGGAATTGGGTGTGGGATGGATCCCAGCTCCATGACTAACTGGCAGTGAGACTCTTGGGAAAGTTATTTCATCCCTCTGTGTCTTAGTTTTTCAGTCTCTGTGATTGAATGAGAGGCTGTACGTAAAAGATTGAGCCTGGGGCCCGGCACAAGATAGGTAGGTGCTCAATAGTTAGAAGGTTGAACGGGACTGAGTCATTCATTGAAAAGAGTAGCCCATATTTGGTCTTTAACCATAGGAAACAAAAGAGACACAGAAAGCTATTTCTGACACGGCGTTAAATTCTCTTTCAAAAGAACAAAATTTCTCCTTCCACCCCTTTCCCCCAATCCCCGGAGGTCTGTCTCTCTGCTAGTTTTTGAGTTTGAGCTGCTTTTTATAGCCATCTGCTACAGTGTTGTGTAATAACAAACAATATCCTTCTAAAAATGTTTACAAATGCTTCTCGCTTTAGTGCTGTATATTTTTTCATTAAGCTCTGACATCGCTATTGAAAAATTATTTTAATCATTACAAACTGAATTACACAAGTAGAAAGCATAAAGAGATAGTACTTAAAAGGCTGAACGTATGTTAATTGCTTCAGCTAATGAAAGAAACAAGACTTAGCCAGTGCACACAACACGCACGGACAATTGACTACAGTAATAAAACAAGTATTAGTGTGTTGCATCTGAAATCCTCATTACATCTCAGGCAGCGAAACCCACTGTGTACCTGCTGTTCAGTGCGTATTTCTTCCTCTTGACACTGAGAGGTAATTATAGCACCGGGCACAGGGTGAAAGCACGTGATCAACGTTTCCACAGTTTGGGGACCTTCAAAAGCCCTGCAAAGTTGCATCTGGTAACTCCTTTTCTTTTTTAAGCTGATGAAAGTAGGTGTTGGTCAAAATGATTTTGGAATATCCCAATGTTCCATTGGCAATTTTAATTAAAATATGAATTATTTAAATATGCACACAGTTTATTTCACTTACATTGGGATCTTTATCTCCCTTGGCTTCATAAACTAGTAAATTACTTAACTCAAGGAAAATTTATGTCACATATTCAAGATGCTGTCCATTGAAATTTTTCTGTTTGTTCATTTCATAAACCTTAAAGATGATGATAAAGGAATGACATTTAAGAGATAGGAAGAGAAGTGAATGTCTTATTTTTACTATTCATCTAGAATCACATAGATTGCAAAGAGGTTATTAATAGCTTATATACAGTCTGTATTAACCCACAGCCTTCTGTTCATAGACTAAAAATATCACCTTATTAGGATCTTCAGTGAAACTTGATACAACCATAAGCGTCCTTCAGACCCCACCCTTTTTAAAACTTTGAAGGTACCACTAATACTTCAAGGGATATGTAAGTACATGTAACAGTTGGCTTAATCCAAAGTCATTGTTTTTCTAGATGAAAACCTTTCTTTTCTGGTTGAACTAGAGGTGGAAAGCAGATCTTCATCTATTTTTGTATTTTATCCTGCATGCTGTCTTTCTGTTATTTTTTTCAGTAAAACTTTGGTTATGGTCAAATGTATTTCCTTTGCATTTCCTCCCACATATATAACTTTGCTTCTTTGGCACCGACGAGCCTCGAATTTTAGACAGACACGGGCTTGCGGAGTTCTTTAAGAGGTACTCTTTGGAAGCTATCTGGGAGCCAAATTAGCAAAGGCCACACACACTTCAATAGGGAGAGTGTAAACTGAATAGGAACTCCAGGATCTCAGCAAGTGTCATTGTGGGGATTTTTATACTAGGCGGGGAGTATGGAAAAGGGGGAAATGAAGGGACGTGAATAATGGGAAATGGCTTCACTCCGCTTGATCTGTGATTCTAAAAGTTAATGCGCATTAAAGTTGCTTGAAGAACGTTTTGATAAATTTGACATTCAGAACCTGTCCCCAGAAGATTCGTTACAGTCCAGGTGGGTCCTGGAAATCTGCACAGCTTACATGCACCCCAAGTGGTTTTACGGCAGATTACCTGAAAATAGTGTCGAAACTAGCAAGAGGTGTTGACTGCCAAAAATTAAACCATTTTTACTTATTTAGTTATTCAGCAAATATTATAATGAGTCCCTATACCTCATCCCCAGTCTCAGCCCTCAAGGAGCTTGGAGGTGGTGAGGGAGATAGAAAGTAGCTAATTCAGTTCAGCAAGATAAGTGCTATGATGGTATAAGAACAGGGTGCTGTTTAGAATGGTGTACAAGGGTCAGAATTGTGCTCAGAGGTTGCAGAACTTGGAAGACACGTTTTCAGATCTCAAGAAGCTTACCATAGAACTGGGGAGATAAATGATAAAGGAAGATGTTGAAGACCAGAGGAGCGACTTCCTCAGAAGGAAGTCATTCATTAACAACTGAATAAAGCAGACCCGCCATCCTACAGGATTTCTCTGGAGGAAGTATCTAGACTCTTCCAGCAATAAGATTCTATGATCTTTGATGTCATTCTGTAGCGGGAAGAGAAGGCTTGATGGAGCGTGTAAGGATTCAGTTGGACCTTGAAAAAATGGATAGATTTTTGCAAATTATTATTTTGATATAATCTTAAACTTGGAAAAGTTATGCAAATAGTATTACAAGAAATCACCTTATACCTTATCCAGATTCATTGATGTTTACATCTTGCCCCAGTTGCGCTCTCTCTCTCTCTCTCTCTCTCTCTCTCTCTCACACACACACACACACACACACACACACACACACACGTGCGTGCGCGTGCAAGCACATTTTTTCTGAACCACTTGAGAGTAAGTTGGAGACATTTTGCTCCTTTACTCCTAAACACTCCATTGTATATTTCCCATGAAAAAGGGTGAGTTCTTACATAATCACAGTGAAATAATCATGTTATGTAACGTTGATACAATACATTCTGCTAATCAACAGTCCATAATCAGCTTCTGTGAGTTGTCGCAATCACATTCTTTACATGTTTTTTCTGTCCCAGCGCAGGATCCAGTCCAGATTTATACATTGCACTTAGGTTTCTCTATAACTGTCTTCTCATTTTAAACACTTCTTTAACTTTCTTTGTCTTTCTCAGGTTGTGGCATTTTTGAAGGGTACAAGCCATTTGTTTTGTGGAATGTCTCTCAATTTGGGTTTATCTTGTGTTTCGTTATGATTAGATTCCGGTGACACATTTTTGGAAAGAGAGAAATTAGGTCGTAGCCTCCTCAGTACATTGCAGGAGGAGGAACAAGGTGTCGGTGATGTTAACATTGATAGCACGAGGCGGTGTCCACTAGACTTCTTCAATGTAAAATTATGACTTTTCCCCTTTGTAATTAACAAGAATTTTATGGGGAGGTACTTGGAGGCTGTGTAAATATCATATTCCTTATCAAACTTTCATCTGATAGTTTGAGCATCCGTTGATGATTTTCTCATCTATGGTTGGTTCGGTATTTGTACTGCTATATCTATATTACTGTAAGGAAGAGCTTTTCTGGTTCCCCATCTGTGTGTTCGTTTACCTACATCAGTATGGGCTCATGGATTTCTATAAGTTACAACCCACTACTGTCATTATTTATTTTATGCTTAAATTGTTCCTGATTTTACTTCTGGGAGTCCCTTCAAATTGCCTCCTTTCGATAGTCTCTGTCATTCTTTGAACTCTTACTTTCTGGAGTGTTATACTCCTCTGGGATCATTTGGTACTTTCCCTGCCCCAGCCCTAGAATTTGCTTTTTGTTCAAACAGCACTGGATCATAGTAACAGAATTTGGGTTTGGGTGTATTCATTACTATGGGGTTGTTATTGTTTCTAATTCCTTTGGTGGACAGAAATTATACGTATTTTTCTCTCTCTGTCTCTCTGTATGTAAAAAACCCTGAGTTCATGCTGTTAGTGTTACAGTCTAGTCTTTTCTGCCTCCATGTTTGTAACTCCAGTCTCCAACAGTGAGAAACCTAGCTCAGAACGAATACATTGTTTTTAAAAGGCAGAGAGAAATAAAGTTTTTGTGACCTTGAAGAATCCATCCAAGTGGGAAAAGGTCTGGATCTGAGTTATTTCTACCAAACGGAAAATTGCGTTTAACTGATTGCATTTTATAGAGTGGTAAAAATGTTAAAAAGGTCAAAGTTGCGGGATCTTCATGGGATTACACATTGTATAGACATAGATACGCCTCCTGGTTTCTTCACGATGAACCCATCATCTCCGCCTTTGTTGTTGTGGACGCGGAGCTCCCTCTCTGCAAAATGCTTTGTATTGAGATATTTAAGACCAACCTCCTGTTGAACTACAGTCCGGTATCAGGTTTCTGCACTAGAGACTACGGGCTTGGCGATGAATTGTATAGAACAAAACGTTCCTAAAAAAAACCTCTTTTCCAATTAATTTTGATAAGGAGTTTATCTGTCAGGTTAAATGGTAAAACCTCTTCAGAGCAGAATTGCTGAGGCTCTGTTCAGGAACCAGAACCTTCTCTTTGTGACCTTTCTCCTTTTGTAAGCCTTCTAATTATAGACTGACATTTATAATGCCAGTCATTGTTGACAAGGTGATGATGATGATGATTTTTGTGATCGGTTGAAGATGACTTGAGACTGCAAAACCAGGTGCCAGATTATTGGATGGCCGCGATTTATTTTTCAGCATGTGGTGAAAGAAAAGCCATTTCAAATCTTCTTACTAACGCGCGCGCGCGCAGGTGTGTGCATATGTGTGTGTGTGTGTGTGCGTGCGTGCATAAAATGTTTCCAAGTTAGGCCAATGGCTATTTGCTTCTTATTATTGGAGAAAGGAACACTGAGTCCTAGATGAACAAACTTCTCAGCCTAGGGACATGATAAAGCAAAGTTTCTTTTTCAAGTGAATATTACTTGCAGAATATAATGCTTTTACTGAAACCTTGGCCCAAAGATAATCCAGGTTGTTTCTTACGGGGTTACAGACCTTGGAAGGACTTAAGCCGGTCATGTGAAAGGCCTCAAGATCTGAGTCTTGAGTCTAAAACATATGTCTGAAGCAAGGAAGTTAAACATTCACATCAGAACTAACCCTTTTTTGCCTCTTGACAGGAAGGGCAAGGCAGGTTGACAGAAGGCTGGCTCCAGAAACAAATATTTTATCTATTCAGTGAAGCATGTTTCTGGGCTAATATTTTCCTTTAGATCGGAATTCGTTTTTTGGGCCGGAGCCAGGCTAATCAATGAGTGAACCGGGCACTGCTTTGTGTCCTCTGTCCCCCACTCCTGCGATCTCCCTCACATGCTCCCCAAGGCTGATGCTCCATTAACAAAGGACCCCCTCCTTTTGTTCCATAATAATTTTGTAATACGAAGACCAAAATACTGTACATAAAGCACTTAACATGGTGTGCGTCACGTAGGGAATATTTAATGTTCAGCAATAATGATTATTATTTTGCACGTATGAACTTTTTTCCCCACAAAACTGAATGTTCGAAATGTCACATTATTTCCTTGAGATTCAATTAAATATACCCTCAAGTCTCCTTCATGCTGGAAATCATGCTCTCAGTCATGATTAGACCACCCCCATCTCTGACCTTGGGGCCTAATAGAGAAAAAACTAATTGTCTGAGCACATATGGCCACTTGGTCCTGGGAGCCCTGGAGCACAGCCTGGGGCCAGAGGTCCAGCCTCCTGCGGGACAGTACTTAGCCCCTCTCCACTGAGGTCCTGCACCCTCTTCATTGTGTGAGACTTGGGCTCAGGCCCGGTTCCATGAGGGGCCCTCAGAATCTGCCTTGGGCTTGAGGGGGGTCCCCATTTCTGCTGCTGCCATGTTTGCAGAGGCTCTCTGCCTTCACCCTGTGGTAGGGTTGCCAGATTTAGCAAAAATGAAAACAAGTCACCCAGCTAAATGTGAATATCAGATAAGCAATGAATGTTTTTTTAGTCTAAGTATATCCCCTGCAATGCTTGGGACATAACTACACTAAAAAACGGTTACTTATCTGCAGTTTTAAAAATTTAACCAATCACTGTGTATTTTATCTTACAATTCTATTGTAAGAGTTCCTGCTTTTGAAAGACCCAGGAATAGAAGTTGTGTGTAGCGTTCAGTCTTTCAGTGCAGATCTTCAGTGGGGTAGAGAGAAGAACAGTCTGCATAGACTTAGAAAGGTACAGGGGAAAACCCAGCATGGACAAACATAAAATAATACTCATAAATAGTTCTGTTACTCTCATCATTATGACCATCCTCCCCTGCATCAGCCGTGGCGAATTGCTACTTGAGTGTATACCCTGGGGAAGGTACTATGAATGGATCCTTCCCTGAGACAGTTCTAATAAAGATAAAGGAGGACAAAGTAGGAGGCACCGGAAGTCTGCAAGCTGAAGCCGCAGAACAGGAAGCAAGGGGAACAGGTGCAGAGAGGTCAGGGCCAGAAAGGCCACTCGCCCCTCACAGCTTCACTGGTTGGCCTGACGCGGGCATTATGGGCAGCATGCATGGCGGAGCTAACACCGACTGGATTCCAGTCAAGTTCCAGCATCCACCATCACCAAGCTGTATCGCCTAGGGCAGGTCCCCTGACTGCTATGTGTGGCTCAGACCTCTCTTGTGAGATTCACACCCAGAAATGCCCCTGGAGGTTTCAGAAGTGCCACAAAGTTGACCTGTGCAGATGGGAAACCCTCTTCCTCCTCGTCTCTGGGCCCATTCTTGCTGTGTTCTCCGGGCTGTTGCTATGTCACCACCATCTGTCCAGGCCCCAAGGCGGGACCTCCAACAGTTATCCCAGGCCTGGCTGCGAAGGCTTCCCTCTGGTGATGGCCAGAGTGGGTCATCTGGGCACGTGTGCCCTGCCTCATGCACTGCTGCCATCAGTGGGGACCGTCTCAGATAGGAGACGGCATAGTCATACTATTTCCAGGAGGACAGGGTCGCTCTGAGGTGACCAGAAATAACAGGAAATGACTCTTCTGTACATTTGGAGGGAAAATGGAGTGAAATACACTCCTGTACCTTTTATAATGACTTTAGGATACTCCACTCTACCTCCTTTCTCTTTTCTTTTTTTCCCAAACATCAAGGGTTGAATTTTTTTAAATTGAGGTTTAATTGACATATAACATTACATTATTTTCAGGTGTACAATGTAATGATTATCTGTGATCACCACAGTAAGTCTAGTTAATGTCCAACCTCCCTTTTATTGAAGTGACTTGGAGTCTCTGACCACGTTTATCAAAATAGCTTAACAAACGGAAAATCATTTTACTTTCTTTTTCTCAACGGAGAGTTTACCAGGAGATGTTGAATGAAACTAGGGTGGTAGCGTATTATACTAGGGGCTCTTTCTGGAAAGCTGTGTTTTTTTCAGAACTCAAAAATACATGATGGAATATACCACAATGGCAATTTCCTCAAAAGTAATACCCCAATGAGCAGAAAGTTATTTTAAGTGAATCCATTGAGATTAGAGTCTAACAAGGTAAGAAGGCATCTGAAAAATAATTCACCATTCTCTACTCTTGAAAGAGCTCCTCCTCCCCAGCAACACAGAGGAAAAGAAGCCAGATAATATGGGAATAGACAAGAAAGCATGACACTACTTCATGGATCATGCTGTGAGAGAAAAAAAAAATCATTCATAATCTCATGCCCTTTTCTAGTTGTGTCACAGTGAGGCATATGGTAGAGGATAGGAGGGAAAGCAGGGTCATTAGCCATGTTTGAAAAAATTGTTAAATTGTTGGGAAAAGGGAAACAAAAATGTCATCTTAATAACCCCAGAGAAATACAACTTAAGTGAAATCATTTGTTGGTAGTTTTGGATCATTGGAGTCCAGTCGAAGGAAAGGTCCAAAATGGCCTGTAGCAGTGAGGTTAATTTGCTACAAGGTCATCCTGGGGGAAACACACACACACACACAGACACACAGACACACACACACACACACACACACACACACACACACACACACACACTACTTTATAGTTTTATATATTTGTGTATACAAAGTGATATGTGTTTAAAATAAAATAGGTATAATACTGACATTCCAAATGTAAACTTTGACACTCCCCAAATAAAAATTAGATTCACTGTGGTGACCTAAGTGGGAATAAAATCCAAAAAAGAGGAGATATGTGTATACGTATAGCTGAATCACTTTGCTGTACAGTAGAAACCAACACAACATTGTAAAGCAACTATACTCCAATAAAAATTAATTAACAAACAAAAACCAAACCAAAACACAAAAAGATAGATTCATAATTAAGTTTGCATCCTCAGCCAGCTGTGCCAGGCACCTGCTAAATGTGACAGGATTTGAATAGAGAAGGTGCTTTGTATCTCTTGAGTTCTACAAAAACCCAGTCTGTGTGTATATTCGTGTGTACAAGCTTATGATACTTTTCTTTATAGTTTGCAGTCATCCCACTCTGCTTTAGATAGAGAAGTAGTCTGGAGTTGATAAATGCCATTCCAATGCTGGATCATAGCCGGAACTGGTCAGTGAGTTTAAGACGTACCTTAAGAAACTGTTTACTATGGAGTGTCCGCTAAGTGCTAAGTAACTTCTTCACGATAATCTGCTAGTTCAGAATTTTATCCATTTTACAAGTAAGGAATATGGTTAAGTCACTCACTCAGGCTCACATTTGCCCTCCATGACTCAGCTGGCATTCTCTTCCATGGTGCCAAACTTGAAAGCCCTCCGTCTTCCCACAGCTTGTGATGACACGTGTGAGCACTTAGGGGCAGGGACTCCAGAGCCCGACTGAGTTTTAATCCTGCTTCTGCTGCTTTCTAGCTTACTTACCTTGGGCAGATGACTGTGCTTCAGTTTCCTCATTCATGAAATGGAAGTATTAGTAAGTCACTTAATAAGGTTGTTGAGAGGATTAAATCATACAGTATCTATAATGACTATATATAAAGTTCTTACCCCATCCACTGTAAGACCCTAATCTGTGTTGGTCGTTGTCATTGTTGTTATTCTATACTTGGGCAAGGGATTCAAGCCTTGGCCCTCTCCTGGCACGTGGAGATGCTAGTTACCACCAGTTTGCCCCCCAGGGCTGGTTAGTTTATAATCAGCAGCAGCAAT